>NC_059271.1:27655024-27692524 GCF_017591435.1 Portunus trituberculatus | reverse complement strand
CTCTCTCTCTCTCTCTCTCTCTCTCTCTAACATCACTATTGTTAGAGTCAGAAAGGAAGCTCCGTCTCGATCACCCAAAACATAACAATAATCCCACCAAAGTAACTAGTCTTGGGACACGACACATTCAATGACACATTTCATAAATAGCAAGTAAACATTTCTACACACTCAAATCTAATCACAGAGGATATACATAGTTTTCCTGGCGGTGGTATACTTGAGGGGATGTGTTTGTCTTTCCATGAAGGTAATCTTTATGCTGCCAAGAGACAAGGGGTTGCAGCTGGCTCGAGATACTCTCACGACAGCGCTGTGGAGCTTAGAGTGCCTATCGTCTGGCAAGACAAGATGATCCACGCTGAGTCTGAGGGACGACGGAAGGTCAAGCTTGGTCTATAAATGATATTGGGGTTCCTGTGCAGTATTGCAGCGCGCAGCCAGGTCACTGCCAACTTGAGAGCAGTAATCAAAACTCGACTGTAGCTTCGTCGTGGACACCGACTTTGCTTGCATGGTTTGACTGCTCGGATAAGTTCAGTGTCTGATTTGTGCCGGAATTTTGTTGTCATTCAATATAGGAAATTGGTTAGTGAAGTAGGTGCATATCTAAATGTTTGATATGCATACTGAAAGGTAACTTTTACTTACTGACATCTTGGAAGTGGTGTTCCGCAGTCATCGCCATTCTGCTGAAAAAAGAAAAGAAAAAGAAAAGGATAACAAAATAGTGTCAAATTTATTTTGGTGGCAAGTCTTGGCCGGAACAAAGAAAAAACTGTGTTGGAAAACCAGTCATCATAATCTCAGAGTCGCCGCAAAGGACATCAACCTACCGCCACCTCAAAAGTTTGTGTTTCGAAGGAAAATAAAAATTCTTCCCAGCAAAAATAACAAAATGTTTTATGAAAGCCGAGGATGTCAAGGATTATAAAAAAACATCTAAAACAAATGACGAAAGCAATTGTAACTAAAAGGAAAAAAAGAAAATAATTTGAAGCTTCTTAATTAATCAAATACTCTTCCTCTGGCAGGATAAATGGTATGGGAGATCAAGTTAATTATTAAGGCGAGAACAGCATAACATTCTCACCCAATACAAACTAAGCGATGTTGAGAAGAGACAATCCATATGTTGAGCCTTGTTTTATATACAACAGTGTAAATAAGATGATTTTATAGTCTGCATTATGACAAAATTGCAAAGCATCTGGCAAAGTGAGAAGCCCCAAAAGGAAATCATGTCTAAGTGTTTGACATCCATTGAGAAAGCATTGTAATCCCCTACGAAGCGTTACCAGTATGTCAGTGGTTCTTCGTCCTTTTACATGTAGTATCATTCACATATGGAGATACTATGTAGAAGTATATAAACGTCACTACTGTAATTTTAAGTACAAAAGTTGTAGTATTGGAGCTGCACAACAACCTTTACCGTCAAAGCATCCAAGCTGGAACGAACTGCTAAGACTCACAAACAGTCAGACGCGTTGATGTGCAGTGCTGAAACAACTTTCCATGATTATCAACAAATGACTAACCTCCTCGTCCAGTGCAGCAAGGTGATACGTCAGTGGATAGACCATTTGTGAAGGAACTACATGAAACGAAGCTTTGTAACCTTTAATGAAAATCAAATTAAGGAGAAAATACTACTCGAACGTCGTGTGTGTGTGTGTGTGTATGTGTGTGTGTGTGTGTGTGTGTGTGTGTGTGTGTGTGTGTGTGTGTGTGTGTGTGTGTGTGTGTGTGTGTGTGTGTGTGTGTGTGTGTGTGTGTGTGTGTGTGTGTGTGTGTGTGTGTGTGTGTGTGTGTGTGTGTGTGTGTGAGCAGGGCAAAAGGACGAGGACACACAACAAGAAGTGTTTAATTTTAATCACCACAACAAAATATGAACACAAAGAAAACATAAGTGACACATTTCCTTCCCGCAAGTAATTAGTACTCGCCAGCTTTACTGTTGAGTATACTCAGTGCACCGCGCCGCCATCCTCACAATGCCTCGTCAGGAACACAAGTCATTCAACCAGACACTCTTCGAGGCACGAGACATCAGGCGGCGGTGACAATGGGTTATCATTACAGCCTCAGACTTCCTCCCTTTTCGCCTTTGTCCTTGTTTTCCTTGCATCCTTTTGTCCCCCACGATACTCACTTCACGTCACGTCACGTCGCGATGGCAGAAGGTAAATGGAAGGAGGATCTAATAGTGTGTATATACATACATATATATATATATATATATATATATATATATATATATATATATATATATATATATATATATATATATATATATATATATATATATATATATGTGTATGTCTGTCTCTCTCTCTCTCTTTGGGTGGTATGTACGTGCTCGGAGCGGCAGCTCTCATGACACAGCCGACAGCCAAACACTCTCGGTTTATCGAAAAAGCCATCACGACGCTCGGAGTTGCGAAAAAACCTAAGAGCGCGATGGTTTCATCGGGAGGACAAACACTCTCATCGCGGCATTTCAGTGCAAACCGTCTCTCAGGAGGCGTGTGCCTGACGCGGAAGGAGACGAGACGAACTTGACTCAGCACTCGCGACTGTTAACTCTTCTTAGAATTGCTGATCCCAGACTCACTACTGATCCCCGAGGTGTTGAAGAGAGGCGGTGGAGGGGGAAGCTGAGAGGGAGTCAGTGAAGTGTCCTTGTTCTCATCAAAGCCCTCTCAAGGTCTTAATATTTCTGGCAGTGCTTCTCGAGCCTTATATCATTGATAATCGTTGGAGTTTAGCCACAAAAATATCTGTGATAAGTTTCTTTTTGTTAAGGTCAATAACATCTGCAAGTTTTTGGGTTATATGAATGTAACGCTGCCTCTAAAATAGACGGTCGCGCGAACGCCTGGGTCCACGAGAATTGTATTTGTAAATGTGTCAACATTTTTTCCATTATTACAATGAAGAACAGCAACTATGGAATAAATTTTCAGTCAGTATAGATAAAACTAATTCCAGTTCTTTTTATTTGGCGTTATTTATATTGAATATTCCAACCATTTTGAATGATTTTCTTTTGCAGTTCTCTATGTACAACCGAGTGTAAATACATGAGGCCAAGAAGTGAATACTCCACATCAACTTCCAGTAACACATTTACTAGAAGCAGTACGTGTGATCGTCAGACGCATAATGTCACGCTTGCTCCTTTTAATGCAATATGCAATGCACACATCTCTATTAACTGCATGCCTTAACTATGACTGACGCAAAGGAAAATGAGGACAGTATGAAAAGAAAACTTAACATTTTTTATCCAGTGACGAGCCTTGGATTTCCCTGTAACAACCGTCTGTCTAACAGGAACAGCCATGAAATTTTCACTCGGCGCACATGCAGACCAGGGGCACTTTGGCAGCAGAGAATCAGCTGCCGGGGAACTATAAAAGACTAGACTGCCCATCAATTTTTATACAGTGTGAACACCTTTTCCTGGACGACCAAGTCCATAACTTCCTACTAAATCTCTCTAACCAAAACTGTTTTTTTCTTAAATCCCTTCCCTTCACGAGACTGAGTTGGTCCCCAGCTGCTACTTGATTCCCCACCAGTTCCTTTCCTGAAGTGCTCCTTAATTCCTCCAGCCCTCCAGCCAATATCTCTCGATTTCCTCTTCCTTCCGTTTCTGAGTGCTCCTTACTCCCCACTCACTCCCTACTCCTCCAGCCTTGATTCTGTCCATCTCCCCCCTTCTCCTGTCCCTTCCCAGTCGAGGTCATAGAGCCAATAACGGAGAATTAACCTACGACAGGCAGAAAAATTACGCTCCACCGGTGCAATGAGAGTGTCACAGTGAGTTTGGACACACACACAGGCGGAAATATGATGTCATAACCGAGAAAACGGTGCGTGGCGAGGGAGGAGGGAGAGAAAGAGAAAGAAAATAAGAGAATGAGGGAAGGATGAAAACGAGAAGGAAGAGGCAGATGAGGAGAACTGTAAGGTTGATCGAAAGAAACTTATGAATATAAAACTGGTGTATTCTTTTATTCTGGAGAAGGAAAGAGAAGTTAAAATAAAAACAAGAGGAAAAGTGTAGGAATGGTGGAGGGAAAACTGAGAGGTCAATCGAAAGGTTTGATGGTAGGAAAAGAAATTTGATTCTTTCTTCCTAACTACGAGGAAAGAGAGGAAGAGGAAAAAGAGAATGATAACATGAGGAGTGGAAGAGAAAGAGGAAGAGAAGAAATGATTGGTTGAGCGAGGGAGGCTTGTGAGCAAGATCTTAAAGGAATTCAATCTTTAACAATTTACAAGCAAAAAAAAAAAAAAAAATGCGGTGAAGGAATAGAAAAATGAAAATGATAATGAAAGAAGAAGAAAGAGAAAGAGGAGGAGGAAAACTGAAAAGATTGAATGAAAATTGCAGGTAAAAAATACGGACTAATCCTTTCTTACCGACTCCCGAGATGATTTGTACCGGCCATCCCATGAGTCAGGGGGATTAGTGCCAAGGCGTACCAGACGCGCGATGGCTGGCCTTGGCGAGCGGCGCGTGGAACGAAGAGGAAGGCGAGAGCGACTGACAGGGGAAGTTAATAGCTCAGTGGTGACGTTGGCAGTAGTGGTGTCCTTGCTGTCATTACTATCGTCCTTACTATTATTGGTGCTGTTGATAATGTTGCCCATAAAACATGCTGAGGTGAAAGTAACGAATAAATTACAGCAGAAATGTTCTAGGGAAATATTTGTATTTGAAAAATATTAAGAGGGAGAGTAAATAAACCGAATAAGATCGTGTTGTGTCTGTTTTTTCCCAATAGTAAAATATCACCGGTCTGTTTGCTTTCCTGCCGCACCTTCGCACCGACAAGCAAACACTGCAAGCCTCGGGATAAACTCTGGAGGTCATTCCACGGCAAATCAGCGAAATCAACATATGAAAAAGTACCCGCGATTCTGAAATTTTTGTTCGTGAGTAAATCAAAGTTGGTGCAAAAATGTCAGAAACGGGTGGCGCTTAATTCACATTTTAATTTTACGGCTGCATATTTTTCCGAATTTTAATTTCATCTTTCTGTTTCTGTCTAAAACTAACGAGTCGAGAGAGAGAGAGAGAGAGAGAGAGAGAGAGAGAGAGAGAGAGAGAGAGAGAGAGAGAGAGAGAGAGAGAGAGAGAGAGAGAGAGAGAGACTGTTACTGAAGTTAATTGACAGATCACCTTAGTAAAATCAACAAGCAGACCATTCTATCATCCCTTCACCCTTCACAAGACACTACTCCTTCCTTACCTTCTTGTACTCAGCAAGGGCGAGGAAGTCAAATGGAATGGTGCATGATTCATCGTGAGTTTCTTGCTTACCCTCTTCCTTCCTTACTACATTAATTTCTTTCCCTTTCATTTCCTCGCTCCCGAATGGTCAAAACCCTAGATGGCCACACTCGATAGAAATTAATCATACAGAATAACTCATTTCTCATTCCCACATACCTCAGTTCTCCTTCACTGGACCGTAGGTTATTTCCATCCCTATACAGAGGCCTAACGCTGGATATTTGTAGGTAAATATACACGTAATTTCCCCGCTTTGCAATATTCATGACCCGCCTGTGTGTTGTCCACCTGGCCGCCTCTCTCATTGCTATAGTGACAGGCCGGCAGCTTCCACGCCTCGCCGCACCAACCGTGACCAATATACAGTCCTCGCCACGTCGCACGCACTCACGCACACACACACGCACACACACACACACACACACACACATCACATATCACACACGGGTAATATCAACTGGAAATGGTGAAAGTGAATACATATCGGAAATCAGTGTCATGCTAAATCAGCGAGATGTGCTGCGCGTGGGCTCCTGGGTAATTATGTTTCATGAACACCACCGTCCCGCTGCTGCTGCTGCTGCTGACGGGCCCATGTCATGCTGTGATGGTGGCTGCCATTATTACTGCTATCATTGTTGTTGTGGTTGTTGTCGTTGTTGTTGTTGTTGTTGTTGTTATAATGATTACCATTATTATTATTATTATTATTATTATTATTATTATTATTATCATTATTACTACTATTGTTATTTTTATTGCTATTACTATTATTATTATTATTATAATTATTATTATTATTATTATTATTATTAATTATCATTATTATCATTATAACTATTATCAATATTATTATTATTATTATTATTATTATTATCATTATTATTATTATCATTATTATTATCATCATCATTATTATCATTATTAATATTATTATTATTATTAATATTTTTCTATTATTATTAGTGCTGTTATTATTATTATTATTATTATTATTATTATTATTATTATTATTATTATTATCATTATTATTATTAACATTATTAATTTTATCAATATTACGACTATTGTTATCATTGTCATTGTTGTCATCATTACTACTACTACTACTACTACTACTACTACTACTACTACTACTACTACCATTATCATAACTACTATTATTCCCTTGGTGTAATTTGAGTGTGTCTAGTTTGTTAATTGCATGAAGTGCACAGACCAGGGCATCACTCACGCTGATAAGCCAGAATTGCCTTCCAGCACCAGGCAGTGTCTTCGTGGTGCAGTGGTTGCCGCACTCCACTACGTATTTGCCGCCTTGGGTTAGATAGAGTCCCAGTAGTGGCATTGGGCTCACGAGCCTCACAAATATTTACGGTCAGTGGCGGGTTGTTACATAGCCGCAGTAACATGCAGGAGGCTTCCAACAGCTAATGTCACCAGGGCCTTCGTACCCTCCCGCTTACTGCGAGCATAACGCTTCCTTAGCTTTGCTTAGTTTCTGTTTTTCATAGTGAGCAATGGGCTGTGGTTTAAAAAAAAAAAAAAAAACAGTAACGCTCTATAGTACGGTTAATCGCTGATCCCTTAAATGTATTTAGTAGAAAAGTCCAAAAGGTCCAGTTTCAAAGCTGTCTTGTCGTTCTTTAATTAATATCGCACTCTTAGAAGAGCTTAAGTGAAGTGTTTTCCTGACACTGTCGAAAATACCAAGAAAATAGAAACAACGATATGAATCCCTGATAAATGTTCAGTAGGTGCTAACAACTCTCAGTTTTCTGTTTAATGATGAAACGAAACATCATCATCACTTGTCACTGCATCCACTTCCCAACATATCACTATATAGAGAAAGGGTGAGCAAACTTTTCAGTGCTAGGGCCACATTAAAAAAAATTCACAATCTTATAGGGCCGCATACTATAATAATCAAAATTATTAATATTCAAAATACAAAATAAAAGGCTTTTAAAAGAAAAAGCCACTTTCCCACGCATATGCACTCCTGCAGAAAGAAAATTAAATGCTCACAATATTATTCCGCGTTATCTATTAACTTTCTCTTTCAAATTTACTAACATTTGTCGGATCGCATGCGGCACGGAAGCCATAGTTTGCCAACACCTGGTGTAGAGCATGAGTGTTCGGTGCTACTCTATCAAAGGCACCATTTCAGAGCCTACCTCTTCGTAACACATGCATATGATCACAGAACATAAGTTTATATTTGTAGCTTTGCTTGTTGATTTCTTTTAATAAAATCTGCATGATATTGATTCAACGTGTTTATTTATATCCTGGATATTTGATTTTGCGTGTATAAATATTTCCAACAGACAAATTCACCACTAGTCATGTTTCTGTGTTGAGTGAGCACCGTTGCGACACATATTAAACCAGATGGAGCAGAAAATATTTCAAAAACAGTATTAGAAAGTACTCTCTCACCTTACCTGATATCTTGACATTTTTTCCTTGCTACTCCTTATTCCCATCCCCATCAAAAAAAGCCATTCTGATTCTCCTCCTGCTTCTGTGATTATTTTTCGCAGCTGCCCTCATTATACCCATTCAAAGACCACTCCCTCCTTAGCAACTCCTCTCTCCCAATCACCTTTCCCACTTTGTCTTCTCACATTCCCCATAAACTTTCCTCTTCGACACACCTGCTAGTTCTAATCTTCCTCCTCCTTAGCTGATCTCCCTTCCTGGCTAATTCCGATCCATTTCAGTTGGCACCGAAGGAACGGCCGGTGGGAGACGGGATGCCAGGTTTAGCACGTCAAAAGTCCATTTAGAGAAACTTGCTCAGGCGCGCCACAAAAGAGGTATTCCGATCCAGCCTCTGCAGGAAAGGTCTGGATTGGACATCTGGATCTTCGAAATCAGCAGTCTGTGTTCTCTCTCTCTCTCTCTCTCTTTCCACCTACACCCAAAGAGAGAGAGAGAGAGAGAGAGAGAGAGAGAGAGAGAGAGAGAGAGAGAGAGAGAGAGAGAGAGAGAGAGAGAGAGAGAGAGAGAGAGAGAGAGAGAGAGACGGGGGAGGGGTACCAGATGACGCCTCATATAAGGAAGGACACAGCAGTAAGAAAACTCTCACTTTGGAGTCCACAGGTGACTTGAAATGCCAATCTCGAGAGCGTCTCCAGCCTAAACTGTGTCGTAAAAGTGTGAATAAAAGACAGAAGGTACATTTCCGAAGTTTACCATAACAGGGAATTGAGAAAACAGAAAATGGACACTGCTCGAAGACAAAGAGACTGAGCGTGAGTGAGTGAGTGAGTGAGTGTGTGTGTGTGCGCGCGAGGTGGAGGCGGCAAGCTGGGAAGATTGAAGACGCCAACAACATAAACGGAAGAGACATAACGATGCAGCAACGAGTCTAGGAGAGTAATAAATTTAGACAAGGATGTAAATTATGGTGACTAATTCTTCCTTGCGAATAGACAACTAAATACCGAAACTTAATGTTCTTCAGTATATTTAGGAGATAAGCAGTACGTACGAAGCAGTAAAGGGTTAAAGAATATGAAAAATTTAAATGTAATGAGATAACTTGTGCGATAAACAAATTTCTCCTGCAGACATAGACAACACAAGGAGCATAATCTTATTGTCTTATTCACTAGAAAGCAAGACTGAATGTAACAGTAGTGTGGATAAACGAGGCTGCACAACACGCCGAGAAGTGTAAAAAGAAAAACAAAAACAAGGACATGAATGAGTTAAGTTTATACGCCTAATATATCCTTGCATGAGATTAAACAACTAAGCACTATAACATTAAACTCTCCTCTGGCTGAAAGGATTCAAAACAACAGTGATACTAATAGAAAAGCCATGGTGACACCATAGCATTAACCCCTTCAGTATTGGGACGCATTTTTACCGAGTTTGAATATGATTAAATGATTTTATTGACATTAGGAAGGGTCTAAGGAGGTCAGAAGATTAATGGCTAAACTTTTCACTGTTTCAATTCCCACATAAGTTTCTGAAGCTGTATAAAATCACCAAATAGTAAGCAGAATGAATATGGAAACGCGTCATGGTACTGAAGGGATTAAAGAAGAAGGGAAATTTAGACACGAAGAATGAGATTTAATTAAAAGCAATGAATAACTCTGCCTGGATGACTTAATGCTACTCTCCACCAAGATTTACTACTCAATATTATCCTTGGCCTCCGCACGGGTTAACGAGACAGCGCTGCCGCCCTCACGTGTGTAGAGATGAGGAGGGCGGGGCATGAACCTCTGACCCTTACTGCCATGAACCGCGCACTCACCCACACGACCCACACACCTGTCCATCACGTTAACAATTTTCAACCGTTGCACTTTTTTTAAGAGTGATAATTAAGAGGTCTTTTTCCTGCATGAGTTTTTTTTTTTGGAAAGTCACGTGCAGATGTAAAAAGAATCAATTAGGAAAAATAAGGTTTAATTATATCTTCTTTCAGGCAGCTAGCCAGACACATCGGGAAGACAAGAATACGTGAGACGAGTGAGTGAGTAAGTGAGTGAGTGAAAGAGTGAGTGAGGTGAGTGAGTGAGTGTATCAGCTCGTTAATTTGCTTGTACTGTATCAATAGTAGCGTTTCTTTGACTCATCATTGAGAATTTTGATGGATACATGAAGAGAGAGAGAGAGAGAGAGAGAGAGAGAGAGAGAGAGAGAGAGAGAGAGAGAGAGAGAGAGAGAGAGAGAGAGAGAGAGAGAGAGAGAGAGAGAGAGAGAGAGAGAGAGAGAGAGAGAGAGAGAGAGAGAATCAAGGATCTTTAGTTCCGAAATGGAAAGTAATTAAGTTAATTATTCACACATAATTAGTCACAACTACGACGGCGAGTGACAGAGAGTCGATCCCCCACCATCAACCCTCCTCCACCCTTCCCTCCCGTCCACCCAACCAACACTCCCTGGCCTCCTTTCCTAGAACCCTCTTTCTCCTCTACCCTTTCTCTCTCCCACGCCCTTCTTCCCGCAAGGCCGTTAATGAGGGCGGTAATTACAGTAATGAACCACTCTCGTATTCTGACTGACTTTTCTTCACTGCCTCAGCCACGGCGGCCGGCGATCACTGAACAGAAGGGTGCACTGTTTCCGGCTTAGGTCATTAATGTGTTAGCTTTGTGTTGTTATTGTTGTTGTTGTAGTTGTTGTTGTTGTTGTTGTTGTTGTTGTTGCTGTTGTTGTTATTGCTGCTCTTTTTAAAGGTAATAGCATTAATATAATAATAATAATAATAATAATAATAATAATAATAATAATAATAATAATAATAATAGTAGTAGTAATAATAATAATAATAATAATAATAATAATAATAATAATAATAATAATAACAATAATAATAATAGTTGTCAATTACCATAATCATTACTACTAAGTGTTCCTTTTACTATTTATATTATTGCGATTAAATTTTGCATTATAACTACTCTGGTACTTCAGTTATAACAAGAACAATAACAACAACATCAATAGCAACAACAACAACTACTACTACTACTACTACTACTACTACTACTACTACTACTACTGCTGCTGCTGCTGCTGCTGCTGCTGCTGCTGCTGCTGCTGCTACTACTACTACTACTACTACTACTACTAGTACTACAACTATAACTACTTCCCCTAACCACCACCACGAGTCACACATTAACAAAATTAATTACACGTCTCCCGGATCTCTCGCCTCTCTGCTCCGCGCCACCAACAGTTTACACATAATTCCCAACCTGACCGCGAGAGGCTCTTTAATCCTCCTCAAGCCGGGATTTGTTCTCGGCATTTGTGGAAGCCATTTCACTGTTAATTCCTTTCCAGCATTAAGGACTGGTGCCTTGACTTTCACGTCTCTCACGGCTCAGCTCATTATAACATGGAATAGATCTAAACAGGTTATAATAAAAAAAAGCCATGTGGTAATATTAGTTTCATACCCCCTTAGGATTTGCCACACGTACGGCCACTGTGATGTTAATGAGTAGGGGGTTGAGAAACAGAGAGGAAGGTAAAGTATGTCAGTGCTACAGCTAATCTTCAGCCTCGTGGATTTTTGAAAGATGGCTCTTCTTTCTCTCGTGTTGAGTTCTCCATCTCAACATCTCAACATCTGTGTGTGTGTGTGTGTGTGTGTAGGAAGTGGAGGGTCGGTCTGTCTCTTTGTTTGTCTGTCTGTCTGTCTGTCTGTCTGTCTGTCTCTCTCTCTCTCTCTCTCTCTCTCTCTCTCTCTCTCTCTCTCTCTCTCTCCCTGTGAGAGACCTTATCATTTACACTAACCCTTGCACTATTCTATCTATCACCTCTCCCTCTTCCTCCTCCTCCTCCTCCTCCTCCTCCTCCTCCTCCTCCTCCTCCTCCTCCTCCTCTTCTTCTTCTTCTTCTTCTTTTTTTTTTTTTTTCTTCTTCTTCTTCTTCTTCTTCTTCTTCTTCCTCCTCCTCCTATTACTACTACTACTACTACTACTACTACTACTACTACTACTACTACTACTACTACTACTACTTCTATTACTACTACTATGTACTGCTATAGTTCTAGAATTTAATTTCATATTGCACTCAATGAGAGTCAAATACGTACATCATTATTTTTGCAGCCACAATATATATATTTTGATTTAGTATATTGTTTTCGCGTTTACGTTTTCATAGAGTAGATGTAAAATTTACACAATATACGCTTCAATTATTCTCAAACTTTGCTTCTGCTCTTTTCTTTTTCTTCAAGTCAGTCCAGCAGCTCCACTACGGCCTGTAATGAACGCCACGTGCCTTCCTCCCACCCCGTTACCTGTAATCACTGCAATAAAGTCTAGAGTATGATTTATATATGAAAAACCTACCATCACGTTACGATGAGAGGACAAAAAGCCTGTGGATGGTTACCGCAACACTCTCCGTCCGCCTCTCCGTAAAAAGTCTTTAGCACCATCACTTTACCGTTCCCCGGAGCTTTAATCATGTTCCTCCCTTAACGAGAGAGAACAAAAGTCAATTTGCCATTTACCTCCAGAGTCACGAAAAAAAAACCACCCACCTATTTTCGAAGATAAAAAGGAATAAAAATCATGATTGCCTTGCTGAAATCTGCGTAAATTTTCCCGCTGGAGAAAAGTAGTTGCCGCGAACAACGCACGTGAGGAGGAAAGATCACCAGGCCGGGAAAAAAAATATACATTACGAGTCATGATTATGAAGCCTTGAAAAATCTTGACACACACACACACACACACACACACACACACACACACACACACACACACACACACACACACACACATGGTATATGTAAATACTGAGTGTTTCTTCCGGTGACTATTTCCTTTTAGCATTCTTTGAGGAGTTACTGCATTCCTTGGAGGAGGAGGAGGAGGAGGAGGAGGAGGAGGAGGAGGAGGAGGAGGAGGAGGAGGAGGAGGAAGAGAAGGAGGAGGAGGAGGACAGTAAAGATGCTAATGACAAATGTTTATGATGATAATAATGGTAATAATATAAATGCCTGCATTGATATTGTTGGTGGTGAAGAACATCTCGCATATACGTACAAGCCTTTGAAGATGACAAAATTTTCCATTCCTAACTTTCATCACCAACTTACAAACATTATGGAGAAGCGTACCGGCAATGATCCGTACATGGCACCTTCACACACACACACACACACACACACACACACACACACACACACACACACACACACAAATGATGACTCTGGAGAAAACAATGCGAAACAAGAGAAAGCGATACCATACAAGGAAAGTTTTGGGGAAATTAAAGTGAAATTCAATACAGAATACAACAAAGAAAGGATGGGAGAGAAGAACGGGCGCATGGGGGAGATCTAATCATGATGCGAGGAGTAAGTAAGGGGATTGGAGGGTGTACAGGGAAAGAGCACACTCTAGCTCTTCCCTTTGGAGTGGGATAATGAACAGGAAGAGGCCATGAGTGAAAACAAAAGAGGAAAAGAAAGACTTAATGTTAAAATAATGTCATGAGATTCAGACTTAGACTCCAAACTAGACGAGGTAATAAAACTAAGAGGAGAACAGAGGCTGAACCATTATGAGGCAAATCTTACTCTTAACATTAATTACAGAGGAAGTAAATACGTGCACGGGAGAACTACATATTTGCCACCTTGCATTGTTTTCTGTTCTGTTCTTTCACTGTTGTCTGGCAGCAAGTCAAAGTACAACACACTACCACTTGAAACAGACACAGACACACCACAGCTACTCCCTCTCCTTAATACGTAACAAAAATACAATTATTCTTTTCGGATATGTTCATTTAAGGCCTAATACATTAACCATTAGAACCCTATACACCACACACACACACACACACACACACACACACACACACACACACACACGTTCGTTCGTTCGTAAATTAATTAGTACCAGTCAAGACGCCACCATCAAGCCTTCAGCTGCTCGATTCAAGTTAGAACAGTCACTTCATTAAAGGAGGAAGGAAGGGACGCAGGAAAGGGCAAAGGAAGGGAGCAGGAAGGAGCGGGTCAGTACCAAAGGGAGACGAAGTTTGGGAGAGGAGAGATGAAGGATGAGTGAGAGAGGAAGTGAAGGAAGGCTAGAGAGAGAGAGAGAGAGAGAGAGAGAGAGAGAGAGAGAGAGAGAGAGAGAGAGAGAGAGAGAGAGAGAGAGAGAGAGAGAGAGAGAGAGAGAGAGAGAGAGAGAGAGAGAGAGAGAGAGAGAGAGAGAGAGAGAGAGAGAGAGAGAGAGAGAGAGAGAGAGAATCAAATAGGGTACGGAGGAGAAAATGTAGAGGAAGAGAAGAAAGACAAAGAGAGGAAGGTGGTAGGAAGACAAGAGGAGGAGGAAGGGAGAACAGAGAAGGATGAGGATGGCCAAGGGAGAATGGCGGTCATTACCAGTGTCCGAAATCGATGTATTAAGACAGCTGGCCAGTCAGGGTATGTCCTTGGAGAGAGAGAGAGAGAGAGAGAGAGAGAGAGAGAGAGAGAGAGAATTTACACCCATGGTTCATTAACTCTTCGAATCTACCCAGTGTGTGTCTCGCTCAGTAAAACAATCGGTCATATGTGCAAGTATTTATATAGCGTCGGTTCCCAGAGTGACCAGGCAACTTTCCTACCTCGAGCAAAAGTAACATCTGCCATATTATTCTTTTTTTTTTTTTTTTTGCATGGCAGTTGTCGTTGGCTAGAGCTGCCTCTGACGTGTATCGTAGGGCTGTCTTCTTCCCCTGTCCACATCCCCATTTCCGTCCCTCCTTCCCACCTTGATGCTTCCCTATCTCCTTCACTATGATTTCTGATCTCTTTCTGTACGTTAACGATTGGCTGGATGACAAGCAGACGACCGTAGGTGTGTGTGTGTGTGTGTGTGTGTGTGTGTGTGTGTGTGTGTGTGTGTGTGTGTGTGTGTGTGTGTGTGTGTGTGTGTGTGTGTGTGACAGGATAGGGAAGTAGACATAATTGTGTTGGGAAAAAGAGTGTGGCTTAATTTACACGTCACGACTTCTGTCCAATGACATAATCTGTTGAAATCCCTAGTGTTGACACGTCGATTGAGGTAGAAATAAAGGTAGAAAGGCTGCTTCATCAATTATGGAACAGACTGTACCTCACTTATGAAACTTTGATGGCATTAGCAAGGCACGATCGCCATGTCCACAGCGCTATGGCGAGATGACATGGGGCAAAGCGAGTGTGGCAATTCGTTCAGACGGCGGCAACCTTTAACAAATTAAGCGAATAACGAGCCAATAGGAAGGGAAGTCGAAGGCTCGCATTATATAAAAACAAATATTTTATATTTATATTTGCGCCGTTTAAAGAATTATTCCCTCTGAGTTTCTGAATACGTGCTGGAATTTTCTATGTTGCAAGTCTCTTCAGGGAATGGTTCATTTAATAATATCACATCAGTATTTGGTGAGAGAATTTGTCGCGGGTTGTTAGTGACGCCGAGTGAGATGTTCCGTCCGAGGTCGTGAAATATTCAGCGTGGAGGTGATTGAACCTGATGGAGGAAGGGGTAGGGAAGGGAAGATATAAGCCCTAAGGGGAGGGGTATGACGGGGAGAGGGGTACGACAGGGAAGGGCCGGAGAGTGGGGAGTGATTGAAAGGGGGACCGGGGTGAGGAGAGGAAACACCCATGGGAGGGGGTGCAGACAAGTCTCGTCTTCCGGAAGGGGGGGCGAGAGAAGCAAAGGGCAAAGAAAGACATGAAAGAGACGATTGACTTTGGAAGAGCTGAGGGATAAGGCGCAGAAGGTCAAAGGTCAGCAAGGTGCGTCGGGAGGGTTTTGCACAGTAATGCCATTTTTGGAGGCGAGCTGGAGTTTCGTGAAGCGAGGACACCAATAATCGTCTTTAAACTACATGAGGCCATAAAACATTAATGGAAAATATCAACCTCTGTTCCACACGATCCACAGTAAAGACATTAATTTATACTATAGAAATACGTTTGAAGAACACTAACCGCATATATCAAAATAAGACATACAAGATACAAGATAGATACATAAGTTAATACAAAGAAATCAACAAAAAATATGAAACTATTCTACTATATGATATGAGAAGATAAGATACATTTATCAATAACACAAAAAATCATAAGAAAAAAAATGTTATACCCTGGAAAAGGTGAGGAAAGGAGCACCGAGAAATTATAAATCAATAGCACAAGGAAACATGAAAGTCTTCACAGTGAAATAAATGCTGAACGAGGATTTCCACTCTGGCCTTGTTTGGCGTTCTCACTAGTTCTGTTTCAAGAGACGCAGGACGCAGAACCATCCGACCATAGGAGATAAATGTAAGACTGTAATACCAAAAAAGACATGAAACGTTAAAGGTTCTGTGTTAATCTGTTTGGATCACGTTACACATCTCATCAAAGATATATATATATATATATATATATATATATATATATATATATATATATATATATATATATATATATATATATATATATATATATATATATATATATATATATGTGTGTGTGAAATTTAGTTTCGTACCCGAAGGATTTCTATTCAGCCAGAAGATAGGTTTCCTCCCCACTCTCTCTCTCTCTCTCTCTCTCTCTCTCTCTCTCTCTCTCTCTCTCTCTCTCTCTCTCTCTCTCTCTCTCTCTCTCTCTCTCTCTCTCTCTCTCTCTCTCTCTCTCTCTCTCTCTCTCTCTCTCTCTCTCTCTCTCTCTCTCTCTCTCTCTCGCTCTCTCGGGTGCAGACATTTCTCCTTTTGATCTGTGGAAGCAATTTAAAAACACAAAAAAGGAGAATAATTGCTGATCGGGTTGACCTCTGGAGCGCCGTGGCCCAGCACAGGGACTTCCAAGGTCGTTGTGTCGCGGTCTGGCTAATATTCCCAGATCGGCACATTTTCCACACACTGCTGCGGCGACAAAACGTTAATTCCGGAGACTTTATTCAGTTGACTCACCCTTCGAGAGCTTTGTTTCAACCCAGGCTTCTCCATACTCATTTGCTCGCTGCTTTATCTCACTATTTTTTTTTAATCTCCTGCAGAAAGTTATCGTTTTCCTTTCAGTATTCTGTATTTTTTTTCTTCACCTTTGATGTGTTTTCAATTCTATCGCTTTCTTTCTCTCTCTCTCTCTCTCTCTCTTCTTCCTTGATCTTATTTCTCTCTCTCTCTCTCTCTCTCTCTCTCTCTCTCTCTCTCTCTCTCTCTCTCTCTCTCTCTGGTGACTCTTATCTCTTATTTCTTTTTTTTTCTAGTATGTTCATTTTTTTTGTATCCCGTTTTCTCCTTGTATCCAAAGTCCTCCTTCCCTTTGTCTCTCTCTCTCTCTCTCTCTCTCTCTCTCTCTCTCTCTCTCTCTCTCTCTCTCTCTCTCTCCACCCTTGACCACTATCTCATTTTTTTTTCTTTCCTACGTTTTTATCTCTCTTTCATCTCTCTCCTTGTTTCAGTACACCCTTCTCTCCATCTTAATTTTTGCATGTCTTCTCTCTTTGGTTTCAGAACTGTCAAAACCTGATAGTGACTTCAGGTATGTGTGTGTGTGTGTGTGTGTGTGTGTGTGTGTGTGTGTGTGTGTGTGTGTGTGTGTGTGTGTTCTGGTACAAGTGTTCCTTTTTCAATATTATCGTGCACTTTTCCTTTTCTTTAACTCCTTCAGTACCATGACGCGCTTCCATATTCATTTTGCTTACTGTTTGGTGATTTTATACAGCTTTAGAGACTTATGTGGGGGTTGAAATAGTGACGACTGTGGCCATTAATCTTCTGACCTCCATAGACCCTTCCTAATGTCAATAAAATCGATCGTCTAATCACACCGAAAAACTCGAGATAAAAATGCGTCACAGTACTGAAAGGGTTAAGCTATCCTTCTCCCATTTTATAAGCATCAACTTTATACCGCTATGCTTCTCTGTACACTTTAGATGTCACAGTCCTTCCACCACTCAGCAGTATACAGAAACACTTTGCTCTTTCACTACAACAATTTTCAAAGGCCACAGAAATGACTAGCCGATTTCTCATGAGTTCTTCTTTTGTAATTAATTAAGATTTTTGTCAATTTGTTATTGGAGCGGTAAACACATCTTTAGAAATTCGCATAGTTTTAACCCCTTCAGTATTGTGATGCATTTATACCTTGAATTTTTGGGTGTGATTAGACAATTTCATTTACATTAGGAAGAGTTTATGAAGGTCAGAAGATTAATGACCAGTCTTCACTACGAGTATTTTAATCCTAAATATAAGTATCTGAAGGTGTATGAAATCGCTAAAGAGTAAGCAAAATAAATATGAAAACTCGCCATGGTACTGAAGAGGCAAACTAGAGCGAGGAGTGTTTCAGAATATCATCCAGTGCTGAGAGAGTTCCGTTGGCTTTCCACCCAGATTAGTTGAGTCCCCGGGGATGCGTTGTGTCGATGCAGCCACAAAATAAGAACAATAGCTCAGTGATACTCTGGAAATGATCTTCTCTACGATATTCAATTTGCTTCACGTTTATTACACAGTTTCCGCAGGTCATACGCAAAATGTTCGGCCCCGGACAGGAGGGAAATGTTCTGAAATATATACCAAGTTCGCTACATCTAAATAATTTGAAAGAGCAGATCTGATGTTTCGATGTTTGTTTTTGTGGAATTTCTCTTTTGCTTCATCTTGTTTTTATTTCTTGTTCTTGCACTTTTCCTATTTTTCTCAATCTTGTTATCGTTTCCCTCTCTTTTCTTTCTTGTTCTCATTTCCAGCAATTTCTTTTTAATCTTACAGTTTGATCGCTTTTCCTCTCTTGCTTTAGCTTTTCTTTACGTTCTTCTCTTTTTTTTTCTTTTTCCTGCTTTTACTGATTACACTTTTCTTTCTGACATTATCTGATTTACATTTTAGATTAGACGTATGAATTTTTTTTTCTAAATATTTTTTGCTCTTGGCTGGCCCTCTACTACATAAAAAAAAAAAAAAAAAAAATTCAGTAAGCTCTTATGTTTTTGTTCAGTTTATCAATAACCTTCACATCTACTGACACTGGTTCCTTTGCTACTTTCACGACACCCCACACTCCCCAACATTCCTCTCTCAAGTTACATTCCTTGCCACCACCTCCCATTACAGCAACTCCTTCTGGCACACTCACACTTCATGCCTTCCTTCCCCTCTCCCTCCACACCTACGCTTCCCTTCCTGCCCTTCCTGTCGTACTCACGCACTACCCCGTCCCTTCCCTTCCTGTCACACCCACGCATTTCTCCTTGCCCCGTCACTAATTGACTGATATTTAATTGACCAGAAAGCGTACAAAAGTGTAATCAATAAGACAATATCGTGGTTCAAATAGTACCCAGAATGCATTAGGTATATGTCACGCATAAAATTCCTGCAAAATAGAGAAACTGTAAAAAAAAAAAAAAAAAAAAAATCACTCGTATTAATGCACATACATGGTCATAATTACTTTTCCCTTATATTTTTCCCCTTCCATACATACATTGCCATCTCCTTCTCACCATTCTGAATCACTTCTGCACCGAATTTTCACTACTTTTAACCCCTTCAGTACAGGGACGCATTTTTACCATGGGATTTTAACGTGATCAGATGATTTTATTGACATTAAGAAGGGTCTATGGAGGTCAGAAGATTAATAGCCGGAGTCTTCACTATTTCAATCTCCACATAAGTTTCCGAAGCTGTATAAAATCAAGAAATAGTAAGTAGAATGAATATGAAAATGTGTCATGGTACTGAAAGGGTTAAAAGGCTCTAGAATGAAGATATATGGGATTTTAAAGGTATTTCTAGAGTCCTAATGATGGATAAACACTATCTTATACATTCTCAACAAGGAAATCTCTCTTCAACACCCAGCTAGTTTCTTTAGCGGTCTCGGAAAGCAGTTGAGGTGAGAGAGCTAAGTGTTTCTGAATCCAAGGCATGTAATGTATCCCTCTCATGCTCCACAGCCACCCACTCACTGCTCGATCATTCTCCCTTCCTCCTAACACTCAATATTAACTCATTGTCTCTTCCCCTTCCTCCTCTTCCCTTTGCCTGAACACACATTGCTCCATCCGTCTCACTTCCCCTGCCACACCCACGCCCCATCATGCTCCACGTTTTTCCCCATAATAAGGAAGCCGAGTCAAGATAGAGTTGTCTTTTAAGGTTTATCACGAGGACTAATCAGGGTGGAGTTTACACGCCTACCCAAGATGCCCTATACGCCCTGTCTCTTTAAACTCTACCTCCTAAATCCTAATAGCCTTCACCTGTCTTGCTCTCCACCTTCACATCCTCCTCCTCCTGTCTGGCCTCCACCTACCTAAGCATCCTTCACCTGGGCGTTACCTGGCTGGGAATAATCAATCAAAACACACAAGGGCAGAAAGGTGGCCGTACTTTTTAATAAACGGGTACGCGTGAGATATGTTCCTGATCATGCCCAGGGAAATAATGATTAAAAATTACTAAACGGTGGATGAGACGCAGCCATAAATTTCATGCTCATCTGCCTCGTCTGGTGGGCCGTTCATAACAGCATTTTAACGATGACATACTTTACTACGTTACCGAGGAGAGAGGACAAGAGAAGAGGATAAGGTTAGTGACGGGATGAGGTGGTAAGTGAGAAGGAAGGTGGTGGAAAGACAAACAAAAGGGGATAGGTTGCGAGAGAGAGAATAAAGGATGATTGGTATAAAAATAGGAAAATGTTTCAGTGTTGTGGATGCGTGCGAGTAAAATTAGGGCATTAGTTCCCAAATGTGTCAAGCAATGAATTGAGATTTATGATGATTACAAGAGCAGCAGCAGCAGCAGCACCACCACCACCACCACCACCACCACCACCAGCAACATGGAAAAAAAAAAAATCAAAATTCGGTATAATTTCATGGTATTTCATAAAACAACAACATGGATCACGCTGTCATATTTATCCTCAGGAGCACTAATAAAAATTGGAATTCCTGAGTGATCCCACATTATAATATCCCAATGACAGGTAACAAACAGGCGGCGGCGCAGGAACGTGATGCGACCACATGAACAAACCCATGCAATAGTAAGTAATTTGGCACAAACAGGAAAGTGATCGAGAATATTAGAAGAAAGAATAAATCAAATCAAAACACTCACTACTACTACTACTACTACTACTACTACTACTACTACTACTACTACTACTACTACTACTACCACTACTACTACTACTACCACTACTACTACTTCTACTTCTACTACCACCACTACTATTACTACTACTACTACTACTATTACCACTACTACTACTACCACCACCACCACTACTACTACTAATACTACTACTACTACTACTACTATTACTTCCACTACTACTATTGCTACTACTACCCAACCCAACCACTCACTACTATTACCACCACTACTGCTGCCACCACCACCACTGCTGCTGCTGCCACTGCTACTGCTGCTACTGCTACTGCTACTACTACTACTACTGCTACTGCTACTGCTACCATTACCACCCAACCCAACTACTGCTACTACCACCACCACCACCACTACCACTACTACTACTACTACTACTACTACTACTACTACTACTACTACTACTACTACTACTACTACTACCTAACCTAACTACTACTACTATTACTAACTACCACTAGTATTACCACTACTACTACTACTACTTGTACCACCACTACTACTATTACCACCACTACCACTACTACTACTACTACTACCACTACCACTATTACTACTATATACTACTACTGCTGCTTCGTACCACCACTAACACTACAAGTGCTAATACAACCTATCACACACATACACACAAAAAGAAGAAAAAATCACCATCTAACACCATCAAGAGCAACACAACACGCCACTTTTCATTACCCTTATCTTCCGTGCCTCCGCCCCCATCATCGTCACCGCCGCCCACGAAGCGCGACCCTCAGAGCGGCGGGCGGAGCAGCGCTGGTGTACCTAAAATAAGGGGCGTCGGTAATTAGTCGAGTCACCTTCACTAATGGGCTCACGTCACCCTCAGAAGGATATCTGACACGATGCTCACAGGAGGGAAGGAAATCATTCGCTCATTACTTAATTCCCGGCGTGAGTGAGATGAAAGAGAGAAAGACACAAACACACACACACACACACACACACACACACACACACACACACACACACACACACACACACACAGAGAAAGACGGAGAGAGAGATAAAAAAAAAGAGAGAGAAAAGGGTTGAAAACGTCTTTAACTTGAAGGGAACAAATGGGAAAGTTGTTTAATTAGGACGTGACGGACAGGAGGAGCGACAGGCGGCGGTGAAGGGTAAAGACAAAAGAGCAAAAAGGCACGTTCAAAGACCGAGGACGTTTGGGGGAAGGAAGCGAGTGAAAGATGAATGATTTTTTATTTTTATTTCCAGCGACAAGTGTCCGTGGTGTTGAGTGCTCGTCTCCCATCACAGCGCTGGGATGTTGTACGTTTGCCGAGGGAGTGTGTGTGTGTGTGTGTGTGTGTGTGTGTGTGTGTGTGTGTGTGTGTGTGTGTGTGTGTGTGTGTGTGTGTGTGTGTGTGTGTGTGTGTGTGTGTGTGTGTGTGTGTGTGTGTGTGTGTGTGTGAGAGAGAGAGAGAGAGAGAGAGAGAGAGAGAGAGAGAGAGAGAGAGAGAGAGAGCGCCCTATACACGCTTTATATACTTGCACACTAACGCTTTGCTCTCGACACGATCTGACTACACACGTTTATCAATTTTCTATTAGCAAGATGCGTAATCAGACAGGTAATGACAAGAGTGATATTTTTTCAACTATATACTGCATTACCCTCTGGTCTCCCTGCTCTCCCACACCTACGTAATGCCGTGGCTCCATTACCTTACCTGCCTCGTCACAGTGTTCACCTTTTCTCCTCTCTATTGGCGGGAAGTGTCACTGTTCTCTTGATGCCGGAATGATAAAAGACTCAGGCAACTTTTTTTTTTTATTGTACTGTCTGTCTGTCTATCTGTCTGTGTCTGTCTGTCTGTCTGTCTGTCTGTCTGTCTGTCTGTCTCTCTCTCTCTCTCTCTCTCTCTCTCTCTCTCTCTCTCTCTCTCTCTCTCTCTCTCTCTCTCTCTCTCTCTCTCTCTCTCTCCAATTAACCACGAAAAATATCAATAAAGAGAGATAACTTTCTCTAAGCTCGTCGCTGTGAAGGTGGGAGCTTCACACACAGGTGGGAAACAGTTTGGTCCATCAGTGGCTGCAGTGTTTGTGAGGCCGCGCTGCCAATACTGCGATGAACACCTCCAGTTTTGTTACTCTTACACAGACATGTTTCTCTAAGGGACAAACAATGCAATTACGTCTATGATCACTTTCAGCTTACTTGGTGCTGTTCTCTTCCTTGTAGTTCTGTTTTGAAGATTGTTAGTTCTTCACTGAGTTATCACTGCCATAACCTGCTTCGCCTCGTCGGTGTCCTCCATTTCAGACTCAACATATCCAGGAAAAACATTGTTCCTTTCCTGATATGTTTAATACTTAGGGATAATAAATTAATGTCAGCCGTAACGCATCATTATTTATGAATCTGGAATATATGTTTGCATCGCAAGTTGTGTCTCATTCCTTGCAATTTACCGAAATGCATTAATGTGATAAGTATTTGAATATTCATTTATTCAACTAAATATTTTTCTTTTATGTACCGAGGCCGCTTCTCGCGTTAGCCTCTGGAGAGAACAGACGTCATGCTTTCTAAAGGCAGAAGAACAAAAAGGGATCGGAAGGTGTTTATCGGAATCGGTTCCCAGTGGTAAAGTTTACCGATGCTTCTTGCTGGCGGTAACGAGGCCACGCTGGAAAACACCAAAGCTCCTGATACCCACTCGTCTTGCAGGAACGAGGCGGAATTTCACAGCTTTGTACATTTTCTTTTCTTTAATAATGCCAACCCACCTTCCACCTTCCCCGATCAGGTTTATCCTTGTTTTTTTTTTTTCATGTTGTCGTGTACTGTTCTAGTGTGCGAGTAATGTATATTTTTTTAAAGCACTTTTCCCATACAAACTAAAAATCAGCCCATTACGACGTTTTTTTTCTTTTCACGTGAAGAAGATAAATGTATGGTCTCGTTATCCCTGCTGCGGCTTGGTCTTGGGAGGGGCTTTGATATCAAGGGCTTCCTTTAGTGGGGCGTCTTGGGGAGGGCAATGAAAGGGGCTCGCTGACACTGGGCCGAGGAAAGGAGATCTGACAGGATTACCTATCTATCTGCGGACTGTCCATATAACTATCATCCATCAATACGAGTATATTTTCAGCAGTATGTCTATCTACATTCTGCATATAAATCTACCGATTGATCTATATACATTTTCTTATTTATGCTCATCAGCTATCTGTGTGCACTTAGTTCATAAAATTCCTCCTTTTTGTTAACTGATATGAAAGTTTAATTGAATTTTGCACTACTATCTACATACAAGGTAAGACTCGTCAGGTGGCATAAGCAGCCTCTAAGTAAGCTGGGTACATAGATCCAAAGACGGAAAGAGGCGTGGGCTATATTTCCGTCAACGCCTCCCTCTTTTCTCCTCTCATCCTGGATCACCTCTTTGTGTCCTCGCCTCCTCGTCCACTCACTTCGTGATGAGCCGCACTGCACGGTGATTCATCATCCTTCTGAGCCACCCAGGCGTCTCCACCTCCTCTTACATCATCAAGGTTTCCTCCCAAATGAGAACAAGTATTGCCGTCCCTTCCTTTCATTTTACTTCTTTTCACATCCTCGCACCAAACACATCGCAAATGATCGAATTTAAGGTTTGTCCCGGAAAAAAGTGCGAGTATTTTTTTTTCTCTCTTCCTTTATGATTTCCTTCCTAGTGTTCTTCTGCTTATCAATTATCAACGGTCTGTTTGCCTTTGACATCTTGATTGAGTAAAGAAAGAAATAATACAATCATACTCGTAAATGCTTCCTGATACACCTATAGTCCTTGCCCCTTTGTCTTTAACGATTTATACTGAAATACAAAACACAACCTCTTGTGCAAAACCAGACTGCATCTTAAAGTGTGAGTGCTTGGGAAGGGATAGTCGCAATGACAATCAAAGCGAGCTGAAAGAAAAACAGAAATTCGGTGTTGGTGAGGTGTGTGATGATCTCTAAAGGGAAGTGTCAAAATCACTGATATTTGAGTCCATCTCCAGGGATTGACCAGATGAAACTTGTTTGGACAGACGCTACACTTGTTTTCAAATTGCTTTAATCTATTTCAACCACTTTAAAAACCCCAATACCTCTAATGAACCTCAACGAGCACACACATTTGAAGGACAACCCGCGCTACAACTCTGCTTTCCAAATAAACTAGATCCCGAAATATTTCCATTCACTTCCTCGGAATTCATGTGACCAATGTTTTTTCATGTAAATTGAAGGAAAAAATACATCAGAGGCAATACGATGAAAATAACACGAAACAAATTTCCGAAACAAATTTTATAGCTTTTACTATTGAAAATCACGTGGAGGCTATAAAGAAAAGAACCATTAGAGGGTTACACAATTTTTCATTCCATCTCACTTCCCTGCATGTCTCGAAATTCTGCACCATTCATCAGCACCCTTTCTCCATTATTCTTTTAACATTCCTTCTTCCCGTAAGTCAAATACCGAACGCTTGACTAATCTTCCCAAGATCGTTTTTCATTCTTGCTGCTGTTCCTTCTGATCTCTCTTCTCTTCTTCCTGTCCTTTCGTCTTTTCCTCATCCTACAATTCTTGGCCAACACTCTGCACTTTGAAATCTCTAGTGAGTCTCTCTTATATTTCCTCCCAATCTCGTCTCGCTCTTTATTTTTCAAGGTTATCAGTTCGTGCTCAAGTCATATTGCCTTTTGATTTACTTAACCTGCATCTGCTTCTTACCTTTCATCTCTTACTCAGCATGTACAACGCCTTAGCATTTCAATAACTTTCCTTTCTCTCTTTTTTTTTTATTTATTTGTCGTTTTACTCTGTATTTTTCAGGATCACCAGTTCGAGCATAATCAAATTACCACTTCATTGTTCTACTTTATCTTTGCTGCTTATCATCCCTCAGCTTTCTTGGCCATCACTATACACAGCCTTTCTTTTCCCAATAATTCTGATCTTACTCTTTGTATTTTCCATGGTTATTACTTCGAGCTCGGGTTAATTCCCTCTCGACTATTCCACTCCTCCTCTTTTACTTATCAACCTACAATTCTTCGTCAGCAGAGCACAACGCCTTACTCCTCCAGTTACTTCACTCTCTCCTTTCATCTCGTTTTACTATTCGCATCTTTTTTAAAAGTTATATCTTGAGCTTTGATGGCATTGCTTTCTGATAGTTCTAAGCTGCTTTTACGATGCCTTACTCTATCTTTCCTCTATCTTTTCCTCTCTACTCATTGGTTCTTTTCCTCTACACCTGTCTATACACAGCCCTCAGCACCATCGCCTAGGAATTCTTGGTTCAGGCAACAGGGCTGCTTAGTTTTTAACAGTACGTTTCTCTAAAGGAAAAACTTGCGCTGCTTCCAATTCCTGTCTACGTCCTCGGTGTTTGGCGGAGCAAGGAAAAGGAAAACTTCCATAGTTGAGCGCAGTGCAGGCAACCATTAGACTTTGGTGGTGGAACCTCAAAGACTATACATGAAAGAAACACACTCCCGCAATACACACACACACACACACACACACACACACACACACACACACACACACACACACACACACACACACACACACACCCACGCACAGAAAACGATAACATAGAAAAGTCTAGAGATAAGACTCATCAACTGGTGCTTGTAAAGGCCAGTCAACTTAAAAAGTGTCAGGATATGAAACAGCAGAGAGAGAGAGAGAGAGAGAGAGAGAGAGAGAGAGAGAGAGAGAGAGAGAGAGAGAGAGAGAGAGAGAGAGAGAGAGAGAGAGAGAGAGAGAGAGAGAGAGAGAGAGAGAGAGAGAGAGAGAGAGAGAGAGAGAAAGGATGGGGATTAGATGGAGGTGATAGGGAGGGGGTTAAGAAAATTTAGAAACAAGAAGGGAGTGAGGATGGGGAGCTGGAAGTGGATATGAAGTGGGGTTGAGAAAGATGTAACTTATATACGTCACGAGGTTCTGGCTAATGATATTTACTTAGAATCCCTCAACCCCTTCAATACTGGGACACATTTTAACCTTGAGATTTGTGTACGATTAGACCATTTTATTGATATTAGGAAGGGTCTATGGAGGTCAGAAGATTAATGGCCACAGTCTTCACTATTTTAATCTCCCACAGAAATATCTAAAGCTGTATAAGATCACCAAATAGCAAGCAGAGTGAATATGGAAACGTGCCATGGTACTAAAAGGGTTAAATTGACATATCTCGAGGTAAAAGTAAGGGTCGGAAGGCTGCCTCATTAAGTAAAGAACCGTCTGCAATCTACACACACTTAGATCTAATCACTTAGTCTAGTCAGCGTTACTCAACAAAGCGGAACAGCGGAAGGATTTTGTTACTGCGAGACGAGCTAACCAGTATATCAATAATTTCTCCTCAATGTGACACGATACACACATTTCATAAAACGGTGCCTTTTTCTTCAGCTGAGTGGGAAGCCCAGTAAACCTAAACCAAGGCACTGAACACGCACGTCGTCTTCAATAAAGAGAATAGGAGAAATAACGCTAAAATAATAATAATGATAATAACAAATCCTCTTCGTGCCAGTCCCTCGCTTACATTCACTAGAGCTTCGCAATTATCCATCTTTACAAATCCGCAGTCATTCTTTTCCTGTGAGACAAAAAAGTTTTCGCGTACTCGTGCAACTTTTTCGCTTTTCTTCTTTCTTTTCCCTTTTCCCCCGTTTTTCTTTTTATTATTATCTTTTTCTGCACGAGGCGGACTTTCCTCTGGTGGAGCCTCGCAACATGCAGAGTGTCACAATGGTCCCCCAGGGCGCCGCCAGTCTCGCGAGGGATTTGGTTTGACAGCCCATGGAGGAGTATTCACGTATTTCCCTCGTGTGTGTGTGTGTGTGTGTGTGTGTGTGTGTTTCATTGTTTGTTTCACTGTTTGATCTGCTGCAGTCTCTGAAGAGACAGCCAGACGTTACCCTACGGAGCGAGCTCAGAGCTCATTATTTCCGATCTTCGGATAGGCCTGAGACCAGGCACACACCACACACCGGAACAACAAGGTCACAACTTCTCGATTTACATCCCGTACCTACTCACTGCTAGATGAACAGGGGCTACACGTGAAAGGAGACACACCCAAATATCTCCACCCGGCCGGGGAATCGAACCCCGGTCCTCTGGCTTGTGAAGCCAGCGCTCTAACCACTGAGCTACCGGCGTGTGTGTGTGTGTGTGTGTGTGTGTGAAAAGATAGTTACGCATCTGAAAATAAATAGAAATAAATCAGGTTTAGACTTGCATTTCCATCATCAGTACACCTCATCAATATAACGCTGAGAAAAGATAGCAAGCAAAAAATTGGAGTAAGAAAATGAATGCCCAAAAATGAAGGGGGAGCAGTAGGGCATACAAAACTAGATAAAGGAATGACATGAGAAGTTATACTCAGCTGTGATGGTCTGAAGTAAATCATCAGCTGACAGAGATAAGTTGGCAGGTTTAGACTGTGTAACCGCAGTGTTGTGTCAGGTGACGTTGGCGACAATGGAATGCCACACTCTTCTGTTTCCAGGCAATTCTACTATTTCCTCCATCTTCTCTCTTCCTACCATCTCCTTCATTCCATCCATGTACTTCATCCTCTGTGTCCCTCGTGCTCTCTTCTCCTCAATCATCCCCAAGAGGCAGGCAGTCTCTCTCTAGACCATCACCCCTCAAAGCATGTCCCAAATACCCAAGCTGTCTTCTTACTACAGTCAGCAATTCCCTCAAGGGAAATTAGACTATGTAGTGGAATCATTAAGGCAGATGATGACGACACTGTGAAACATACATACATACAAATCAGACAAAACCTGCATTTCATATATGATAATATATCCACCGACTTGGAAAATCACTTGTCCTATTCTTACTCCTCTCTGGTAAAAACGATATTGATATTAGAAAAAAATATCATTACAGATGTGGAAAAATAAGAAGCCACTAGTTATTTTCAGAGCAACCTCCATGGCAAAGGAAGAAAAAGACGCGTAATGATCCAGCAGTCAACAGCACAACACTAACGCTACACTAACCATCCCAGTCACAAAGGTGCAAGTAATCCCAGACTTCATCGACAGCGAGGCTCAGGAAGCTACTCAGTTCTGATTTAACTCGCACACTTCCATGACAAGAAACAAAACACATTACATTTCAATCTATTGTATAAGCTCGGCGCATCACCGTTTCCCTTTTCCTCTTACAGAACACGAATACCAACACAGGGAAGGAAGGGAGTAGGTGGTGCGGACGTGGGTAGAGAGAGGGGATGGCTTGCAGAATACATTAATTGGCAAGTTCGCAAAAATGGTGGAGAAAAGCCATAGTGACCCCTGACCGGTGACCCTTCTGACTCTAACCTTTGCCACTGACCTTCTATTCTTTTCATATATATGCGTGAAGTGTTCGCTCTCTCCCTCGTCACCCGAAGCTTGAACTTATTGCAGTGACGCCAGTAAATCACGGCACGAGAAAATATTATTTGGTTCAGAGAGAGAGAGAGAGAGAGAGAGAGAGAGAGAGAGAGAGAGAGAGAGAGTGTGTAATTCACCACGGTGAATTACACACTGGTCACCCAGCCAGTCTTCCCAATACGGAGCGAGCTCAGAGCTCATAGACCGATCTTCGGGTAGGACTGAGACCACAACACACTCCACACACCGGGAAAGCGAGGCCACAACCCCTCGAGTTACTTCCCGTACCTATTTACTGCTAGGTGAACAGGGGCCACACATTAAAGGCTTGCCCATTTGCCTCGCCGCCTCCGGGACTCGAACCCGGACCCTCTCGAGTGTGAGTCGAGCGTGCTAACCACTACACTACGCGGTGTGTGTGTGTGTGTGTGTGTGTGTGTGTGTGTGTGTGTGTGTGTGTGTCCTTCACATAACTATTTCTTGCGCACGGCCACACAGACGCCACACACAAGTTCTCAGCCAATCGAGCTCCTCCTAATGGTATCTGCAGGGGTCATTAAGGTCACGATCCATAAACGAAGTCATCCAAGTAGTCTCCGATCGAACACATTATTCCTGCCGCTTACAAATACAAATAAAATACATATATATATATATATATATATATATATATATATATATATATATATATATAGAGAGAGAGAGAGAGAGAGAGAGAGAGAGAGAGAGAGAGAGAGAGAGAGAGAGAGAGAGAGAGAGAGAGAGAGAGAGAGAGAGAGAGAGAGAGAGAGAGAGAGAGAGAGAGAGAGAGAGAGAGAGAGAGAGAGAGAGAGAGAGAGAGAGAGAGAGAGAGAGAGAGACTAAGGAAAGGAAGAAAAGAAAGTGAGAAAAACGGAATGGGGAAGAGAAAGGAGCAAGAAACGAGGGAAGGAAAAGTAAAAGGAAAATTTATACTGAAGCGAAGAGAGAGAGAGAGAGAGAGAGAGAGAGAGAGAGAGAGAGAGAGAGAGAGAGAGAGAGAGAGAGCAAAGAGGATAATTTAACGAGAGAATGTTGATGTTACAAGCGCCGCGTCTCCGTCCCTTGCATTTTACAATAATGTGGTGTATGTTGAGCGCTTAGTGTGGAAGGACAATAATAAAAGCACAAAAGACGATCTAATGGTTTCAATCTTTCAGTGGATGTACTTTTCTTACATCCAAGTAAAGGAATATATATATACAGTTACTCCAAATTCACCATGTATCACACTGCTGTTATGAATGGAATGGTTGAATGGTCACTTCTACCAGCATAGTTTACTGGACAGAAATGCAATGGGAAGGCATAACAAAACAAAAACAATTGAATTAAGTAACGCGTCCATCTTCCTATACGCCATTCTACACAAATTTCACATAGATATGGAAAAGGAAAAACGTGATTATATTCCTAATTACATTCAGGTCCTAAGGCACGGCTGGTATCCGCACACCCAGCTTATCAAAGTGCCCCGTGCGTTTTTCAGCCTGTCACGCAGAATAAAAGCTTCAACATACATTTACCATAAACTAAGTGAGCAGGTTGGAAATAATGAAATATTGCATCCACAGTGAACTCAATTGAAATGCATCGTGCTCTCCTGCCTCCTCTTTTATTTGTATCACGACTAATGTAATTTTGTGAGCCAGTGAGAGTCACCCATCGGATTCCAAAGCGTTATCAATTATTTTATTTTGTCATCCGTTCATTCTCTCTCTCTCTCTCTCTCTCTCTCTCTCTCTCTCTCTCTCTCTCTCTCTCAACACGTCACGGGCAGGCAGTTAGGTTCCTGTAACATCAAATCAGATTTTCTTACATAATTGCCTTCCCCTTAACGAATACACGCCACGCTCTTAAACTCATTAAATCCCAACAGAAATCCACTTCACCCAATTTGCATCCACTCGCAGTTATCAACGCCGTCCTACAGACTACTGACTATTCGTTCATCTTCATTGTACAGCGAAACTGGTAAATAAATGCAATACTCTTTTTTTTTTTACTTCCCTTCTTCTTTCATTGTAAAGTTATTTTTTATAGAGTAGACGATGAGAAAAGAAAGATTGATAACATTGATTTATCTTACGATTCTTTGCTTTATTTTGCTGATGGTTTTCCAAAGACTCTCAAGGATCACTGCATACAATATGGAAAAACAAAACAAAACAGTTAGTCAGTCATTCAATCCACTGGTAAGTAAACAAGTAACCTGCTCCTCTTTCCAAATAAAGGAGAAAAAATTATGTTTCTTCAATTTTCTTTTTTCATTAATATCAACAAGATTTCGGTAGAAGTAATACATATTCAACAGTTTCCCAATCCATCTACCACCCTATTTCCTGGCGGTGCATTTTATGTTTATCCAAAGGGGATGAGGGCAGGAGAAGGTATGTAATGCACAGGTGTATGTAGGGGAAGGGTTATCGTGAGACAGCGTGAGGTGAGGCACAAGGATGACTAATGAAGTTGATTCAGCAACGGTGCAACCCTCCGTCCCTTCCTCCTGCCCTCACTCACACCACCGCCCTGCTTTCCAAGATAATGTAGTTTCTCATTTTTATATTATTTTTCATAACAGGTAGGTGCATTTCTTTTTTCAGTGGATACGTTGAGTGTGTTTATTTCATTGTGAAGGTAATAATAATGATAAAAATGATGATAAATAATGTTGATCCTAACTATGATGGTGATGATGATGACAACAACAACATCAACAAAACTGAAAGAGCAAGAGCAGCAGCAACAACAACAATAAATATAACACCACCACCACCACCACTAGCAACAACAATAAATACAAAACAGTAACGAGAATAACAACACCAATCAGTTTATTACAAAATACGTTAGGCAACTGACTGAAAATGTAACGCACGAAGGGAATAATCATTGTCACATTTTTATTGTGAAGCTTTATAAAGTAGAAATTAAACGAAAAAAAGAAAGCGAATTCTGATTATTGATGAGTTCTGTGTGTGTGCGTCTCTCTCTCTCTCTCTCTGTGTGTGTGTGTGTGTGTGTGTGTGTGTGTGTGTGTGTGTGTGTGTGTGTGTGTGTGTGTGTGTGAGAGAGAGAGAGAGAGAGAGAGAGAGAGAGAGAGAGAGAGAGAGAGAGAGAGAGAGAGAGAGAGAGAGAGAGAGAGAGAGAGAGAGAGAGAGAGAGAGAGAGAGAGAGAGAGAGAGAGAGAGAGAGAATCTAATATGATCTGCCATTTCTCCTTGTCTCCTTTTACCTGGTTTTAACTTTTGCATGTTCATGAGCCACACACACACACACACACACACACACACACACACACACACACACACACACACACACACACACACCTGAACCACAAGTATCATTATCATTACCTCTATTTAGCTAAATGAATTAATGTACTGCAGCTTTTAATCATACAATATTACTCGTTCTCTATTCATCTCCCCTTCTATAAAAAACAACCCTTCTTTCGACTTTGTTCTCTCTCCCTCATCCCTTAAACTGTCATGATTAAATCTCCCCTCCCCTGTTAGAGATGCAAGCAGTTTTAGTAGCTTTTCCATCCTTTCCTGGCAGTGAATCTCTGACAAGCTTATTCCAGTTGACTATTTTCACTTATTCACTTAATCAGTCTATTTGTCAGTCAGTCAGTCCGTCAGTTGGTTGTTTATTTAGTTCTCTAGTTCGTGAGATAGTATGTAAGCAGATAAGGTAATGACTGAACTGTAGATAGGTTCTCACAGAGCGTGTGTTGGTGGGGCTGTAAGTATCACAGGGCTTGAAGTAAAGTCCAGGAGACCAACATGAATAAGCAAGTTAATGAGTAAACAGATGGTTAAATTGAAAGTATGCAAGTAAAGTAAGTTCGCAAGTTGGTTAGTGGATGGATTACTGGAGTGTGTGGGTGACTAGGTGGTCAGTGTGCGTGTGACTACTAATAATGCAACCATACCACATCCGTTTTTTTCAACTAAACTCTAGAACTTCTTGTCTACTTTTGTATTTCCTTCTTCCTATCATTTTAAGTCTTTCAAAAGGGAGGGCTTAAGATAATTATCCTTCAGTATTTGGTGATCGTTTCTATTTGGGGGCTGGCGTCTCAGGGGACTTTTTTTTTTTGAGCGAATGTATCAAGTTTTTCTGTATTCTTTGTCCATTGCAACCTCTACATAAAAATCAAGGGCTTCAATCTTGTCAAAGGAGACTCTTATTAAGCTCTCTTGTTACATTACCTTAATCTATTCTCGTGCGTCCTCCCTACAAGTAAACATCCATCCCCCATCCACTTCAAAAGCTCCCGAACGCCCCTTGATATCCCTTGTCCCACGCTCCTTCATTGTCACACAGTAGCCTCGTCGACAGCACTTCAACAATCCACAACGCCCACTATTCCCTGCCTTGTATAGTGACCTGATGGCGCTCGTCAACTTTGTATTCTTCCCTCTCCAAATATCCAAATATCGTGTGTGTGTGTGTGTGTGTGTGTGTGTGTGTGTGTGTGTGTGTGTGTGTGTGTGTAATTAGGAGAAAAATCTAATATATTTACCTCCTTTATCCTTATATTCCTTAACTGGTATGTATGCACACACACACACACACACACACACACACACACACACACACACACACACACACACACACACACACACACACACACACACACACACACACACACACACACACACAAAGAATGAGTGACAATAAATAATACAGATTTGTTATAGATGGATCCAATTTTTCATACTAGTTTCATGTCTGAGAGAGAGAGAGAGAGAGAGAGAGAGAGAGAGAGAGAGAGAGAGAGAGAGAGAGAGAGAGAGAGAAATATATATGCATAAAAGTTTGTGTGACAGTGACAAGTTAATTATTTACAGGCTGCCTCAAGTCCTCACTCCTGAAAATGCTACGTGACGCGCAATGACAGCTACAGGGAAAAGGAAAAATTTGGAATAGAAATTTTCGAACATGATGAAAATAAAAAATAGCAGCAAAAATGTTATTTGGTATAAAAGTGCCTGATAAAATACATCAAAACAAATTAATGCTCAATAAAGTGTGGTAATTTAATTCGCCATTCTTAATATCATCGTTGAATTATATTTAACCCACAAAGTGTTTCTCACGTGACATGATGTGCTGGCGTTGGGTACGCCCCGAGGCTTCTCACGTCACATGACGTTTTACAAATACGAGTATACGTTTTTTGCGCTAATTATTAAGAACACAAGAACATAAGAAAAGAGGGAAGCTGCAAGAGACTGCTAGGCTTACACGTGGCACTCCCTGCATGAGCAAAGCTACCTAATTCCATCTATTATCCCCATCCATGAATTAATCTAATCTTCTATTAAAGCTCCCTATTGACTCAGCCCTGACTACATGACCACTGAGTCCGTTCCAATTCATCAACCACTCTGTTTGAAAATCAGTTTCTTACCATTTTCCTCCTAAACCTGAATTTCTCAAGCTTAAACCCATTATTTCTGGTTCTGTCCCCGCTACTGATCCTAAGAATTTTCCTTTTGTCTCCTTTGTTATAACCTCTATACCACCTAAATACTTATGTATTGATATTTGCCTTGTACGGGCATTAGTTAGTTTCCTGGGAGTGTCTTACGTTTCCCTAGAACAGAGGTTCTCAATTTTTTCTCGTTAGAACCCGAACCCGAGTAATCTGACATAGAACAGAATGTTAGTTTGTGACTGACACTATCTCAATATGCAATGGTACTGCAAATTATATTATATTAAATCAGCCATCTAAGTACCCCTGGAAATCTTGTGAATCCTGGGGGTTTCGCGAACTTCAGGTTGAGAATCCCTGCCCTGGAAGATGTGGAAATTCTGGGTACTCTTCTGCTGCCAGAGCTGTCTTTACAGTCACGCTGAATAGACGCTCTCTGCGTGGAACCGTGTTTTGAAGAGTACCACACGATGATACGATTCTAAAAACCATGAACACTACACAACTTGAAATATGTAAATATAAATAGTGTAAGGAAAAAAATAGTGTAAAAATAATGTAAGCAAGTGAAATAGTGCATCCATGCATGTTAACTGTGTAGCTCTTGAGATTGCCAAAGAGTGAATTTATGTTATATATATATATATATATATATATATATATATATATATATATATATATATATATATATATATATATATATATATATATATATATATATATATATATATATATATATATATATATATATATATATATATAGGTATATGATTTTAAAGTACTACTTTGGTATATGATTTACACAGTCAACCTGTTGTACCACAGTCAAATTCTACTTTGGTCTGCGATCTACATGTTTCGTTCATTCATCATAGCCTAAATAGAATATTCTATGTGTATATACATTTATAAAAAATGTTTAAAACGATAAGTGATAACAATAAAAACAAACACATCAACAATTACAAAACAAAGATGCAGTGGAATGTACTTAGAGGCAAAGGTAATACTTGCATTACGAATAATATTATAACTACATTACAGCGCCAATGAAAAACTTCTCAGTGCGTCTTTCAAATGAAATGTGGAAACTTAACAAATTGTAACAGTGTTTCACATTGATGTGGAAGAGTATGTAGTTACTTCATCTCCTGAAATTACACTATTAGACAATATATATTAAGAGAATGTATCGAGCTTTGCTGGACTTTTTATCATAGATGACTTGTACTGTTGGATAAATCATCATATAAGATATGCACTAAGAAAACTGAAATAGTGAGAACGAATTAAAAAAAAAAAAGTAACGATGATTATGATGCGCGTGACGAAGGTAACGATAACGATAACGATGCGAGTTTCCACGATAACGGTACGATTCAATGATAACGAAGCGAGTTTTCACGATAACGATACAAGTATCCACGATAACGATGTGATTCCACGATAACGATGCGAGATTCCACGTTAAAAAAGAGTTTCCACGATAACGATGCGATTCCATGATAACAATGCGAGATTCCACGATAACAAAGCGAGTTTCCACGATAACGATGCCATTCCATGATAACGATGAGCGTTTCCACGATAACGGTGCGAGTTTCCACAATAACGATCGCATATCGAGACTTTGTTTATGGCGGAGTGAAGTGTGCTGTACCACGTGTACGGTACGTACAGCACCTTGTTGAGTCTGGGCAGGAGCTTTGATACTTGAACATCCCACTCATGTCTCAGATTCTCTAACCAGACACTCTCTCGAAACCAAGACATGTCTTTTTCCTTTTCTCTAGAGAGAGAGAGAGAGAGAGAGAGAGAGAGAGAGAGAGAGAGAGAGAGAGAGAGAGAGAGAGAGAGAGAGAGAGATATATATATATATATATATATATATATATATATATATATATATATATATATATATATATATATATATTTTTTTTTTTTTTCTTATTTCATCTTGTAGATCACAAGATGAAGCGTAGACCGCATACCAAAGGAGTTTTATGACACGTAGACCAGAGTAAACCGATTTTATTTTGAAAATAAGTTTACTTAGTTTTTGGACATACTTTTAGGGAATGAACAAATGGTTGCATGCAAAATATGGTGGAAGACAGGATATGAAGTGCATCAGAAGCGAAGGGAATAAATGTGGGAACAGCGGGGTGGGAACGACGTCCCGGTCTGGCAGCCTACATGGCGTGCTTTAAATGTTTTCATTGTTTTTTGGTTGATTTTCGGTTGTTTGGGTTAAGAAAAAAGAATACTGATTTCTTAATCCTTTTGAGACACCCTATGTGTAAACTAATGTAACAATTAGTGGGTTAAAATCAATAATCATCTTTCAAAAAAAAAGAAAACAAGAAGAAAAATGTTCTTTTAGAACTACCATTGGCAATAAGACACCATCAGGCAAACTCCCTCCTCCCAAGGCAGTGTTTTAGGTCCTATTTTGTTCTGTATATATACTATTGAACTATCACACAAACTAAGAAAACATGACATTGACTTCAAACTGTTTGCTGATGACACACAGTTTTACATGACCTTGAACAATGTAGATTATGTTGAAGGAAAGATAAAACTTATTATGGATGATGTTGGTAGATGG
>NC_059271.1:27635024-27645024 GCF_017591435.1 Portunus trituberculatus | reverse complement strand
TTCCAACTCCACCATATTTTTTGAAACCTTAATTCATTTTCAGCTTCAAATTTCCTCTCGGCATTCTTTTTACACTCTCCCGGTTCTCATTTTTTCCCCCTTCACTACGTACAGTTTCTTTTAATTACTGCAGCCCACGGAGTTTTTTTTTTTTTTTTCAAGCACTTAGTCGCGATGAAAGCTGCGGTTGAAAGACCTGCGCGGATTGAAGCCCAGCAGACCAGTGAGTTTAATACACAACGGTTACCTGGAAAGAATAGTACAGAAATTCATCGTGCGGATTACTGTTACCGGTTACTGAATACGAGCAGGATTTTTACGAGAGGAAAGGAATAGAAAAAAAAGAAAAACAAAAACAAAAGACACGTGCGTTGATTCCTGGACCAATCACCATGAACGGTGAAACATGTACGTATACTGTGACGCTCAGCACGAGAACACACACACACACACACACAAATAAAAAAAGAAAGAAAAAAGAAAAAAGGAAAAGAAATAAATAAAAAAAAGATAAAAAATAAATAAATGAATAAATAATAAAACGAATAAGTAAATAAACAAAAAATAAAATGAAATAAATAAATAAAATAAAAAATAATATGTTTGAAATTTGTCTGTTGTTTTTTTTCACTTCACAGTATTTCGTCTTACAAAATTCATTAAAACCTAATTGATTGCTTTATTTTCAGTGAATGTTGTGTCTATCATAAACACACAAGATAGAAGCCGCCGTGGTACAGAGGAACCATGCGTGCTTTGGGGTCCGAGGGGTCTCCAATCCTGTCCACGGTCCGAGTGTAGGTTGGGCTTCCTCACTCGGGGCAACGGTTTCCTAGCGGGTGGGCTTTGAGATAGGAGGTACCACAAAAAGTATCCCCTTTACCCCATAAATTCCCGTGAAAAGCCCACATGGTGTCCTCAAACTTCTCCGCGCTTGACTTTCAATACCCGGACACATTTTTACCATGAGTTTTGGGTATGCTTGAACGATTCTGCTTACATTAGGAAGGTTCTATGGAGGTCAGAAGATTAATGGCTAGAGTCTTCACTATTTTAATCCACCACATAAGTTTCTGTATAAAATCATCTAGTAGTAAGCAGAATGAACACGAGTATGAAAAACGCGTCACGGTATATACTGAAGGGGCTTAATCTCTACTGCTTTTATCACAGGCTGTAGCGTTTGCCATGAAGCTTTCCGAGATTGCTTTCAGGATTCTAGAGACAGTTTGATAGAGATTCCACACTATCAATAAAAAAAAAAAAAAAAAAAAAAAAAATATCGTCAAATCTTAAAAAAATATATATGATAATAGTAAAACCCAACGTGTGCTTTATGACAGGGAAGCACAAGAGAGTGAAATGATGTGGCGAGGTTGGTTTACAGGTTATGCGTCACTGCGACCTCATAATCTAGGGGCGGGATGGCGAAGGTGGCAAACAAAACGAGCGTCCATCCGTCACTCCCTCAACAACCCCGTAAAAGTTGATGTAACGCAGGAACTTTTGTGCTAAGCTTCTCATTCACGTGTTGCAATATCATCAGCCCATGTTGGGAGGTGGTGTGCTGCTCAGGGCTCTTCCGGTTTAAGTTTCACAATTTTCTCTTCTTTCACGACCTCCTCTTCCTACTCATTGACCTCTCTTTCTCCTCTTCTTCTTCAGTATCACTACCTCCCCCTAGTTCATTCCACTTCCCCCTCTTCCTCAGCAATTCTCCAGTGAAAAGTGTTGCTCTCTGCACCTACTATGCAAACTCACTCTCACCGTTAAGCTTCAGTTAGACCTCATCAATAGTTATGGGGAACGTACAGACAACTCAGCTCATCTCTTCATTCTGCCTCATTCAGTAAAGGAGTCCCAGAGAAACTGTTATTGGAGATCTGTAGGAAGGAGGGGCTGTATCTTGGGAGGGAAAAAAAAAAACCACAGTCACAAGGCATTACATCTGTCCTACATCTCTTGTTTTTATAACCTCTTTCTCACCTGTTCTATACCTCGATATTTACACAGTCTCCATCCAAACTTGTTCTACACCTTTAATTTCCACAACCTCATTCCACACCCGTTACTCATTTATATATCGATCTGTGTACCACTTTAGCCTCACACTACAACCTACCTCTCACTTCATACTTAAACTTTCCTCTTCTATCAAAACCCTTACCTGTGCTCATCTCGTTCTCTCTTCTTATCCCTCCTCGTTTTCCTTTTCCTTCCATTCCCTTGATTATGCTCCTTTCTCCTTTCCCTCCTCCAATTTAAGACTTAACGTAATCCTATATGATATCCACCTCCAGTCCTCCTCCCATCCCCGAAAATTAATTCTAATCCACCTTCTCAGCTAAAAGGGATTAAACTCGTTTATAAACTTAAGACGCTAATAACATCCCACTCTGAAGACTGATGACACGTGCCAAGGCATTACGACCTTACTATTACTTACTATTATTACTACCACGAGCATCTCCATCTAATTATAACACTATGCTATATATTTTGTTTCTCTTGTCCTTCTGTTCTTATGTATTTTGTCTCTCCACTGCCTGTCTACCTGCTTGTCTCCATACCGTCTCATACTGTCTCCGTAAGCTATTTTTATCCTTCTCCTAAGAGCATTGCGGTAAATTTTGCTAAGAATGTTGTTGAGTCAGTTTCTCCTTTTTATCCGTTTGTTATTGTACAGAATATTGCGGAAAATGGAGCTTTATTGATCTATCTATGTATCTATCTATCCATATCTATCATCTAATTTTTGTGTTTGTTCGTCTCTATACCTGCAAAAATATAGCTGTGTGTGTGTGTGAGTGTGTGTGTGTGTGTGTGTGTGTGTGTGTGTGTCAGGATAAGTCTCTCTCTCTCTCTCTCTCTCTCTCTCTCTCTCTCTCTCTCTCATCACACTAATGCAAAGCGCCGTAAACTATCACAGCCTTCGTCTCATCCTGAAGGTGGTTTCAGGGATCAGTTACTTTGATCGCCTTCAAGTCACGCTAAAATTATATAACACGATTTCCTGCGCCGTCAAATCCTAATCATGCTTCATTTCTTTCTTTAATGTCTCTTTTCAATTTTTAACTCTTTTTTGAAGGCTGGCAGGATAATCTTTTTTTTTTTTTGAAGGGGGGGAAGTTCACCTTTATCTTATGTGTGTGTGTGTGTGTGTGTGTGTGTGTGTGTGTGTGTGTGTGTGTGTGTGTGTGTGTGTGTGTGTGTGTGTGTGTGTGTGTGTGTGTGTGTGTATCCACCAATACGCAATCATTAAAGTGTTGTGCATCACAGTATTACAGTTTCTCTCTCTCTCTCTCTCTCTCTCTCTCTCTCTCTCTCTCTCTCTCTCTCTCTCTCTCTCTCTCTCTCTCTCTCTCTCTCTCTCTCTCTCTCTCTCTCTCTCTCTCTCTCTCTCTCTCTCTCTCTCTCTCTCTCTCTCTCTCTCTCTCTCCTATTATATTTTCTTTTTTACTTAGAGTTTCAAACACGACTCATTTTCATATTTTTTTTACTCATCCTTCTCCCCCCCCCTAATCTTCCTTATCATCATCACCATTATTATCATCATACCCATCTTTATTATCATTGTCTTCCATTATTTTTTTCTCTCCTCGTCCTAATCCTATTCGTGCTTCCTTGCTTTTCTCTCTTTCTCTTCCTTTTCCCTCTCTTCCTCCTTTTTTCATCTCCTTGTTTCCCCACCTCTTTCATTCCTATGTGCTGTACATGTGGCGTTTCCCAGAGCCTCATGTTATACAAATGACACACAAAAAGTTGCCCTTATACTATTATAACTAATGTTAACTCTTTTCCTCGCCTCTCTACATGATGCCGAGCTACACACTTTAACACAGACAACACTAGGAAATTTGTATACTGTACAATACTTTGCTATCACAATTTTCAGTATCATTACTATTATTTGTTGTTTTATTATTATTATTATTATTATTATTATTATTATTATTATTATTATTACTGTCATTATTATTGTTATTATTGTCACTACTACTATTTTTATCATTATTATTATTATTATTATTATTTTTATTATTATCATTACTATTATTATTATTATTATTATTATTATTATTACTATCATAATCATCATCATCATTGCAACAACAACGATGACACCATCACCACCATTACCATCACCACGACCACCACCACTACTACTACTACTACTACTACTACCATCACTTTCATTAAAAAAAGGACATGACAGATCACCTCTCTCCCTTCCTCCTTTGACCTGTCTCGCCTTCCCAATAAAGGTGGTGGGCGGCATCAGAGAGGGCCCGCCACGCTGCATCACCGAATTGCGACAGGCGGGGCTAATACACGGGACTTTAGGAGGCAGGCGGCTGAGGTATACAATCAAGCTGCTCTAGTGGATAGCGGAGATACGAACGCAACCACTCGTATGAATTAATAGGTGGGTAAATATTTCGGTGCGGTGTGAGGAGGCCGCCACCACCACTATCATTACCATTACCACCATTACCACCACCGCTATCACCACCACTACCAGCATATGTCCAAGTTCTAAAACAATTTTCTCCCACATCTGCGCTTTTTTTTCCATTAGGCTGTAGTTGAAGTGCTGCAGGTTCTTAAGGATGGTTTTACGATTGTAGTGACATGAACGAGAATTGTATGTGATTAAGAGAAAGTATCTTGAGAATACAGTTCATCATCTCTGTCGTGGTGACGGAGCACAGTATTTCAGACTGTGGGGAAGAATTACTACTAAGAACAACAACAACAACTCGCGGCAAATAATACAATTCCTGTCTAGTGTTATCGAGTCCGCATTAGTGAATCATTTTATTGGCTGATCAGTTCGCTTCAGTTGTGTTGGGACAATACTAAGAGACAAAACTGGATTTAGTAATGATATGAAATACATGAATTGTCATCTTCGTTGCTTCAGTTAATACATCACAGTGACAATCAGAAAATTGGAGCGATATAACAAGAAATATACTGTGATAATTCATTCCTATCCGTAAAAATAGTTCAAAAAAAGAATTGTGTCGAGTGTATGAACAATGCATTTTGAATCCCAGCTGGAATGACCTCATCGTGATTATTGCAGCTTGAATGACGTCCGGCTTATTCTCTTTAACGAGGAAATTATTCAGTACGAGACAGGACCTCGTGCAACGCTAACAACAGTGGCCCCAGAACTCTCAACAACTACTTGCAACATATCCTTCACTCACTATCAGAAGGCTACACACACACACACACACACACACAAACACACACACACACACACATACACACACACCTTCAGCAAAAAGGAACACTTGCCACAATATAAAGTAAGATCACATATAGATATTAGGATCTGTTGCCACATTACCTTTACAAGTACTTTTATATCCTCTTCTCGCTTTGTAAATGAAGAAAGTGCCAGCGAATGTCTCTAGCAACACAAATACGTACCTTTCACAAATGATCTCGGTGTTTGATCACATTCTCAAGTCTTGAATTTCATCGTGGCATGCAGACTATCTCAACTGCAGCACCGAAATCTCAGGCTTTTATTTTTAATGTCTGTGTAACAAGGAACCTGTCTGTCTCGCTAATACAAAACACAGGTGCCACCATGTTTGCGTCGGTTATCCTGCGCCTCTAAACACTATGACATTTGTGGCGACAACGAAATGAAAACAATATGATGGAAGCAGAGATTCCAGTTATTCTGACTCGAACATGGAAGTTCCAGCACGGCATCCAACAGTCCGGATGAATACTGAATAATTTACTGGTGGAAGAATTCACCTGCGTGCTTGCCTGCAAATATAAGCGCATTGTTCGCTCTATCTGACAAACATAATCGTGGCGAGTGCTTTTCATTTCATAGGTTAGCCTTGGAAAGAGAAAAAAAACAATGTCATATAGGGTTTTCTTTTATCCAGTACGGGCATTTAGCACACACGAATATCACCCCGTTGTTACTTTATGGGGGTTAATGCACCATAATTTTGAATCAGGAAATAAACATTAATATGGCTTTATCTGAGGAATTTGCTAGGCGCTTTCTGCATTATTATTATTATTATCATCATTGTTATTACTATTATTACTACTATCATCATCATCATCACCTTTACTAATCAGTTACCTAACGAGTTCCTCACTTTGTACCTCTTACTTGTCCTCCTCCTCTTTTTTCCTCTCTTTCCTTTCTCTTTTTCTCTTCATCACTGTTTTCTTCTTGTTTTTAATTTTTCATGTTTCCTTCCCCCTCCTCTCCAATACTTCTTTTCTACTTCCCTTCCCTCCCCGCCAATGTTTCTTTCTTACCTCCCTTCCCTCACAGTCGTAATATTTTTCTAGATAATGAATAACTTGTGCATTTTTTTTTATTCTCTGTTTTCTGCAATTAATCATTACACATCCATAATCTCTCTCTCTCTCTCTCTCTCTCTCTCTCTCTCTCTCTCTCTCTCTCTCTCTAGTTACATAAAAAAAATGGTGGTCATAATTAAAATGTTGCTCTGAAATACTGCGCCCTTAAAGTGTTCTAATTAATTTTCTGTCTTCACTTTATTTCATAGTTTACCATTCCTTCTTTACCATTCCTTCTTTACCGTTCCTTCTTTAGCTTCGCCATAACATGATTATCGAGCAGCGGCTATGAAGCTATTAAACACGTTGAAATTCAGTCACTCCTCGAATAACTGTACTTAAGTCTTGAGCGTGCATGGCAAAGCAGTGGCTGGCGTGAGGTATAATTGTTCATTAGGCTGTCGCTGCTGTGGCCGGCGGGCATCACTGTTTAGACTAGCAAAGGCTTTCGTATAAACATTAAGGTGTTCCGTGAGAATAAAGGAAAGGGGAATTTAGATACGCAAAAAGAGAGATTATTAAGTACGAGTGCTAGAAAATAATAATAAGTAGCAGAGTTTACGTCGCTAAATTTAGGTACTGAACGGTGTTTGCCTTTATATGTATCGCTGTCTAATATCGTTTAATTTGTAATATGAATAAAGAACAAAGCTGCACTGCATATTGCGAAATATTAATAGTAAAGATCAAACGCAACATGCACAATATTCTTTCAGTGCGGCCTGAACACTCCTAGCTTTGTCTGTTTTCAGCTTTAAAACAGAGTAAATGGTTATTAACAAAAGCATAATTTACTTACACAGAAATGATCAACGCAACGTCTGTACAATGAAGACAGTGAGGCAGAAATGTTTCTTTGTTTCGCTTTTTCTTTGGTTTTGTAGGTCTGTTTTTTGTATCCATGCAAATGAACATTCTCATGAAACTATTAATGTTAATCAGTTAGACAGATATGCGTGTTATTGCCTGACTAATTTCATCAACACACACACACATACACACACACACACACACACGCCCGGTAGCTCAGTGGTTAGAGCGCTGGCTTTACAAGCCAGAGGACCGGGGTTCGATTCCCGGCCGGGTGGAGATATTTGGGTGTGTCTCCTTTCACGTGTAGCCCCTGTTCACCTAGCAGTGAGTAGGTACGGGATGTAAATCGAGGAGTTGTGACCTTGTTGTCCCGGTGTGTGGTGTGTGCCTGGTCTCAGGCCTATCCGAAGATCGGAAATAATGAGCTCTGAGCTCGTTCCGTAGGGTAACGTCTGGCTGTCTCGTCAGAGACTGCAGCAGATCAAACAGTGAAACACACACACACACATATAGGCAAGATTGTGTTCCGTGCATATCTTTCACAACTTAATGAAGGAACATACGAGCGCAATGTACGACCTCCATCAATGCTATGCTGCTTACCGAACGCGTGACTGCGGCTGACTGTATAGCGTGTTATTTCGTACTGTCTTTGTTTACTGTATACATCTCCACTGGTGTAATTGCTTCGTATTGTTTTCTTTTTAATTTCTTTCGATCAACTGTATAAGCCCCTGTCACAACGACTAAGGTGCTCAAGCCATCCACATGCCATGAGTGTGAGAGTCTTTCTACGAGTAGTGACAGAAAATTTGCAGGATTTTCTTCTTACCTACTTTACTGCTGCCAAGTAACAAAAAGATGTCAAAACAAAGATGAGGTAGTACGTGAACACTCACAAAAGAACTTGCAATTGCCAAACGTCAACGATTTTCAGTGTAATTATAACTGGATATACAGGAAATTAACACGTGCAAATGAAACTGATCTGAGCGAGGGACAGTATTATGAAACTCTTTGCTCTCTCATCACTACTTTCAAGGCCAAAGAGAGTTTTCAAGAGTGTTTCTCCTTTTAACCTCTTCATTACTGCGACGCATTTTTTGCCATGAGTTTTGGGTGCCATTAAACGATTTTATTTACATTAGGAAGTGTCTATGGAGGTCAGAAGATTAAAGGCCACAACATTCACTATTCTAATCCTCACATGAGTTTCTGAAGCTCTATAAAATCGCCAAATAGTAAGTAAAATGAATATGAAAACGCGTCATGGTACTGAAGTGAAGAAATCTTGTTAACTTATCACTACAACCGCAAAAAAAAAAAAAAAAAAAAAAAATGTTTGCAACCTCTGTCATTTCAACCAGAGCATTCTAAAAATAAAGGTGGTGTGGCGCAGAAATGTTTCAGAATACCGTCTTAAAAGTCTTAAAAGTCTTCGGATAAAGGGAGTTGCTGAGTATACGAGGCCATAAGCCATCATTTAAATTCCATATATAGGTACTGTGTCCAGGTTATCTCTTATCATTTTCATTATCAGATAGATAGCAAGTGAATACGCGTCCTGGTTTGAGTAAGTCTCCAGGTAAAAGTACTGTTGAGTAAAAGAAAAAAAAAAAAAAAAGTGTACATCTGGATAGGGCACCTTTGTTACCTTCCATTACACTTATCATTTTGCTGTCCTTCATTTAGTTCCTAACTTTACGGTGCTTTATGGAGTCAGATGAGCAAAGACGCTACAGCACTGAGTAACTTAAAGAGAAAAAATAATCTGAAATTCATTTACTCTTGGAATAAGTGTATACACAGTGTCAGGCGTGCATGGCGAGGCGTGGCCAGCGTGAGGAAATTGTCCATTACGCTGCTGCTGTGGTGGCCGGTGAGCGCTTTTATGAATGACTAACTACAAAAAAAAAAAAAAAAAAGAATTTTCTAGTTACAACGAAAAGAAAATTCTAATACATAAAATATGAAGAGATTATTACGTAGGAGTGCCCGACATTGATAAAGCGCTGCGGAGCTTGCGTCCCTGGGCTGAGGTTGTCCTTTATTGCTTTTGCTTATTTTGTGGATAACGCATCACTGTGTAATAAAGTCTAGTTTATGATATAAATTAAAAATAAGCATTATATACATTATGAACTATAACTCGTAATGACGCTAAACGCAGTAAGCATAACATTCTCCCCGCGCCGGGAAAACAGAGTGCCGATATTTCACGTGTGTAGTATTACGCTGAAGTAACTAAATGAAGCTTAAATATAAGGCACCTTTATGAATACCGTGCGGGGCTGACTGACGGCAGGTTAATAGAATATATAAAAGTATTTATTAAACAATCATGGCACGCGGCACTCATTTAACCCCTCCTGATTTATATTCATATCACAAAAAATCTGATATTTGATTTTACAATATGGTGTGATGAGTGTGTGTTGTTATTGTTGATGGTGATGATTGTGGTGGTGATGGTGGTAGTGGTGGTGGTGGTGGTGGTGGCTGGGATGGGGAGAATATGGTGACGCCAGTTCTGGGGATTGTGAGTCTGGTTCCAGCACACACACACACACACACACACACACACACACACACACACACACACACACACACACACACACACACACACACACACACACATTACCACTACTACTACTACTACTACTACTACTACTACTATGCTATGTTACTACTACTTCAACGTGAATAAAGGAGCAGACAAACGACAAGTACCACAATTACAATCTACCGCCGAGTGAGTGTTTCTCCCTAAAATGTCATATCCCTGTTTTACCAATTATTACCTTCCATCGTCCGTTATTGCCCCGCGTTATGAGAC
>NC_059271.1:27610024-27632524 GCF_017591435.1 Portunus trituberculatus | reverse complement strand
AGAGAGAGAGAGAGAGAGAGAGAGAGAGAGAGAGAGAGAGCAAATTCACCTGTCACATTTACTCAATATCAAAATAAACACATGCCCACGTCAAGCTCGGAAAGAGGTCACCGGTTATAGAAAAAAAAAAAAGAAATAAAATGAAAAGAAAGAAAAAAAAAGACCAGGTGAATGACGAAGCTGAGTCAGTTCAGTGCAACACATCAAACACCTGTCCGTGCACACCGTGGCGCCGCTGACAGGTGTGATACGGGGGGCAATTAGGCGTCAAATTGAAAGCACAGGAACAATTATCAAACAACTGCTACTGATGGACTTTTTTGTTGAGTGTCTTGATTAATGGAGCCTTCGTGTGTCTGTCTTTCTGTCTGTCTGTCTGTCTGTCTGTCACTGTCTGTGTCTGTCTCGGTGTCTTTTTGTCTTTCTCTGTGTCAGTCTGTCTGTCTGTCTGTCTGTCTGTCTGTCTGTCTGTCTCTCTCTCTCTCTCTCTCTCTCTCTAAAAATGATACTATTCACCTTCACTCCCTTCACTATTCACCTGCATTCCCTCCCAGAGCTCCATTCACGCACTGACTGGCTGCGTGATGACTCGTCCTCTCAATGCATGAAAAAAAAAAGGATAAAGAAAAAATGCAACAATATTACGTTCAAGGATGTGTGACTCGGCAGCTTCGTTGTGAGGTGTTTTGTTGAAGCTATGTAGAAATGAACTCTAGATATTTGTGATACCGGTGCTTTGTGACCTCGACCTTTATCTATTGAGCAGCATCACCACCTACACACAATGACCTCTAATCCCTGCTCCCTCATATGCACTTCCTCTCTTTTACAAGATAAAGTGACGGAATAGTTGTACTGTGTCGAGGGCTGACTTAACCGAGCTACTAGAATGAAGGGATGGATGGATGGCGCCGCTACAATATGTTAATAAAAAACATATCGTAAAAAAAAAAAAACTAACTAAAAGCAATTAAAAACTATGAAATTAAAAGTAACTAAAAATACAATAAAACGAAATAAAACATTAAAATACATATAATAAATGCTGAGACGTTTTTCTACCATGAGTTTTAGGTACGATTAAACGATTTTATTTACTCTAGGAAGGGTCTATGGATGTCAGAGGATTAATGGCCAGAGTCTTTACTTTTTCAATCTTTCATATAAGTTTCTGAAGCTGTATAATATCACCAAACAGTAAGGAAAATAAATAAGGAAACGCGTCATGGTACTGAAGGGATTAAAGAAATTCATGGATGGAGATGATGGGTGGAAATAAGAATAGGAAGATACTTTTAATAAATACGTGTAGGTCTGATGGCTTACTGTAGCTTCTCTTATCTTCTTTTGTTTATCTCTCTCTCTCTCTCTCTCTCTCTCTCTCTCTCTCTCTCTCTCTCTCCCGCACAAATACACACACACACACACACACACACACACACACACACACACACACACACACACACACACACACACACACACACACAAGTAATGGTGCAAAGAAGCTTAATGGTGTATCGCGTTGCATCACTGACTTCTCTAGGCAAAATAATTTCACGCGGCAAAACATGTTTGGAGAAATATATAAACGAACAGAACGCATACCACTTTTACTAGCGGCAGAAAAGTGGGACCAAAGGATACGTGATGGAAACAATGGCAATAGTAATTACCAGCGACTGTTTTTGCTCTAGGTAAGGAAATTTTACATTCACAGCCATGCGAGAAGAAAATAAAATAATTGGTCTGACTTAACCAGAGCGGTGAGCAAATAAACGAATGTTGTTGTGTGTTAGTTAGTTAATGAAATAAACAAGTGCCAATAAAGATGTGTGTGTTGGAAGGCGGCAGAGGCAGGTGCCCAGTTTATTAATAGCGAACATTTGATTAAAAAAATATTGTGTTGACATATCGATTTATAATGACGGCATTCATAGCCATAAAACATACCGAAAAAAATAATTATAAATATCAATACTTTTCTAATTTTTCTTCCTGGTTTTATACTTTAAAGCAAAAACTCATTTATTTTGCACGTTGTAACATTTTTTCTTCATAGCTTTCAAACTTTACAACAAAATTTGAAATTGGTATATCAAGGCAAAGAACAGAATAAAGACATCTCTCACCCTCTGGCAGATCTCTACTCGCCTCGCTGAAAGTACAAGACACACGTGGCGGACATCACGACTTGCCTCCCCCAGCACAGACGTGGGAGCATTTACGGCAATAATATATATAAACTTATAGGAAGAAGAGAATTTGATGCCATTGGTAATTCAAAAGTATGGGGCGGCACGTGACATCAGACTTCATTATTTCATTACTAACACCATCACTACCACCACCACCACCACACAGTCGGCAGCCATCATTATCATACATCACACCCACGGGACGGTTAATTCCACTTTTCAAGACTACTAATTTTACCTGGGCTACTCATTGGCTCCGTGACTCAAGATGGCGCGTGGCAGATACAACCAGACTTCCACGATTACTTTAATATTTTTCCGTCTCTTATTTCGCTTTTCCATGACAGCTGAAGAAGGTATTAATTTTCTTTTCTCAGACAGCTGTACTTGATATCCATTTCTTTTTATTTTCACACACGTGCCTTCTGCTGCTGCCGCTCGCCGATAGACAGACGAGACAACTCTTCCATAATATCTCCTCAGGTTTTCGCGGAATTTTAGGAAATATTGTTGATGAGTTGCTTCATAAGTCCCCGTGCAATGAAGGGAAGTTAATCAAGCGGCGCTGCCAGATTAGTAGCTTCAGAAAGGCTTGTTGCGAAGGAATCCAGATGACGTGATCAGATATTATAGCTAAACAATAATAATGAAAGGGACGAATATCGGATGGATAAATACCAGAATTGATACGAGGAAAAGGCAATGTGGTTTTCTTGTGATCAGCGAGACACACACACACACACACACACACACACACACACACACACACACACACACACACATAAACCACAAAACAATAATCCTCACACACACACACTGTTACGCACATGTAACAACCCCTCCTCTTCGCCCCGTCTCTGATCACCCTAAACGACCCTCCTATCCTTCACTGTCCTCCATTTACCTGCGGCTGCTGTGTTTCGGTAAGGCCGGCGCTTCGGTACGGTCTCGGAAGTGCGACGGTTCGGGCAAAACCGACCTTACCTCGACCATCCTTGCACCACCAAAAGCCAGAATCGGACTTAGTCCTGTTCCGAGAAGGTCCTGGCTACCTTTGAGAGGACGATTTTGTTGTCTCTGTTGGACGACTGCACAGTTTTCCGCTACCATTGGGTGATGTAGAGTGTACCTTTCCCTAGGATTTATAGTATTTGTGTGCTCTTTTGGTAGGATAGATTTTCTCTGTGGTTAGTGGTAGGATTCTAGTAGTTTGCTTTCCATTTGGGTTTTGTGTTTATGTACTACTAGTGTGTAAGCAAATTGGTGTAAGTTATTTATATTATTTGTTTTTGAACCTGACACACACACACACACACACACACACACACACCCCAGTGGACCGGGGTTCGATTCCCCGGCCGGGTGGAGATATCTGGGTGTGTCTCCTTTCACGTGTAGCCCCTGTTCACCTAGCAGTGAGTAGCTACGGGATGTAAATCGAGGAGTTGTGACCTTGTTGTCCCGGTGTGTGTTGTGTGCCTGGTCTCATGCCTATCCGAAGATCGGAAATAATGGGCTCTGAGCTCGTTCCGTAGGGTTAGGTCTTGCTGTCTCGTCAGAGACTGCAGCAGATCAAACAGTGAAACACACACCGCTTAGTGTAGTGGTTAGCACGCTCGACTCACAATCGAGAGGGCCGGGTTCGAATCCCGGCGCGGTGAGGCAAATGGGCAAGCCTCTTTATGTGTAGCCCCTGTTCATCTAGCAGTAAATAGGTACGGGATGTAACTCGAGGGGTTGTGGCCTCGCTTTCCCGGTGTGTGGAGGATGTTGTGGTCTGTCTTATCCGAAGATCGGTCTGAGCTCTGAGCTCGCTCCGTAATGGGGAAGACTGGCTGGGTGACCAGTAGGCGACCGCGGTGAATTACACACGCACAACAACACCAGACCAATCCAGCAACACCCTCCTCCCCAGCCCTCCAAACACACCACAAAACATCTTTGTTTGAGGTATATCATGGCGCGGAGGCAGGCTGGGAGCGGGATGGGAGGGACCGTTCCAGGCTGACCAGCTAACTCTTGGTAGCGGGACGAGAAACAGGTCTTAAATTGAGACTTTTAAGAGACATGTTTTTAACGACTGTGCAGGGTGCTCTTGTTTACTGCCGCGTCACTAACCGAGGCTGGAAAGGAACGCGACTTTACAGGGCACGCACAAGGTGGTGGGATGGGGACAAGAGAAGGAAGGGAAACAGAGATGGAGTCGTGCAGAAGGTAGGTAGGTAGGTTCTATGTAAACAGTTCCATCTTGGCTATAAACTGTTGCCATAGCACTAAAAAACCTTCCCTCTTTTATTACAAAGCAAAGTAAGGTATAATTTCCCTCCTTGTCTTTTTTTTCCTTCCATCAAGATTTTGGAGATTGAGCCTCATTAAAAAAAGAAATTCTAGGAGGCAGTGAAGATGAATAAAAAAAACCGTATTTCTTCTTTACAACTACTACTGTTCCTGTCCTTTTCTTATTCATATTGTTTTTTTTCAGTTCCAAGATTGTTCAGTTCCAAGATTGTACGCTTCGTAAAGTAGACCTGTCACCAAACCTTAGCTTACAGTAAAACGCGAAGAATGCTGTTTTGTTTTAAAATGTTATACAGAATGGTTACGGATAGTGCGTGTAAAAATTGAACAATAAAACTTAAGTAAAAACGTTTCTTAGTAGATTAGAGTGCTGGAAGGAGAAAAACTGGAAGGCACTTCATTCTTACGGCATAAAATAACACCAACATAGTTATAAAGACAACACTCACCCCAACCATGCTGTTCTTCGCTCTTCGACCTCCGGTTAATCCAAGAGTGCTGCAGGGTTGGTTCCGGTTGTTATTGTATACGTTGATTCCTCCACGTTGGCGTCTCCACCTCCCCCTCCGGGCATATCACGCTACATCTGTCAATCCAGTGTGGAGGTACATGTACACTATTGTAGCTGAATCCCTCGAAGCAAGGCAGTTAACCCCTTCAATACTGGGACACATTTTTACCTTGAGATTTGTGTACGATTAGAATATTCTATTTACATTAGGAAGGGTCTATGAAGGTCAGAAGATTAACGGCCAGAGTCTTCACTATTTTAATCCTCACAGGAGTTTCTGAAGCTGTATAAAATCACTATATAGTAAGAAAAATGAATATGGAAACGCGTGAAAGTACTGAAAGGGGTTAAAAACACAATGAAGAAGAGAAGACCGAAGAAAAACGTTTAGTGAAGAAATGAAATACGAGTAAGGGAAAAGACAGAGAAGCAAGAGGATGAGAGAAAATAAGTATACAAAGAAAGAGAACCGCATAACATTAGAAAAGAAAGAATCAAAGGATTGCAAAAAATAAAATGAAAAAATGAAAAATAATGAAATATAAAGAGAAAGAAAGAAAAGGAAAGCAAGATAAAACATATGTAGTTGTTGAAAACTCTTAAAAGACATCTCATTTAAAAGTGTCCTTCAAAACACACACACACACACACACACACACACACACACACACACACACACACACACACACAAACTCAGTGAACAGATGTGGCAGTGGCAGGTATATTACATAATGTGCCGAGTCTTTTGCTGTCTCTATGTAATTATGTGTCCCCGCAAGGATATCAGCTGGGTGATGTAGCGTGGTTGGCTGTTCCTCGTCCACTTGTTCTTGTACACACACACACACACACACACACACACACACACACACACACACACACACACACACACACACACACACACACACACACACATTAACAATAATCCTAACAAAAGAAAAAGAATAAGTTTAATCAAAGCCAAAAAAAAAAGGAAAAAAAAATAATACACGTCACATACGCAAATAGACACGGATACCTGCATGACGAGGTGAAAGAAGAAAAGAAGCACAAGCAAGATAGGCAATGGAGGCTGTTAAAAATTTATCGTATTTTCCTCAAGTTCCAAAGCTCGTACAGAGTTGCGGGAGGCGGCCAGTGAGCGATGGTTTTGTGGGCGCGTGAACACTTTGCATGAGGAAAATGTATGAAAAGTTGTAGGTGAGTATTCGTAATCGAGAGAGAGAGAGAGAGAGAGAGAGAGAGAGAGAGAGAGAGAGAGAGAGAGAGAGAGAGAGAGTTTTACTTTTTATGTTCCTTGGTTGCTTTCTTTACTGTTATTTCTCTTTGTCCTGCTCTTCCCTCTCACTCCTTTTACCCAGTCTTCTCTTTAGTAAGCTGTTTACACTCTCACTCTATCCCCCTCTCTCTCTCTCTCTCTCTCTCTCTCTCTCTCTCTCTCTTATATCCTACATCATCACACATTCCTTCTCTTCTCATTCAAATTAATCGCCTTTAATAACCCTCGCCTTCCTTTCCAGTCTATTTTTCCTTCTAGTTTTCCTTAAGGCTCACATTGTTTGCGGTTTCCTCTGAGCTGTAGTCTTAGCCTTCATGAATAGAAAAGTTGCTGCTAAAATCATGAATAGCAAGGACACACACACACACACACACACACACACACACACACATACAAAGGGATATGCCTCTCTGTTTCCAAGTCATTTAAATAGTTTGCAGCAACAAGGCAGTTAGTGTTCCTTGAGCTAGAGGCAATACAGGCCCAGTGTTGCTGTGTTTCACGTGCATGTTAACTTGTACATATTGCTGGTATAACACTGGACGAATCTTGTGTGTGTGTGTGTGTTTGTGTGTGTGTGTGTGTGTGTGGCGGATAACGATGTAAAGGAAAATTATGTGCATTACTTTTACCTGAATATAAAATGTTCAGTCAGTTACAATTGTTGATTTCTTACCAAACTAACCTCTTTCCTCCCCCCCGCGCTCTCTCTCTCTCTCTCTCTCTCTCTACATCCATAGTCATTTCATTGCTCACTATAGAACGATCTTTGATCCTTGTTTTCCCCTTTGATATCTACTCACCCTACGCTGCGGTTTTTTGTTTTTTCTTCTCTCCATTCCTTTCGTTCCCTGAAGCAAGAGTAGAAGGAAAGGGGAGGCAATTGCAGTCTTTCTCGATTACTCACCATGGAGAGAGAGAGAAGAGAGAGAGAGAGAGAGAGAGAGAGAGAGAGAGAGAGAGAGAGAGAGAGAGAGAGAGAGAGAGAGAGAGAGAGAGAGAGAATACACACCTCGGTTACTTCACTCTGACGACCAGCTATTTCACTCACTCCTCTTCCCACAAATCCTTTATTCTCACCAACAGCACATCCTTCCCCCTTCCTCCTTCCTCGGACACCTGCTCTTCTCCCTCACGCCCCCTCACGCCGCGGGGCAGGTGGGGATCCTTTCAGCCCTTGTAGACTTCGGAGCCTCGAGTGGCGCGAGGTGTCGGGTGCAGCGGTGGTCGATACAACGGCTCCTCTCTCACGCTTTACTCCATTAACAGTGAAGCGTTGGATGGGGAGGGAATGAAAAAGAAAGCAAAAAAAGTGGCAAGTGAACGTGTTTGGTGGCTTCTCTGCGCCTTTCTTCTCACTGGGTGTGTCGTGGAGAGGAAATGATCTAAAGTAAATGACGAGGAAACTACGTTATGATAATTCCACTTTCCCACTTTGATGTGGTAAGTGAATTACGAAACTTTTTTTTAACAAGTAACGTACACGTATAGAGGTATTTACTTAACTACCATTACTGATAAAGTCGTTTTTCTTAATCTTTTCCAGTTCTGGGACGCATTTTTTACCATGAGTTTTGGTTATAATTAGAGGATTTTTTTAACATTAGGAAGGGTCTATGGAGGTGAGAATATTAATAGCTGGAGACTTCACTGTTGTAATCCCCACAAGTTTCTGAAGCTGTATAAAATCAACAAAATAGTCAGTAGACTAAATATTAAAACATGCCATGGTACTAAAGAGGTTAACAATAAATGATAGTGATGATAATGAAGAGGACAGTGACAAGAGTGAAGATAGTCCCCTCTATTTCTTGTTCATCACTTATCGCTGCCAATGTGTGAATCGCAGAGACAGCCTAGTCTGCACGAAGGGTGATGAGAGGATTGGCTGGATTTATTTTGGATACGACGCGAAGCAGGCGGTTCGCAACAGTTGATTCACACACTGGCAACGCTGAGTAATGAGCGTGGAGGTGGAAGGGACTGTACGTACTGCGTGACAATTATGACAGAAAAAACAAACAAACCTGACCAACAATAACAGTAACAATCGCGACAACAAAACGAGAGAGAGAGAGAGAGAGAGAGAGAGAGAGAGAGAGAGAGAGAGAGAGAGAGAGAGAGAGAGAGAGAGAGAGAGAGAGAGAGAGAGAGAGAGAGAGAGAGAGAGAGAGAGAGAGAGAGAACATTTATTTATCACTAGTTTTTGTGAAATGTAAAATATAAATGTGGCAGGAATAATAAATGGAAATAATCGAGAAGACAGCTAAGCACTCCAAGCTGCTTTGGGTTCGATGAATATTCCAAATAGTAAATATGAAAAGAGTAAAGAAATACAATATGACAAAATAAAAACTTAATTATTTTCTTATACCATGATGAGATCCCCTTTAAAGGAAGATGGACTAAACAAAGAAAATATAATGATGATGAAAACAATGGTGATAATAATAACAACATAACGAACAACAACAATATCAACAATAGCAGCTACTCTTCTCATTGTGATCATGACAAGAGAGGGAGCAAAGCAGCTTTATATTATCATCTCCAAATCCCTTCCAATTAATATAATTACAGCCAACATTAGAGTATCACAGCCTCTTGCGCACAGCTCTCTCCCCTTCCAACCCCACGCTGCTGTCGGGGATCACTATACCACCACCACCACCACCACCACCACCACCACCACCACCAACAACAACACCACTAACACCTCGCCGCTAAGGTATGTCTTTCCTGCAGAAGTCCACTTCTAGAGCACTAGACGGATAAACTGCGGTCTCCCTGATGCAGTGACTTGGTCTAGCACTGAACCATACCACAGACTACTATTCTTGTCACTACACACTAACATTCTCTCTCTCTCTCTCTCTCTCTCTCTCTCTCTCTCTCTCTCTCTCGAACCCCACGAACCTAGCCGCCCCCACACAACGCCTCACCCTTTTCTCTACTGACGGACATGACAGGTTTACCCGCCGTCACTTTCCCTCGCCAGATAACCCTTATCTATGCCGCCGTAAGACTCACCCGCGGATATGAGAGAAGCAGTGAGGCTCAGCGCTTGCAGGATTGAAGGTAGTGTGGTGTTTGGTCGTGTGTTTACCTCTTTGTACCTCGCTGTGTTACGGAAATCGAGGCACGAAGTCACTCACGGAACAGCTCACTGATAATCCTGACTGATCCTCTTTGTTCGCGACCTCAACCCCAAAGGAGCAGCCCTCCAGGAACTCCCTCATGTTACAGCCCCAGAAATCAGACTTACGTAGCTGCAGGGATGGTTTCTCCTTTCAGTTTTCATAAAGAATGTTTCAAAATAGAGACTGTGCGTTAAGTGTGTTATGAATGATCTTTTTTGTTTATCGATTTACGAACTAGATGAGAGAGAGAGAGAGAGAGAGAGAGAGAGAGAGAGAGAGAGAGAGAGAGAGAGAGAGAGAGAGAGAGAGAGAGAGAATTTTGCAGTTACCTACATTATTTTTTAGGTCTCCTTTAATGAATAGATGGAATAGATGTTAGAGAAGATGAAAAATCTATAGATAACTTGAATTTTATCTTTATCTTTAACAAATAGAGAAAAATAATGATCATGAGTCAAGAACAACTTTTTGATAATACATTGAGAGCAGAACAAAAAAAAAAAAAAAAAATAGATAATGGATGTGGTTAGAGGTCTTTCAGATATTTATTAAAGCCACACAGACAACTTTATCAGGGCACCACCACCACCACCACCACCACCATCACCCGACCAATGCTTCCTCTAACTTCGCATCACGACCACACAAGGCCACCACACACTCGATAATTACGTTGAATTTCTGGCACACTAAGATCTCACGGAAATTAGGCCGTCACTCGGATTTGACATTACGTAGTTCCCAATTCAAGGCAGAAACAGGGTGTAAATATTTAATGTAAGCCAGAATACGTGTAAACCTCTCTTTACCTGCACACACACACACACACACACACACACACACACACACACACATTGCCGGCTACAAAGGCCTGCCAGAATTGGTTGCTATTTCCTGCATCATCTGAACACGAACGAAACACAACACAATTTCGAACAAGTTGCGTGAAATAACTGAAAGTGTATTTGCCCAAACAAACTTCCCGCTCTTTCATTCCTGCAGAAATCCCTTGAACTTCGCCAAAAAGACTCTTTCGGCTGACTTTACGAACTCAAATTGCTTCACAGCTGAAAAGCAGAGTTTTCTCACCTCACACATCAGCACGCTGCGACTCACGACACGCGGCAACATGCATACACCAAGTCCTACTCTCCGTATCCTGTAATATTTACGCAAAAAAAAAAAAAGAAAAAATAATGTCACGTATCTACACTGGATGAGGAAGGGGACAGTGAGGTGAAAGATTGTATGTATAGGTGTAAGTACTAAGTTAATGGTATTGCAAGTGTACTCTAGGCGATGTTCTTTTGCAAGCAGAGGAGACTCAAGATAGTTAAAGGTGGTAAAGGGGAAGGAACGAGAAGGTTTAGAGGTCGTGGTGGTGGTGGTGGTGGTGATGGTGGTTGTCGGCGTGAGGAGGAGGAGGAGGAGGAGGAAGAGCCTGTAATCCCCATATGTAGGCTTGGGAACACACACACACACACACACACACACACACACACACACACACACACACACACACACACACACACACACACTTAAGAGACTTTTGATAAAATGGCCAAAGTGTTTATGCTGAATTATTAATGTCAACAAAACTGTCAACGTTGAAATACGGAGTTGTGTGTTGGTTACCTAAAAAAAAATAAAATAAAAACACTACACAAAAACTATGGTAATAATGTTAACAATAAGACAAAGATGCGTTACAAATGGAAAAAAATGGAAAAGAAAAGAAAAAAATACAATGGATAAACAGATGAAACAGAAAACTTAACTACGATCTTTAAAATAATAAGAAAGTTTGTAAAAATTTAAGATCTTTTTGGGAAGGAATGATATGAGAACAAGCGAGATGAGCGTTGATTAGAAGAAGAGGGTTCGTGATGACATGATATAAAGAAGCTTATTTTCCTGAAAAGAAAAATGAAATTCTTGGAGTAAATGGAGATGGATGGCGGGGTATGAACAAGGGAAGGGAAAAGAAAAACGAAAAAAAAAAAACAAACAAACATGGATAATAGTCTCATAAATAACTCTCTCTCTCTCTCTCTCTCTCTCTCTCTCTCTCTCTGTGTGTGTGTGTGTGTGTGTGTGTGTGTGTGTGTGTGTGTCAACCTATCTATTTATCTATCTCCCTGTAAACCAGACCGACAAAAGAATGTAAGATAAATGACGAGGAAAATTCGAACAAAGAAAAAAAAAGCAACCACTGGAGTTTTCGAGTTGCCTTGATATTTCTCTCTTGAAGGCGTGAAAGTTACAAAAAGGTGGAGAACAAAAGGAAGACACAGTGTTCCAGAGTTTACCAGTGGAGATGAACAAAATGGGTGTGAGTAGAAATTCTTGTGTGGTGGGATAGTGGGAGTAAGAGAGGGAGGCAGTCAGCAGTTTCTGAACAGAGAAACCATGAAAACAGTGCGAGACGATAGCAGAAGGAGCAACATTTTACTGGAGAAGGCTGGAGGTAGTTAAGGGAGTTGATAAGACAATATGAAGAGAATAGCTTGGAAATTATTAACTGCAGAATGGGAACCTGCAAGAATAGAGTGGTCGCAATGGTTTCAGATAAGGAGAATGTGCCGCATCAGCTCATTCTCAAACATGATAGCATACGTCGTGGAAGCTGAAATGAACCAGTAAACTTACATGTAGCTGTTCATTTATGCAACATATATAACTTTAGTTGATAATTTCTAACCATGATATTTTTTTTTCAAAGATCGTTACTCAAGGAAGAACGAGAGGTGTGTGTTGTCACATATGCGAAGAAGAAAACAGTTTGGTAAGTACGGGTGAGCACGGAAGCATATTTCAATAACCAAGGATAAATAAATCGTGACTTCTAAGTGGTACATTTTCTTATATAAATAATTCATTCCAAACATTTAAGTCAGTGTTCGATATGCAGTTTCATCCACATTAATTGAATGTTTCACTCTCTTTTACACCTGATATTGATACTTTTTTTGTGACGCTCGATGTAAGCAAATGTAAGACAGAATAACAAACACACCTACACCCACCCATCCACCCACCCACCCAACCCACCCACCCACCCACACACACACACACACACACACACACACGCTATCGTTCCCTGAATCTCTAGCCTTTGCTGAAAAATGCAGGTCATTTCACCAAGGGACTTAGACGAGTTTCTTGGCGCCCACCTCCTGGTGGACCCTTCACCTGCCACCTGCCACCTACCATCCCTCCCGCCGCCTGCCGCCAGTCGCCCTTCACTGCCACCGCGTCTTCCCTCGCCATGATCCAAGAGTTCCAAGTCGCTCAGAAATGCATATGCCTTAAGGCCGATGACGTAGTTGTGAAAGTTCAGGCAGGAAGAGACTCTGCCTGAGGGACGCCACTTCGATCCTGCCGCGTTCCAAGCTTCCTCCAAACTGTATTTTACCGAAACGGACATCTCCTTTTTTACTTTACTTTTTTTTTTAAGGTTTTCCTCTCAAGCAAACCTTCCTCTCACATTTCTTTTTTAAAACTCTGCTCTCAACCTTCACTTTCCTCCCGTATTTTTTCTTCGAGGATTTTTCTTTAGCCAGTTTCGTGTTTCGTATAACAAATGAGTTTTTTTTTTTTTCGAACATTAAAGCTATACACGCAAAGGCATCCAACTCCAAATTTTCCAGTTCCGACAATATTTCAGCTTCGATGGTAAGGGTGAAAGCAAATACTATTCCGACATATGTTGTAAGTATGCTGCAAGGGCACAGGAATAATATTACTGGCGAAATGCAAGCAATGTCCTGAGGGAAATAAAGCATGTTTCCTCACTATAATAGAAATACAATATGTGAAATTGATGAAAGGGAAATAACACAAAGGAGAAAGGCATGACGGTGAGAGGCTACGGGGAATTATGACAGGAAACACACCTCACTGCACTTTTTTGATCACCTTACCACACATGTCTTACAAATTGTTCCTCATATCTTAAAACACTTGTATCAAATAAACATAGATATTTTTCCCTCTACTACTACTACTACTACTACTACTACTACTACTACTACTACTACTACTACTACTACTACTACTACTACTACTACTACTGTAATAAATATTTTTGTGTAGTAACTGACCTATGAACGAAGTAATGTTGTTCTTTGTATCATCTGTGCCTATTATTATTATTATTATCATCATCACATCAAAGTGTTTATGTAAATTATTATGCTTATGTTCTCCATCCTTTATTGTCATTTCCAGGAATCGTCTTGCTATGACATGTGCTAGAAATGCGTTATTATGATACTAAACGTCTTGCTTTCATGTTTCTTGTTAATTATACTTGTGTGTGTGTGTGTGTGTGTGTGTGTGTGTGTGTGTGTGTGTGTGTGTGTGAGTTTATTTTCAATCTTTTCTCGTTATCCTGACTAATAATAATGCTTACTTATCATTATTATTTATCATTGTTGATATTATTAATGCTGTTATTATTATCATTATTATTATTATTATTATTATTATTATTATTATTATTATTATTATTATTATTATTATTATTATTATTATTATTACTATTATTATTATTATCATTATCATTATTATTATTATTATGATTATTATCATCATTATCAGTTATTATTACTATTACTATTATCATTACTATTATTATCATTATTTCTATTACTATTGCAATCATTATCCTTTTCGTTACGACTACTACTTCTACTACTACTACTACTACTACTACTACTACTACTTCTACTACTACTACTACTATTACTACTACTAGTACAACCAGTACTATTTTTACTATTTACCACTGTTAACTCCAGCACCGCCACAAATGAAGAGTAAAGGAAAAACTGATAAAAAAAAAAAAAGGTGAGCAGAGTTGAGGGGAGGACTTGGGAAAAGGATGGAATGGATGGCGGTGAGAAAGACGCGGCTGGGGAGCATTAGAGAGAAGGGCAGGGCGTGTATGAGGCGGACTGAATTGGAATGATATGGTTTGCACGGATACGAATCGCCACTGATACCCTGAAACCCTTGATCTGAAGCACCACGATGCCTTCAAAGGGAACCACCACTCGGGGCCTACCGTATGAAGTCCCGAGGTGGAGTAGGGCAGTTTTAAGACACGCAGTGCAGGTTTAAAGTAAAGCACTGCACTACTAAACTGACAGGTGAAAAATAGAATGCTGTGGTAAAGAGGAAAATAAATAAGAATAATGTTGTAAATGTAAATAGAATGTCGAAAAAAAAAATGTAGTTATATGCCGGGTATTTTAAAGTGATGAATGTAAAATTAGCAGCAAAATCAAATTAATAAGTAAAATAATACTAGAATACGAGTAGGCAAATGAAATAAAAGATAAGATGAAATAAGAAATAAGAATTAAAAATCGAATAAAACGATATGAAATTAAATCACACAGAACGACAATAAAGAAAAATGAACTCCAGTAAAGAGAGAGATACGAAACAACGGAAATGCAAACTATTCTCTTACATTGTGATGGTTCAGTTATGCTCGAGTATTAAGTCATTGCAAAGTTGATATTATTCCATTACGCAAGGCCATGATACACAGAGAGGCTTGCACAAAGGTGAGAGGCGAAAGTGTACAAATATTCCATTCATTCTGCACAAGATTAAAGACTGTGGGAGCTTCCTGGTGCCCGGGATGTGACATGGATCCTGACCCTCCCGTCCGTCATCTCAGGATTCTTGACCATGTTCTGAAACACTTGTCTGTGTCACCGGGCTCTACTTAAAGTGACCCAGATTTTTAAGTGCGTTTTTTTCTATGGTTCTTGTGACGATTTAAAATGACTTCTACGTCATGAAAAGGAGAAACACTTTTGGAAACAGCTTCTAATCATCCCTGTACTTTGAAAAATAGTCGTTCAGAGATAGCAATGTGTTTGTGAATATCTGCCTATGTTGACAGACAATCGTGTTCGCAAATGGAAGGAGTTGAAGTTTTGAAGGATATTTTGTCATCAAGATCAAAACCACAAAACTATATCGGTGACAAAGATCATTTTGACACTTAGCCATGAGTGAGTGTTAGCATGTCTGTTCACGCTACCTGGTAAGCTTACATTAACCTCTTCAGTCCTGGAGTTAAGGGGATGATTAGACCATTTTATTGACATTAGAAAGAGTCTATGGAGGCCAGAAGATTAATTGCCACAGTCTTCACTATTTTAATCTCCCCACACGAGTTTCTGAAGCTACCCACACGAGTTTCTGAAGCTGTATAGAATCACCAAATAGTAACCAGAATGAAGAGGAGAACGCGTCATGGTTATGAAGGAGGCACGCTAATGGTTTGCGTTAAGGGATACAGTGAAAAAATAAAGAAAATATGGCAAACGTGAAATATTCAGAATTGTAGCAGACATTTATCAGTTTAGAAGGTTTATATTCCTGTCAGTTTCCAAAGTTTTATAGGACACGATAATTGTACCAGTAATGTTTGTGAGTTCACCAAACCCCTTACCTTTCATTTCCTACACTCGGAATTTTTTGCCACTGTAGGAAAGTGCTTAATGTGACCAGTGTTTCGTGACTCCAAAGCTATTCCACCATCCGTCATTTTCCAACCCAAATATGCCATGTCCTTGTTCACCACCACCACCACCGCCATCATCATCATCATCATCATCATCATCATCATCATCATTATCCCCGCCACTATACTCATCATCACCTGATCACCTACATCTGGATGCACCGTGAACATCAGTGGACGTCCCATCAAAAGCCTCATTCCGTAAGTGGTTGGCCAGTGACTTTCCTATTTTCTATCGCATCACTAAACGCTTCGCTCTTTACTTGCAGTGAGGCTGAACAGAATTCCCTTTGTTTGGTTCGTGAGGCGCATTAACGAACAGCAAATAACACAGACGAAGAGATTAGTTAGCAGCAAAGAGACATCACACACACACACACACACACACACACACACACACACACACACACAAGAAATAAAGGATATATTGAGAGGTAATTAGAAAAAAAAGAAAAAATAACAATGCATTACAAGAAGAGGTGAGAGAAAATAGCAAGCATAAATATAAGAAAATAAGATGGATTGATGTTAGAAGAGAAGACATCACGAGGCTGACCTAACATTGTGAAAAAATAAATAAATAAAAAAAAAAAATAAATAAATAAATAAATAAATACCAAAATTACAGACAAACTGACACACTACCACCGCAAACCCGCACAGCAAACAATCTTTCATCACGGCCGTCATCACAGCATCACCACATTGAGGCATCACTTTGCACCTCTGCGTCCCTCCACACTGCAGAAAACACAGAGTACGTCCAATAAATTACTCCCGAAACAAACACTGGCAAATTTCCAACGCCTACCATATTAATGTTTGCCAACTGCACTCCGTCATGCTTGGTTCTCGTAAAGCCAAACTTCACACAGCTCGTTAAAATGTCCGCAAACACTCCACCCACCTGCCCCCGCCCCGCCCCTCCTCGATACCCAGGCGGTCGCTCTAATGATTTGATTGCCAGAGTGTTCAGCAAACGTAAATGTGCATTATTTATTCCTCTCCCTTTTTCTTTCCAGCTGACAACTCATGGAAATACTACTTCATGATGGTCAAGTGATGTCAGCTTACGTTGTTTTTTCTAATATTACATACGACGTGTTCAGTTCCTTCTATAGTTTAGCTGTGATGGCCAAAACTGAACTTAAAGGGAAAGAATGAAGTCAAATACTCAAAGATAAAAATCGGACGATACCTCAAAAAAGTGAGTGACGTATAGGTGATAGGGGAGCATGAGGAATATGTGTGTGTGTGTGTGTGTGTGTGTGTGTGTGTGTGTGTGTGTGTGTGTGTGTGTGTGTGTGTGTGTGTGTGTGTGTGTGTGTGTGTGTGTGTGTGTGTGTGTGTGTGTGGGTGTGTGTATGGGTGTTTATTTATGGGGTGACGGGGGAAGGGAAACAAATCCTGGCACGACTAGATTAAATAGCAATAAAAGGGCGCGAGAAAGAAAAGGAATTTTGTTGGACTTTCCGAAATGTGTGTACTGTGTGTGTGTGTGTGTGTGTGTGTGTGTGTGTGTGTGTGTGTGTGTGTGTGTGTGTGTGTGTGTGTGTGTGTGTGTGTGTGGCTAATTGGGTTAGGTTCAATTATGATTTGAATACGAATTGACGCTAAAAATACGCCAATTGGGATTATAATGGAATTGAAAAAATATTGCATGAGCGTGAACAGACGTGGAATTCATGCCAGTGAGAAAAGAACTTGTGAAAAAAGTAATTCGCCTTTGCTGTGGACCATTTCCGAAAGAATAGAGATGCTGATCTTAATGTAATATTGAGTTTGTCCTGTAAAGTAAAACAAAAGCATAAGAATCTAAAAGTTTAAATAAAGTTTCTCTTTGTGGTAAATCATTGGTACTATATGGAGCACAATTTGAATTTAAACCAGTAAAATGAAATAGAGAACATAATTACTTGAACTGAATCGAAATTGAAAAGCCTGTGAATGAAACTGAATCTGAATTAAAGGCTTATCAAAAAGACTTCAACTGAACCGAAAAAGACTAATTCGTATTTCATTATAAATTGGAATTGAGCTGTACTGATAAAATGCATTGATCCCAGGCATGAGAGAGAGAGAGAGAGAGAGAGAGAGAGAGAGAGAGAGAGAGAGAGAGAGAGAGAGAGAGAGAGAGAGAGAGAGAGAGAGAGAGAGAGAGAGAGAGAGAGAGAGAGAGAGAGAGAGATGATGTCTTTATTGGCCTTTAACTTTTTTTAAAGCATATTTACATAAGATGGATATAACAGCATTAATCAGGCCAGGTCTGTTAAGCCGAGGCTTTTTACAGACCGGTTGAATTACCTAAGAAAAAAAATACACGCCAGTGTTACACTAAGAGCTTTTGTATATACTCCAATGTTAATCACAAATCATACAAACATATATGTACAAATACACACACACACACACACACACACACACACACACACACACACACACACACACACACACACACACACACACACACACACACATATTCTAAAATAAAATTACATACATAACCTACATATACATATTATGAAAATACACACAAGTTCATGATAAACATAATTATCTGAATATATAAAGAAACACAAACAACCATATCCATATATCCGCATAAAGTACGGATATATGGGTATGCTTATACAAACCCACCAACACACACCCATACCCATAAGTATATGCATGGAAATACACATCTATAGACGCCTACGTACATAACTACATAGATGTTAACATGTATACATAAATACTTCATATATACGCACATACACAAACAACCCAACCTAACCTAACCTAACCTAACCCAACCCAACCCAACCCAACCCAACATATATAACCTAAACCTAATAATCTAACCTATGTGGCGCGGATACTTCCCGATTTGAAATGAAATAAAAACCTGTTCACATTCATAATTCTTCTTCTTCTATGCCTTTACAAACATAGATTTACTTTTACATGTTTTAAAGACAATATCTTTTAAAAGTCCACCTATTGTCAATACACTGATTCAGACGATTTCATTTGGTCTACTTCTAGCATGTTAACATATTGGCATTTCATTTCATATGGCGTTCTTAGGTCTTCCAGGGTCTTGGATCGTTATAAACCAGGGATTTGAGATATCACAGGAAATAATCACAGGGGCTAAATCATTGTCCCACACTGCACGCATTTCAATGGTCCTGAACAAGTTTTCTACACTTTCCGAGAGGAGACTTAAATCCTGCGGTCTTCTTTTAGTGTTATTATTATGTGGGAAACTCAAATTGGTTTATAACGAAAAATGTACAGACCCTTGAACACAAATATACAAGTTGTAAAAAGAATATATCCTGGAGAGTACCAAAGCTTCCGAAATCGTAAGTTTATGAAAATGGAGGTTGTTTTAAAAATTTTGACTTAAAATAATATAATTTTCTTTTTGAGCAGTAAATAAATAGTCTATAAGTGTTTTAAATGCGCCTCCCATATAGCAGAACAATACAATAGATGAGGATAAACAATGGAAAGGTACACCATTCTGATACTTTCTGAGGGCAAGCAATTTCGTATCCTATATAAAACTCCCGTCATTTGTGATATTCTAGTACATACACTCAAGATATGTGGCTTCCATGACAACCTTTCATCAATGATTACTCCCAAAAATTTTATATGACTTACTCTGTTTATTACATTATCTTCTATCTTAATATTTATGTTATCTAAATCAATATTTGTGCGACTTGATACCATGTAAAATGTTTTAGAGACATTAATTGTCAGTTGATTGCTTTTTAGCCAATTTGATAACTTTATCAATTCACTATTGAGTGTAATTATCATTTCATTGATATTTTGTCCTTGAATAAATATTGTGGTATCGTCAGCAAACAACAAAAATTTTAATTTTGAACTAATACGTACCATATCGTTTATATATATTAAAAATAGCAATGGCCCCAGAATTGACCCCTGTGGAACCCCATAGTGGACTTGTTTAAAAGAAGATGAATCATTATTGTATACTGTTTATTGGTTTCTGAAACTCAAATAGCTTCTCAAAAAATCATTTGCTTTCCCCGAACACCATAATTATTTAATTTTTGTAGCAAAATATTGTGCGATACAGTGTCAAAAGCTTCACTTAAATCACAAAGAACTGTGATTTGATACTGCTTATCATCTAATGTTTTATAAATGTTTTGGGTAAGTTCATGTATAGCCAATTCGGTAGAATATTTTGGCCTGAATCCATACTGACACTGCGTTAAGAGAGAGAGAGAGAGAGAGAGAGAGAGAGAGAGAGAGAGAGAGAGAGAGAGAGAGAGAGAGAGAGAGAGAGAGAGAGAGAGAGAGAGAGAGAGAGAGAGATCATTCAGCCTGGCAAAGAAAGAGAACTGTGAGGCAAAAACAAACCAGAAGAGAGAGAGAGAGAGAGTTACAGAAAGCTGGAGACAGAGAGACAGAGCAACAGTGGAAGGAAAAGGAAGATGAGGGAAAAGTAAATAGAAAGACGCTTGCAAGGAGAAAAAGAGAAAGGGAAGGGGCATGAAGTGGCCTCAAACCTACCTGAAAAAGAGGCTCACGAGACAACTTGAGCCGACTATTGGATTGGACGGGGCTTGAGGGAGGGAAAAGTTGAGTCCGCAGGCTTCTTGAGGGTCCTTTAGCCTCCGCATTCGTCTGCTAGCGAGAGAAACTTTTCGATGTTCTTTATCATCTTCCTGCACACACACACACACACACACACGCGCGCCATCTGTCTCTGTCTGTCTACTGTCTGACTTTTCTCTCTTTGCCTCTCAGTTCTTTAATTTCGTTTTTATTTTATTTTTTTTGTCTGTTTGCTTCTGTCTTCCTTAAGTATTTTTAATCACGTCCACTAATGTGTAAATATTTCCCATTTCCAACAGCCTCCAATTTCCTTTTAGGTTATTATTTACTTAGCTTCAGCTCTTCATTGTCTCCGCTTGCGATTTTGTTGCCGACCACGCCTCTCCTATGTGTCACCCACCCACTCTCACTCCCTCACTCACCTCTCTCACTGCAGCTACTCCCACGAGAAACACTGGCGTATCTTTCAGCTTTTCATCTTTGCCTGCATTATCAAAACTATTAAGAATCTACAGCTGATTCACAAACACTTCTTATCCCCTTTGTCTCGCCTTTAAGTCCACTTGCCCACTTCTTACAATGCACGTTCACTTCCACGACCTCTGACCTGCCCAGCGTGGGAGATGGCGGCCACCAGATCCACTTCCACCCATACAACACTTTCAGTCTCGCCGAACCTTTCCTTTGATGGTTGCAGTAGTAGCTGTCTTGCGTGCAACTCTCTCTCTCTCTCTCTCTCTCTCTCTCTCTCTCTCTCTCTCTCTCTCTCTCTCTCTCTCTCTTTTCATCTCTCCCTTGTGTGTGTGTGTGTGTGTGTGTGTGTGTGTGTGTGTGTGTGTGTGTGTGTGTGTGTGTGTGTACAGGCTGCTAAAACTTATTTCGTCTTAAACTTAAGAGAAAGAAAAGGATTGAATTGCATCTTAGTTCCTTGCAGTAAAATATGTCTCCGTTTCTTATCAGCATTAGTCGTGATATATATATATATATATATATATATATATATATATATATATATATATATATATATATATATATATATATATATACACACACACACACACACACACACACACACACACACACACACACACACACACACACACACACACACACACACACACACACACACACACACACACACACACACACACACACACACACACACACACACACACACACACACACACACACACACACACACACACACACTTCCATTATCATCATTGTTATCATCACCACTGAAGTAAAATAACAAATACGTGAAAGAATTCGTCACGTCGTTTTCTGCTTTAAAATAAGACGTTTTCAGCGAAAGAAAATAAGAACGTCATTAGTGAAAAAAAAGTTGGTAAGAGGTGAGGCAGGAAGGAGGACGAGGAGTAAAGGCCAAGATTGTGAGGTGCGGGAGCGCAGGGCACGGTTGCTTGCCACCCAAATTATAAGTTTTCGCCTCCACTCGAGCTGAGGAGGGAGAGCGAGGAGGGAATCTTAACTTACTCACCCTCCCCCAATGAGATGTATTGCGCGTGTGGAAGAAGTTTGGGAGGGTTGTGTGGTGGAGGAGCAGGTAGGGCGCGGCATGCACACCGTACTCTGTTTTCTCCTTCAGTGTGTGTGTCTGGAGTGTAGCATCATTTTATATATGAAAGAGACACAACAGCGTCCACAAAGGAGGTAAGATACCACACGATTTATATCGGATCTACAATATTCTGTCCCAAAGCGACAAAGTCTCTTCGTTGTGCGGTGAGATGTTGACATGTCAAGACTTTCCACAATACAGTATTCCAGACGGTGTTCTCTTGTCCCAACAAACTTTACACGAAGCAAATGTTATCCTCATATTGTCGACCAACACATTCTCATCCTTGCCGTCATGGGTGTGGCTTGCAGCTTGTCTTCTATCCCAAATCAACGACTAAAGTTTTCAACAACACAGGTCT
>NC_059271.1:27577524-27605024 GCF_017591435.1 Portunus trituberculatus | reverse complement strand
AGAACTACTTGAAGAGACCAGTTCTTGTGCAATGGCCGTGATGGGAAGGGCAGCCGGCAGAGGTGAGTGGGGAAGGTTGAGGTGGGGGAAGAAGGGGGGGATGATAGGTCTTTTTACTTGTCCTGCAGTGAAATCGTGGAGGTTAAGGGAAAAGAACTAGGAGGAGGAGGAGGAGGAGGAGGAGGAGGAGGAGGAGGAGGAGGAGGAGGAGGAAGTGAAAGAAGAAGAGGAGGAAGAGGAGGAGGAGAAAGAAAAGAAAAACAAGGAAATAAAAGAACAGAAGAAGTAAAAGAAGATAATGATGATGATAATGGTAATGGAAAGTTGATGATAACTAGGAGGATCAGAACCCCCAAAAAGAGTTAGTTGATGCAATGTCCTTCAGAAGATCAAGTCATGGGTACCGAAACATTTTTACCTTGAGTTCTGGGTTTGATTAGACAATTTTATTTACATTAGGAAAGGTCAATGGAGGTCAGAATATGAATGGCCAGAATCTTCACTATTCTAATCTCCCACAATAGTTTCTAAAGCTGTTTAAAATAACCAAATAGTCACCAGAATGAATATGGAAATGCGCTATGGTACTAAATGGGTTAAAGTGATTCTCTGTTGAGGATTACTGAAGATATTTTCGTTGGTTGTCTCTCCTCCTCTCTACTGTTTCTCTTCTTTTTTCCTGCTTCTTTCTATTGTGTGTCTATTTTTTCCAAGGAAGTTCAATTTTTTAACCCTTTAGTACTGATACGCATTTTTTACCATGAATTTTGAGTATGATTAGACCATTTTATTTACACTAGCAAGGTTCTATGGAGGTCAGAAGATTAATAGTCCAGAATCTTTACTATTTTAATCCTCGCCTGGGATTTTGAAACTGTATATAATCGCCTAATAGTAATCTGAGTAAATATAAAGACATGTCATGGTACTAAAGGAGTTAATGTATTCGATTTACTACGTGCATCTTCCTCCTCACACTCCACACACACGACAGACGGTCTGCGGCTTGCAATAGTTTGATTTATAGTGGACCGTTGTGGCAGACTTAGCGAAGTGATGCGGTCTCTCTGTGAAGTCTCGCCATTATTACCATCAGTTTTCTTTTCTCCAGCTTTGTCACTTTATAGTTCACCTTCATCCTCTTTACTGTTTGGTTTTCTTTTCTTCGTCGACATTTTTCCGCCTTTCCTTCCTCTCATATTCTTATTTTCCACTGAGTTCCTTCATCCAGCTTAATATGACAAATCAAGCTCAACGTCAAAGTTTTCCTTCATCCCCTTTTATTTTGCCGTGGCTTGTTCCTCTTATCCTCCTGGTTCTCTTCTCCCTTTTATTCTTACTTTCCGGTAATTCCCTCCATCCGGATATAATGTAAAAGTATTAAGCCAGAGACAAGGTGGATAATCTTAATAACAATGTCAAGATTCAATATGAGACAGCCACAATTATAAATGAATTTTCGTTGAGGAAGAGACGTCTATATAAAGCTGAAGAGATCCTCAGAGTGGTATTATATATGAAGCCAAGCGGACCACTGATGAACTGACGGCGTTTCTTGTCGTGTCACCTTCAGGAAATTGGATAACGGAGAGATGCTCGGTTATTGTATCTGTTTACAAGTTTCATTACTCAACATCCCTCGTTAGCATCGTATCTTGTTTTCCGTTTCTCCTTTCTCACTTATTATTTTGATGCATATTTCCATATTTACTTATACATACAGTACGTTATTCTTAACTTTGCTGACTCCTTCATGCATTTATAAATCCATGCATGCATGTAAGTGTGTGTGTGTGTGTGTGTGTGTGTGTGTGTGTGTGTGTGTGTGTGTGTGTGTGTGTGTGTGTGTGTGTGTGTGTGTGTGTGTGTGTGTGTGTGTGTGTGTGTGTGTGTGTGTGTGTGTTCAGTGCGGCACGTATATACATGTATATCAGGATGTCTGCTTGTGTACTCTCTCTCTCTCTCTCTCTCTCTCTCTCTCTCTCTCTCTCTCTCTCTCAAGCTTTTTACTGTCGTTATCTCGAGGCGATGCAGAAAAACAACTAATGAGAAAAGAGAAAAAGGAAAAGGTAGCGAAAATGTTCAATGGTGCAGAGAGAGAGAGAGAGAGAGAGAGAGAGAGAGAGAGAGAGAGAGAGAGAGAGAGAGAGAGAGAGAGAGAGAGAGAGAGAGAGAGAGAGAGAGAGAGAGAGAGAGAGAGAGAGAGAGAGAGAACGCATACAGTACATCACACACATTGGCAAAATCATGAACTTGCTTGAAAAAAGAAGAATCGTAAAAATAGAAAGAAATAGAGAGAGAGAAAAAAAGAAAGAAAGAAAGAAGAAAGTAAAGAAACGGTGAAACTTAAGACCCACAAAAGTGCGGCACGAAGTCTTGGCAAAATGCAAAACCCGCACCATTTGGAGGGAGTGAGGCACAGACCATTACTTGTGACGCACGCCCTTCAGGAAGCGGCAGGAGGGTCGCTTGAAACCGCCACAAAAATACTGCCCTGTTGTGATGATCCGCCGCCGCCACCACCACCACCACCACCACCACCACCACAGCCGCTTACTGGAGGACGCACTCGTAAGCTGTAAATATTTGGCATGAAAAGAATGAATTGGATCTCTTTCCCTTTTTTGTTTTCTCTCTCTCTCTTTTAATCTCGTGCTTTTCTCTTTAAGGAATTCGCACAATGGTTATGAAGCGTGTGTTATGATATATTTGCAGCGAGAAAAGTGTTATGTCGTGTGTGTGTGTGTGTGTGTGTGTGTGTGTGTGTGTGTGTGTGTGTGTGTGTGTGTGTGTGTGTGTGTGTGTGTGTGTGTGTGTGTATAATAATAATAATAACAATACGGTTTATTAGTAATTGCAGTACATACATACTGAAAATGTACGTATAGGATTGAGGGAGACTTAAGATTAAAACCTTAACTTAGCTGTTTACGGCTCGAACCATGGAGAGGATAGATAGCATTATGATGATAACGGACAGTTCTTGGGGCCTTGAGTGGCATGACCGCGTTTGTGTGTCGTGTGGCATGGATTGGCTGGGGCGCGTCAGGGGGGGAGGAGATGTGTGTGTGTGTGTGTGTGTGTGTGTGTGTGTGTGTGTGTGTGTGTGTGTGTGTGTGTGTGTGTGTGTGTGTGTGTGTGTGTGTGTGTGTGTGTGTGTGTGTGTGTGTGTGTGTGTGTGTGTGTGATCCCCTTATTGTCTAATGAGCAATTAGTCCAAATTCTTCCTTTCTAATACAGAGGGGCGAGTGTTGGCAAGGCTTTGTTAGCGAGGAATTGATATGAGATACTCAGAATGTAGTAAACACATAGGGAATGCCACTTAAAGGCTTTACTTGCTTTAGAAGTTTAGACGCACACACACACACACACACACACACACACACACACACACACACACACACACACACACACACACACACACACACACACACACACACACACACATTTTCTTACTGGTTTAAAACAAAAATGTAAACGTGCAATACATTTCAAATAAAAGAAATGCACACACACAAAAAAAAAAAAAAAAAATGTCAGCTTCTAAATATACGACCATACATCAACAAACTTTTCATATAGCAAATTTTTAAAAGGGAGCAGCATGCGTTAATGCTTACACGAGAAGCATAACGTAACTAAAAGCGACACACATGGAAATATGAACGACTAACAAATATGATATAATGAAAAAAATGACAGCACAAAAGAATTTCATCAAGAAGTAGCGAGCTTGAGCACTGACGCATCCCTCACTCAGGCAGGCGAGGAAACACACGAGCATTCATAAACATTTGTATCGCCAAGCACGCCCATTTCACCAGGCGGAGAGCTCTCTTTTACCACATCACAAGGAAAATACAAAGAAAGAGAGAGTTTTTGGCCCCCAAAAAAAAAAGACAAAAAAAGAAAAGAAAAGACATATTCGAGGCTAAATAAGAAAAGTGGTGCCGAGGACACTGAATCCGGGAAAAGGTTCGTCCGTCAAATTAAGAATCCTTCCAGCTGTGGCGGTGAGAGAAGGAAGGGAAAAGGGAGACGTTGAGCTGAGGATGGGAGCAAGAAAAAGACGGAGCGAGGGAGCTGAAGAGGACGAGATGAAGAAAGTGGTGCCATTAAAAGGAATGGATGGAGGGACGGTGAGTGAAGATGGGAGAAGCAGAAGATAGAGGAAAGAGAAAAGGAAAGAAAGGAGGAAGGAAGGAAGGAAGAAGGAATAATGGAAGAGGGATTAAAAAGAGAGATGAAGAGAGAGAGATACTACTGAGAAGATAAGAAGAGAGAGAGAGAGAGAGAGAGAGAGAGAGAGAGAGAGAGAGAGAGAGAGAGAGAGAGAGAGAGAGAGAGAGAGAGAGAGAGAGAGAGAGAGAGAGAGAGAGAGAGAGAGAGAGAGAGAGAGAGAGAGAGAGAGAGAGAGAGAGAGAGAGAGAGAGAGAGAGAGAGAGAGAGAGAGAGAGAGAGAGAGAGAGAGAGAGAGAGAGAGAGAGAGAGAGAGAGAGAGAGAGAGAGAGAGAGAGAGAGAGAGACTAAATACAGATATTTTCCTCTCCGAGTTTTCATCCAGAAACACGACTAAGTATGAGCTATTTTCGTATTTCCATCTCATTTTTTCTAAGGCTGGAAGAGAAGGAGGAGGAGGAGGAGGAGGAGGAGGAGGAGGAGGAGGAGGAGGAGGAGGAGGAGGAGGAGGAGGAGGAGGAGGAGGAGGAGGAGGAGAGGAGGAGAGGAGTTGAGGAAGAGAGGAGAGGAAGAGGAGGAGGAGGAGAAGGAGGAGGAGGAAAAGAAAATAGGAGTATAAGATGGAACACACACACACACACACACACACACACACACACACACACACACACACTCTCTCTCTCTCTCTCGGCGGCAAAGACTTCAAGAGCCATATATGACGTCGAACATGAAGTGGCGTCTTGAGGTTGTATGGGCGGCAGGAAGGACAGACAGTGAACGCAACCTGTTGACTGACGCAGAGAGGAGTGTTGAGGGAGCGGGGCAAGGCACACCTCGACCCTCACCCTTACCTTGCCTTGTGCTGCCAATACAGTGAGGAAGGGAAAGTGATGAGTGGAGAAAGAGAAATAGAAATATGTACCCGTCACCTCTTCACTGCCATGACGCGTTTTCATATTCATTCTGGTTAATATTTGGCGATTTTGTACATCAAAAACTTTTATGAAGATTAAAATCGTGGAGACTCTGGACCATTAATCTTCTGACCTCCATAGACCCTTTCTAATGTAAATGAAATCGTTTAATCGTACACAACTCTCAAGGAAAAAAAAAAAAAAAAAAAAAAAAAATATATATATATATATATATATATATATATATATATATATATATATATATATATATATATATATATATATATATATATATATATATAGAGAGAGAGAGAGAGAGAGAGAGAGAGAGAGAGTGTGCTATAAGAGAGTGGGGGAAAAATGTAAATTGTTATGTTAATAAGAGGATGGATGGCAGAGACAGAGGAAGGAATGGACGGCAGATGAATGAGAACGGAAGAAACTAAGGAAAGTTTAAAGGGAAGGAAAGCAGAACACAAAAAGCACTACAGGTACAGGTAAACAGGGAGAATGTATAAAGGAGAGTAGAATGAGGGAAGAAAGGAAAACTCGGAGAGGAAAATGAGGAAAATAAACTGGAAAGGAACAAAATAAAAATCAAACAATAAGGAGTAAAGGAGAAAAGTTATTGACCAAGAAAAGTTAACTGGTACGGGACAAAAAAAAAAAAAAAAAAAAAAAAACACGAGCGCGGATAGATAAACGTGATCACACCTTTAAGTGGAATGTGAACTTTGTATGCGTCGTCACTTGGACGAAAGATATCTAGCATACGTAGCACACCTGATGACATGAATTAGAATGCAGTGACCACAACTTCCTCCCCTCCTTTACGCTTCACCACCTTGAGACGCTCATGGAAATATAAACACCGCTAGGGACTTCCACGTGTAGGCCTGGTCACTTCTTGCGGCTTCCTATCTATTCTTATATCCTTGTGTACTGCAAGGCTACAGCACGAGGCCTGTTTCTTCAGACTCGTTTAGTTTGAGATACCATTAACCATGACATTCGTTCCATAACACGGAAGTTACACAAGATAATGAATAAGAAACAATAGCCGTTATCTATTTATTTATTCATCTATTTGCCTCGGCTTCCCTTTTCATATTCAACAACAAATTCCCACTCACTCCTCGCGCCACATTCTTGACACATTTTCTTCTTAACACAAGGACTGAGCGCCAAGGTTATAACACGAGAAGTGATAAAAACAATGTCAATTTTTAAAGCTCGGGTGAGGAGGCACGGTAAAAATAAATAAAGAAAAATAGAATGGTATATTAAGTAAGCTAAAGGGATACATCTTTTTCTTCATCAGGAAGCACTTAGAAGGATAATCAATTTACAGTTGCCGACAGTAGCAATAAGCTGTTATACAAAATGTTTTAGAGAGCAAAGCACTATCAAACAAATGTGACTTTTTACATCATATTATCCTCTTCCATGTATTTCTTTCTACACAAGTCAGACACGCAATTCGGTGAAGCTTGTGCGATCACTCCGAGACAACGATACGGTTTTTGTATACCGACTGATTTAATCTGTAGCGGTAGGCAGCCCTTCACAGACCCTCGTAAAGGTACTGCTGCCCTCCTCCTGCCAGATTAACTCAGTACAGTATCATAGCCGCCTCAGTGATCTTAAAGCTTCGTGTTAGGTAAGTTACGGAGTTAATTAAGGACAGGAAGAAGAATACAAAGAAGAAGGGGGGGCGAGGGAGGAGACAAAAAGGAAAAGAACAAAAAAACATAAAAGAATACAAGATCAAGAAAGCGAAGCCGACAATAATGACGATCAACAAGAGTAAAAAACAAAATAATCTAAATAAACTGAAGGGCAGGAAGAAAAGGAAAGAGAGAGAGAAAAAAAAGGACTACGAAGGATCGAAGGAAGGAAGGAAGGCGGAAAAAAACAAACAAGTGAAAGAAGTAAAAAAGTTAAGAGCTTAAAATGGAAAGGAAGAAGAAGAAGAAAGAAAGATGGAAGGAGTTCTGGATCGTCCAATACAAGAATAAGACTCCGGAGCGAAAAAGGAAAAACAGTTCAGTGAATTTACGATGAGAAGAAGAAAAGTGGAAGGCAAAAGATAAAGTTCAGGGAAGATAAATTTCAGAACAAAATCTCAGACTACGACAGATCCTCCTAAGTCTCTCTCTCTCTCTCTCTCTCTCTCTCTCTCTCTCTCTCTCTCTCTCTCTCTCTCTCTCAGATCCTCGCTGTCATCGTCGTGCATTAAAGGTGTGTTTCAAGGACAATTTTCCACTAACTTTCAGAATTTTGCATCTCACTTTTGTCGCTCTCTTACAATTCTCCAGCGATGCAGAAAGAGAGAAAGAGAAAGAGAGAGAGAGAGAGAGAGAGAGAGAGAGAGAGAGAGAGAGAGAGAGAGAGAGAGAGAGAGAGAGAGAGAGAGAGAGAAAACAAACCTCAGAAAAGAAAGGTTATACGTTGCACGGAGATTCACAACACTAGGAAAAGAAGGAAAAAAGTGGTGACGGGTTAAGAAAGATTGATGACCGTCCAAAGCTTGCTCTTACCCACACTGGGACGACCACTACTACCACCACCACCACCACCACCACCACCACCACTACTATTATATTCCTCCTCATGGACTATGTTACCTTACTTTTCCGCTTCCTTTGCTTTTATGGTAGGCAAGATTACCACGAAAAGAGAGAGAGAGAGAGAGAGAGAGAGAGAGAGAGAGAGAGAGAGAGAGAGAGATAAAAACAATGTCTGCTGCTGTTAGGTTCTATATTTGCGTTTCTTTGTGTGAAATTTGCAGGTTTCCTCTTAGACATTCTACCACCTAGACATCTTTTCCTTATTTTCTTCTGCGTCGATCTTGTTTTCTCTTAGACTTAGACCTAAACATTTTTTTTTTTTCCTTATTTTATTCTGTGTCGATCTCGTATTATTATGTAAAACGACAAAACACGGACAGGAATCTTTGTCGGCGTTCATGTAAGTTAAATAAAGTGTGGCTATTATATAAAACAATGACTGGAGTGTCGAAAAAGTGTAGCAACAAAGGAAAGATGGACACACTAAACATCTCACAAAACTCCTCAACACTTCAACTTGCTGTGACCAATTCATGTATCAAGCCTCGTTCCGAAACTACCTATATACGAGTACAATAATGTCAGGGCACTTACCACCTCCTTGGCAAGTATGCGTTACCAGGAGAGGGAGAAACGACTAGATAGAAATAAGGTAAAGAAAAAAAAAATGATGTCTAAAGGAGAAAAATAATCCAAGAGTGGGAAAGCGTCGTCCATTAACCATTACATGCATTAACTTCTACCACTCCTCCTCCTCCTCCTCCTCCTCCTCCTCCTCCTCCTCCTCCTCCTCCTCCTCGTTTCTCCCTGTCGCACATTATCCATAATTACAGAAGACCCTTAGCACGTGCCTCACTTCCCCTTCTTCTGCCTCTGTTCCCTTAAAAATAAAATTCCCCTTCTTGGTTTCTTCCACACGTGCTCTTCGTAACTCCTGCTCTCACTTCTTTTTTCTCGATTTCCTTCTCCTCCTCCTCCTCCTCCTCCTCCTCCTCCTTCTCCTCACTGTGTAGAGTGGAGGGTCGTGTTTACTTTTTTCGTTTGGCTTTTATTCTTTTGTTTCCATAAAAAATAAGGAGAAATTTTACAGGTCAGGAATAAGAGACATACGTTGGAGAAGGAGGAGGAGGAGGAGGAGGAGGAGGAGGAGGAGGAGGAGGAGGAGGAGGAGGAGGAGGAGGAGGAGGAGGAGGAGGAGGAGGAGGAGGAGGAGGAGGAGGAGGAGGAGGAGGAGGAGAAAAAGAGAAAGACTATATGAAAGCTAGAACGAGAACGAAGAAAGAGAAGATGGAAGGAACGTGTAGAAAAAAAAAGAGGGTGAGGTAAATGGAAACGTTGGATAAAAGGAAGGAGAACGGAAACCAAATGTGTCTTCTCAGAAACCACAGCACTTCTTCCCCTCCTCCTCCTCCTCCTCCTCCTCCTCCTCCTCCTCCTCCTCCTCCTCTTCCAAACCTCAGGTACGTACACACTTAACTATATATACTTTTCTAACCCCATTATACCTACCTCTCTCTCTCTCTCTCTCTCTCTCTCTCTCTCCGTTAATACCTTCCATTACCTGCATACCTTAACAGACGCGTCACTTTGTATGTTAGTCAGAGAAAGAGAAGCTTCACCACGTCCACGCACAAAGAACACTCTAGGGGCGAGTTAACAAAGGTGTAGCGTCCCGTGGGGCTTTCAACACCTACTGCACCTCATATGTTTGCTTCTCATTATCCATCAGGGTTAAACCGAATTATTTTTCTCCTACCTGGATTCCCCTTCACCTTTTTATCTCTTCTCCTCAGTTAACAGGTCATTTTTTCTCCCGCGGTAATATTCGGTGTGTTTCTTTTATGTTTTTTGTTCTGTCTTCAAGGGAATTGTTATAAATACGTAACTTCAATATCAAATAATCTCTTCCATACTTGTTCAAAATTTTCTTCTTCTATTTTTTTTTTTTTTTTAATTCCTGTGGTTAGAAGTTTGTTTTTATTTACTCCTTCAGTACCATGACGCGTTTCCATATTTATTCCGCTTACTATTTGGTGACTTTATAAAGCTCTAAAAACTCATGTGGGGATTAAAATAGTGAAAAATGTGGCCATTAATCTTCTGACCTCCATAGACCCTTCCTTATGTCAATAAAATCGTCTAATCATACCCAAAACTCATAATAAAAATGCGTCCGAGTACTGAAGGGGTTAACAGCTCCACACACCATCACTGTCTCATGTAGTCTCCCTTTTAATAAGTCTCCAATTCCTTGTTCAGTATATCTACCTTATTTTTGTGGTGGGGACGAGTAACGCGGGAAGTGGGTGTTTGAGTGTCATTCATTACATATTCTGCTTGTACACTATATTTTTTTGTGATTGTTTTTAAGGTACTTTATCTGGTTTGTCTGTCTGTTGTTTTCTATCTGTCTGTCAGCCAAAAAGATAGATCAAACGAAATTTCAAAGTTAGCCAATTCAATTTCTGAGGTATATTGTCGCTGCTATTACGAAACAGTTCAAATCAAAGAAAGGGAGGAAAGAAAATAATAAAGAAAATAAAACAAAAAACATATAAAAAAAAAAAACAGGCAAAGAGGTTCAGATCTCGTCAAAAGAATCTACAATAGTATTTCAAAGCAGCTCTTTACTATTTGTTTCTCTTAATACTGCAAACTCTTTATTCCTTACTCGTTATTTTCACATCATTAACATCCTCCTCTCGTGCTGAGGCTGAGCGGCGCGGCTGTGGCGATGATTTGTCCCGCGTCTCAAGCATCACACATTCCCACCACGCTCGTCCTCTCTCTACACCGTCCCCTCCCTTTTTCAATATTGCTCATGAAATTTATAGAAGGCTTATGACGTGACGAATGGCAAGAAGTATGTGTGTGTGTGTGTGTGTGTGTGTGTGTGTGTGTGTGTGTGTGTGTGTGTGTGTGTGTGTGTGTGTGTGTGTGTGTGTGTGTGTGTGTGTGTGTGTGTGTGTGTGTGTGTGTTTTAAGTATCACATAAATTTGATAGATTACACATTGCTTTATAAATTCTCTCTCTCTCTCTCTCTTTAATACAGCGCTCTGTAACCTCGCCAAGATCTACTACCTTCAGATAATGGGTCAGAGATCACACCAACTCCCTAGGCTAAGAACCTTTTTTCCATGTCACTTTCCAGCTGAACGAAGACACACACAGCACTTCATTCTTTCACTGCAATCCCTCGGTGTCCTTCCTATAGTATGAAGAGAAAAGTTTCCGTGTACCTCGTAACAAGGGACAAGACAAAGCCGCAAGCCCCGTCCCCTTCTAAGTAACCCAAAAAGTATCACAAAACATACCTTCCCTTGGGCCACAGAACGGGCGACAGGGAGCAGTATACCCACCTCCTACCAAGCACTCCCTTCTCATCCGCCCCGTGTCACCTGCCTCTCTTGGTAGCCTCAGGGAAGCAGAGTACACGAGCAACACGACCACCACGCTTCGTCTGGTCACGAGCGTCACATTACGAGGTTTTCAGGGAGTTCTTCAGTTCTGATAATGTTTTTTGGTCCTTTTCCGGTAGGCCTTAGGGATTGGCAACTGTGGGTTTTTTTTTTGCGTGTTTTTGTCTTTGTAGGCCTAGGTCAGTTGTTGTTGTTGTTGTTGTTGTTGTTGTTGTTGTTGTGGTGGTGGTGGTGGTGGTGGTGGTGGTGGTGGTGGTGGTGGTGGTGGTTGTTGTTGTTGTTGTTGTTGTTGTTGTTGTTGTTGTTGTTGTTGTTGTTGCACTGGTCTGAGTACGAGCAGATAGGAAGGTTAAGTCCAGCACCAGCAATACATATCTAGCAACTGTAAGAACACTAATGTCTCTCTCTCTCTCTCTCTCTCTCTCTCTCTCTCTCTCTCTCTCTCTCTCTCTCTCTCTCTCTCTCTCTCCATACTACGTTAGTTTTTCATACTTGCGCCGCCTCTGGTCATCCAATGTTTCACCTTCATAGAACCCATTACAAAATATTTACACCCAAAAAGTGACACTTTACAACACTGGCCAAACGAACTCTTCACACCAGTGTTTACACCCAAAAACCGACACTTTACAACCAGGTCCATGCAGTGTTTCACCCTCCAGGACTATTTTTCCAGCACCTTCAACGTAAAGCACCATATCTACTGTGCCATATATCTTCCTTCTTTCTCGTATTCCATTTTTATATTCCTTTCTTTCCAAACATCTTCCCCATATCCATAACCAAACTCTGCAGAATTTCCGTGGCGTCTGTAGCCCGGCGTGTGTCATTTGAAAAAAGTACTGAGTTTACTTTTTAACTTCTCAGCTTTGTGCTTCATCCCCGCCCTTTGATCCATAACGTTTGCCTTCACCTCCCTCGCCACCCCAGCCGCGTCGAGGGCCTGGTCATGACAATATCACAATATCACACACTATCATATAACAAGCTGCAATATTTCCCTCTCTTCTTTCCCTCACTCTCACAAATTTCCAACTCGTGTGCAAACTTCCAAAAACTCTCAGAAGATATTGCCGGACTTCAAAAAACTACCAAGCCATTCGCACATAATCTTTGCCCGTATTCATAAATGCTCCATGTAAATTTTGTCTTTATGTATCAATTCTAAATAAGTCATTAGCTTCGAATCAATTTTTTTTTTTCAGAGTGCCTATTGAGTTTTCTTTTTTTTTTTTCTCTCTCTCTCTCTCTCTGATTTACTCTACTTGTTGGCTAGAATCAATACATGTAAATAGTACATGTAAATTTTGTTTTTATGTATCAGTTCTAAATGTCATTAGCCTCGAATCAATTTTTTTTTTTTCAGAGTGCCTACTGAGTTTTCTTTTCTTTTTCTCTCTGTCTTTCTCTCTTTGATTCGCTCTACTTGTTAGCTAGAATCATAAGAGACTCCACCATCACTCACTCCCTCGTGTGGCTTTCCTGGTATGCTACTAACTTATTCCTTTGTTGTCTTCCACGTTTTCTTTAATCTTGTTCATTACAGTTTCCTCTTACTCTCCTTCCACTTTTCTCATGTTACGAACTAAAATTTTACTTCCTTCATTCTTCATTCTCTTTTCTTAATACTTTCTCTTCAGTTCTTTGACAAAAAATGCGCAAATAACTTTCTTATTTATCCTATTAACAACACTTTCCTCACAAATATTTGCCAGGAAACATTATTCTCTAATTCAATTTACTAAAGTTCAAGGACTCCATAAATTTGCACCCTTACTCCATCTCTGCCACTGTTTTCCTCTTTTTTGTTTGGATCTTCAATTACATTCACTTTGTCTCCCTCTTAAAAGTTTCTAGAATTTTTCACCTCCAAATTCCCAGAAGCCTTCCCTTTCTGCTCCGTTGCCTTTACTCCCAAGTCCACGTGTTAGAAGTGTTATTCATCTTCTTTCTCCCCCCACCCTTCTCTCTCTCTCTCTCTCTCTCTCTCTCTCTCTCTCTCTCTCTCTCTCTCTCTCTCTCTCTCTCTCTCTCTCTCTCTCATATTTCTATCGCTATTTACAACCTGGTGTTTACTCCCATAGCTCTTTCAAGTCTCCCTGCAGCTCATCCTTCATGATACCAGCTACACGCCCTCTCTCACAGGCTTCCTCCAACACAACTCCCTAGCAATGCCTGTGATCCAGACAAACCTTCCTTTCTCTCCTTCACCCTTGCCTTTCATACAGAGAATCGTAACATCCATGCCTCTTTCATCATATGTTTTTTCCACCGCGCCATGTATACTCTCCTGATCACATACACATTTTCAAACATCCCAATCTGAGCCTTTGGAAGCAATACTCTCCTTGTGCTCTTTGTATTTCCTCATGACTTTTGGTAGACTGTAAAATCCATACCTGTAAGAGTTTCAGATCTGTATTTCGTTGTTGTTATTTTGTCTTCCCAATTCGAGACGAAGAATGGTGTTCCGGGTGCTACTGCTATTATTATTACTGGAGGTGAAAATATCTGTTTCGTGCAAGAAATACCATGCGCTGAACTGACTGCATTTTGTAGCTTCTCTTATCTTTTTGTCTTATGTTCTTGTGGTCTTACTATTACTGCTGCTGCTGCTTGTGCTATTGCTGTTACTCCGACTGAAGATAAATTGAAATCAGACATCATGAAGCAGAAAAACTACATATGTTCCAATTCTGGCCCGTCAGGCGAGGCCAAGGAATAAATCTGCTGCTCCAATCCACTAGAAGCAGAGGCGAAGGCGTCACCCGCTTCCTGCAAGACTGATTGTGTGTCGCGCGAAGCTAAGAAGTGTCGTGCTTTAACTTGACTTCTCGTGAATCCTTTCTGACTCTCTTTCTCTCTCTCTCTCTCTCTCTCTCTCTCTCTCTCTCTCTCTCTCTCGCTGTTAAACTCCCTTTATACTTTTAAGAATCTCATTTTCCCGTGTATACGTAGATAAAGCTCAGTTGCACTAACTATATATACACACACACACACACACACACACACACACACACACACACACACACACACACCAACATGCACACACCATGTGCGATATGTCGGGCCTCCTTTCTCGCCTGTACACACACACACACACACACACACACACACACACACACACACACACACACACCTATATACAAGGTCTACGATATGTCGGTCCCCCTTTCTCGCCTGTATACACACACACACACACACACACACACACACACACACACACACACACACACACACACACAGAAGCCAACCTACCCGTCTTTACCGCGTCCAATATCCCTTCACCTGCCACACACTCACTCCCATCGCTGACCTTCCCACTCGCCTTCCCGTCCACCAAAGCCACCGCCCCTTCTGCTAAGTTTAATCTCCCGCTCCTGCTCCTCCGCCGGGAATCCAAACGCACACCAGAGAGACTTCTAAATGGCGAGAGGATAGTGGAGGGTGCTGAAGCGGCGAGGCTAAGAGATGATGCTTAGAAGGGAGTATTAGAAGACAGCCTGGAGGGTAAAGAGACGATATTACGAAGAGATTGAAAGGTCGTGGAGGACTCGAAAAGGTGAAGAGCAGGAGGAGCGGGCAAGTGGAGAGAAGATGAAAAGGAAGTGGCGAGAAAGTGGAAGGAGAACAAGGTGTAGGAAGGAAATACGTAGCAGGAGAAAGTTCAAAAAGTTCAGATAATGGAAAGTAATAACGCGACCCAAACACAGGAGAGAAAGAGAGAAAATGAGCAATAAAAGATAAGGATGAGCACATAAAGGAAATGAAAGCTGCCACCAGGAAATAAACCGACGCACGAAACAAAGAAAAACAAACGCGCGAAGGAAAAATGTGAGAAAGAAAGAGAGAGAGAAACAAGTGAACAGATTAAACTCCATGAGCTCTGAGGAATAATCTTTATCAAACCACAAATCCAGAGTGAGACGATTTCAAAGGTAAGCGTCTCTCTCTCTCTCTCTCTCTCTCTCTCTCTCTCTAATCGATAGGAGCTGTTTTCTCTCCGTGTGTTCTTCCCATTTTCTACTTTTATCTCCCACATTTTCGTCTTAATTTCTTTACTTTTCTTTCTATATAATTTGTCTTTTTAGGTTAATTTTCCTGTTTCGCTTTTTTCCTTCCTTCATATTTCTTCATTGTATATATATTTTTTTCATTCTTTTTTTCATTCCGTCTCTACGCGCCTTCAGTACCATGACGCGTTCCCATATTCATTCTGCTTACTATTCGGTGATTTTATACAGCTTCAGAAACTTATATGGGGTGGGGCAATAAAATAGTGAAGACTGTAGCCATTAATCGTCTAATCACACCCAAAACTCGAGGTAAAAACACGTCTCAGTACTGAAGTGGTTAAATCCATGTTTCCTTTTGCTTCTCTCTGTATAAATTTCTCTATCTTATGTTGATCTTATGTTCATCTCCTTGTTTCTCTTCACATTTCTTCATTATGTGTAGTCTTTTTTCACTCCTACTATTTCTTTTCATCTCTACATCACTTTTATCTTCCTTTTATTTCGTTTCAGTTTTCTTGGATTCCATTTTTTTGCCCAATTTTGTCTCGCTCTTGAATTATCCATTTGGGAAGTAATGGGGGAATTCAGGTTCGACAGCTAATTAGTTTCTTTTTTTTCCCTTTCTTGATTGCGGAAAAAAAAAGGAAGATTGGAGACATTACCTGCAGCTGCGTGGTGGACCGAACGCTGCAGCTGCCTCACCGCTGTACACATTCCCGCGGCTGTGTTTTACTGTTATTTTATTTTTTTTTTTGTCTTCTGTATTCGTATTTTTTTTTACGGCAGAGAGTCAGAATGGTCCAAGCGCATGTGACAAATCTGGGTTGGCTGGTGGGAGGCTCAGAGAATGTTACCAAAATAAAGAATAAGGTACGATTTTTCTCTTTGGCCAGGATTCACCTTCAGGTACTAAGACATGGCAATAAAATCTTGTACGATGAATAAGGTACCTAAGAAAATATAGAAAAAAAAAAAAGACTGTCGGTGGATATTCCTGGTTTCCCAACATTTTTTTCTTTCCGAGTTAAGTTATAATGTCAATTTCTAAGGTTCTCTGGCCGCAGCAAATAAGTGAGTGACATATAACAGTACACAAATTACTATGGACACATCACGAATTTTGCGCGGTAAACTTCTACAGTGTCTTTCATATACCACGTCTTGAAGTCCAGTAGCAAAAGAGGAGCGAAGAACGGACCAGCGTCGTGCAATATTACGAGGAGAGAAAATGCCGAAAAACGAATATACAATTTGGCTCCACGTTTTTCATGCCCAAGAGCGTCCCTTGGTAATGCATGAGACACACGGAAGGCGACGCAGCGAGGCACAACTGGCCACTCCAAGGCAGCTCAGAATAGTACAACCTGACGTCCGTCCCAATTCAGTTTCGCTTTTCCTTTCCAACTCAGGTGCACAGATTCAGAATGCAGGATGTGAGGGAAATGTATCCTTGTCCATGTGTGTACGTGTGTGTGTGTGTGTGTGTGTGTGTGTGTGTGTGTGTGTGTGTGTGTGTGTGTGTGTGTGTGTGTGTGTGTGTGCAGACTAGTTCAGATGGAGATATGTTCACAACAAAGGGAAGAATAAAATAGATAGTCTGACACACACACACACACACACACACACACACACACACACACACACACACACACACACACACACACACACACACACACACACACACACACACACACACACACACACACACACACACGTCCAAAATATCTATGTATAATACGTTTCACTCCCTCTCTCTCTCTCTCTCTCTCTCTCTCTCTCTCTCTCTCTCTCTCTCTCTCTCTCTCTCTCTCTCTCTCTTAATGAGTATCACATCTTTAAGTCGCTGTAATGACCAAGTTACTACATTTATCATCAACATCTCTCAATTTATAACCCGGCATTTTCTTTCCCTAAACCAACAACACTTCAAATATAATTGTTGATAGAAAATAGTCAGTCAGTTTTAAATTTTACTGACGAAGGAGAAATAACACTGGATAAAAAAATAGAGCAATCCGCAGCACCATTTGTGATTTGGATAGTCACAATAAGATTAATTTTCCTCTTCTGAGTTGACTGAGGAAGGCGTGAGTGAGAGATACTTATTCCTCTCTCTACCTAGTGACGAGGGGAGAAGGGAGGGGAGGAGGAAGGAAAGATAAAGATGGGAGAGGAGGGGAATGAGAGGGAAGGGATGGAAGGGGTTAAGGAATTGAGGGGAAAGAAAGGGGGAATAAAAAGGAGGGGAGATAAGAGGGAATGAAAGATATATGAAGAGAGAAAATGAAAAGGAGGGAAAAGGAATAAGAAGGAAGATGAGAGAAGAAATGAATGGAAAGGAAAAGGAGAGGGAATACAAGGAAAGGAAGGAGAGACAATGAAAGAGGAGAGGGGAAGGAAAGGAATAAGTATGGAAAGGAAAGGGAGAAAAGAGGATATGGAAGGGATGGGAAAGGAGAAGAAATAAAAGAATGGGGAAAGGAGAGGGAATGGAAGAAATGGGAAGGGAGAGAAGAGGGAATGAAAGAGAAAGCAGAGGAGAGAAAATGAAAGGGGGAGGAAGGAAATAAAGAAAAAAAGAGGGAGAGGAGAGGGAATGATAGGGAGGGAAGGGAGGGGGAGGTGAGTGGATAGGAGAGAAAGGGGGAGTTGCCTTGTACTGCCGCACACACCCACAAAACAAGTGAGATAACAACGTCAGTGAAACGATAAACTAATACTTTTTCAGATATATTACATTACCAAAATATTTACCACAACTTGAATCACATTCCGTGAAATAATTGAATGGAGTGCATAACTTATTCAATGAATTCATAATGTATTGTATTTTTCTTTTAGTAAATTAGATTATGGTGCGTCAAGCTGTATGTTTTAGTAAACACTGAGTAATTCTTATCCTGAGCAAATACAGGTAATTTTAAATAGTTTGTGTACTCAATTATGTATAAAAGCCCCGCTAATAACACTGACGGGTGTAGAAATGAAAATAACAGCGGTAAATAGAACAACTCACGTAGCACTGAACACAACACAGATCAATATTATGGGAGAACAAATGAAAATAACATCAACAACAACTCACATACAAATGGTAGAACACAGGCAAATATTACGAATGTATGCACCAATAAAAAACACCAATGATTATAACAACTCACCGATCAATATTACGAGAGTACAAATGAAAAAAAAAAAAAACAGCAACAACTCACATAACAAAGAAAGAACATAGACTAATATTACAGATATGCAAATAAAAAGCCACACCAATAAGTACAACAACCCACGTAACACTGAACACAATGCAAATCAACCAAGCATCGCCAGCACACACCCAGCAATGGACCTAGTGTTTGTACCCAGCCCCAGGGAAGAAAGACATACAAACTGGCTGGAAGTGGTGGTGGCCGCGACAACATGCGTCCTGGTGTGTCTGCCGGGGTGGGGTAGGGTATAGTGACTAGCGTGCACTCCTCGTTACTTTATTTCGGTCACTGCCTAACTTTGGACAGAACTTTTGTACCCGGGGCCAAGATATTACGTGAAGCGTGCCTCTTAATTATGTATACATGTTACTTTTTCTACCCTCCTGGCCTTTCTTCATATCAAATACGGACAAACTCTGGCTTTATGTAAACTGAAAGGAGGAGGAAAATGAGTATACGGAGAAAGACGTCGGGGAGGACAGTAATATTAAGAGAGAGAGAGAGAGAGAGAGAGAGAGAGAGAGAGAGAGAGAGAGAGAGAGAGAGAGAGAGAGAGAGAGAGAGAGAGAGAGAGAGAGAGAGAGAGAGAGAGAGAGAGAGAGAGAGAGAGAGAGAGAGAGAGAGAGAGAGGTGTTTATCCAGGCAAGGAATTAATGGAATCCGCCTCTCACTTGTACGTCTCAGAATGTTGAGAGAACCGCTAAATTTTGTTTGGGGAGATGAGGTGCGGAAGAAACAATGGAGGATAGAATATTTGGCTCTCTCCCTTTCCCTTTCCCTTTCCCTCTCTCTCTTTCTCCTCTCTCTCACCATTTTTCCTCCCCTTTGTGCGTGGGGCTTCATTCATGCCTAACGCGACACAAAAGAGCTATTTAGAGAACATTTAACTTATCGTCAAGGACATTTCCCTGCCCCGTTAAACCCCGTATCCCCAACCCCTGTCCCACCTGAGCTTCCTGACGTGTGATGTGACTTCCTGGCGGCCGGCGGAGAGTCAGGCCTTGTTGTGTGAATATTTCAAGGCGGGGAGAAGTGAGGATAGGCACGGGGGAAGGCGGACTCCGGTAACAGTGACGAGAAGACGAAACAGAACTGGAGAAGATCGGAAATGGAGAATGGGATAAAAAAAAACAAAAACAAGGAAGAGGACAAGGAGGAAGAGAACAGATCGGAAGGAGAAAGAGAACCAAAAATAGTTGAGAGAGAAGAGGGAATGAGTGCCCAAGCAAGGAAGAGGAGGAGGAGGAGGAGGAGGAGGAGGAGGAGGAGGAGGAGGAGGAGGAGGAGGAGGAGGAGAGGAGGAGGAGGAGGAGGAGGAGGAGGAGGAGGAGGAGGAGAGGAGGAGGAGGAGGAGGAGGAGGAGGAGATGATGAAGAATAAGAATAAGAATAAGAATAAGAATAAGAATAAGAAGAAAAGAGAAGAAGAAGAAGAAAAGATGATGATACCAGCAACAACAACAACAACAACAACAACAACAACAACAACAACAACAACAACAACAGCAGCAGCAGCAGCAGAATTAAGAAGAAAGATCAATGCGTGAGAAACATGAAAGAAACAGAGACAACAAGAAAGAGAAGAAGATGGCTAAGTGCAGGATATATACATGAAATAAACGACATATATAAGAAAAAAAAAAAAATGATGGACGGGGAGCAGGACGAAGAAGAGGAAAAGACGAAGCTACCAGCAACATGATACACAGAGACAGGAGAATGAATAAAGCAATGACTGGAAAGATTAACAAAGAAATGAAACAGAGAGAGAAGATAGAAGGGAGAAGTGTGCATTGAAAGATAGCAAGAGTAACAGAAGATGTGTTATTGTGTAGTAGGTGCAGGATGAGGAGAGGGAAATGTGCGAGGATAAGAGGAATGAATTAACACTAAGAGGTGAAAAGAGGATTATGAGTAAAAGTAACAGGAAGAGGAGGAGAAAGAGGAGGAGTAACTATGCGAAGGAGAAAGGCTTAAGAACGAGCGGCGGTAAAAGTGATAAGGGATTACAGAAAGACAGGAGATAAGAAGGAAAGACGAGTATAATATAATGAGAGGATCGGATGGTAATTACACTGAAACATAAGACACTGAGACACATTCAAGAGTATCCAACAAAGTAAAGATAAAGAAAGAAAAACAAATATGCACTAATCTTCTTGGACGCTAAAATGGTTGTCCTACAGAGACCTGGAAAACACCTCGATCTTTTCACTGACTGGCTGAGTGTACCGACGATGACAATGTTGCGTGCATGACTCCATTATTGTATTGAAAGGTCACTGTCTCACGAAGAGGTTGGCAGGCTTTCCTTATTATATGGCACAAAGGAACGAGACACAAAAACGAGATACAAATAACATCAATCTTGTCAGCACTTACGAGGCTGTTTTTGTTAGAGTACAATACCTAATGTGGCGTCTGGAGAGGTGCGTGGAGGAGGATAGTAAAGGTGAACGTTCCTCCACTTTATACTACTCAACAACTAACGATCTTTCCTTCCCTGCCAAATGAACGTATGGGAGAAGAAAAGGGATAAATATTTCATCTGACGTGGGGATAATAAAGGCGAAGGCTTCCAGAACTGATTGCATGATTCCCCGCCTAATGATTTATTCACGGAGGAAGCAGGTAAAGAGGAGAACTAGTTTAAAGTAAGCGGTGTGGTGAAAGCTCCTCCTCACCTAGCATTTCCTCCAGCAACCAACAACTCGTCACTTGATTGCTTCTAACTCCCGGCCAGCCAGACAAGTCATGCATGGAAGACACAAGTAAAGGAGAGAATGCAACTAAATATGTGAGTCGCTTAGTCCGAATGTCTGACAAAAGCCCACCTAAAAGGCATAAGGAAATATTCATCAATTTATCGCTTAATTGTTAAAACGTTTGGTGAGCGCATGCATCTTCCATTTCCGCAGTTTTACATGATAGCAAAAATTCTACAAAACAAAGTAAAAAAAGAAAATATGTATCACAACATTGTTTCGGAAAAATATAAAAATACGAGCCTGGAATAGCTGGATTCCTTCCCGAGGTGACCTGAGCCCTCGCCCTTCATGAAAGTCTAAGCAGAGGGAAGAGCAATGAAAAAGAAAAGAAAAATAAATAAAGCAGGAGCAGGAGGAGGAGGAGGAGGAGGAGGAGGAGGAGGAGGAGGAGGAGGAGGAGGAAGAGAAGGAGGAGGAGGAGAATAGTCAGAGTTTATGAATACAACATCAGCTGTTGTCTAACTCTTGGCATTCAACACCACATCACAACACAACTGTATAATCTAATGCAATGTCTGGCCACTCCCTGCCCGATAGAACGATTAACTGCCCGACCGACGAACTCCGAGCCGCCCTCCGCCGCACATCACGCCCACACGCACTCTTCCTGGCCGAGCCCTTGTCTGCAAATGACCTTTCAGGTTTCGCAAAGTTTAATGGAACGGCGCTATCAATTTGTGAGACAATTAGGGAGGAGGAGGAGGAGGAGGAGGAGGAGGAGGAGGCTGCAGTTAGACCCAGAAACACACCAGAATTGTACACCGTCGTCTGCCCCTCCTCTTGTCCATTCTCCTGATGTTGTGTTGCCTTAAAATTGAAGGAAGCAACAGTCTTTCCTTAGGCAGTTACATTTTTTTTCTTTAAGTTCAGTAGTTTCTTTCTCGACTTTTTTTTTCTCTCTTTTTCTTTTTCCCTTTTTCTCCTTCAGTGTATTCATTATATTTATTTTCTTTCCGTATTTTTCAATTTTTTTTCAGGTTATGTTTTTTTAACTCTTTCAGTACATGACGCATTCCCAAATTCATTCTGCTTACTATTTAGTGATTTTATACAGCTTCCGAAACTCATGTGGGGGGATTGAAATAGTGAAGACTCTGTCAATTAATCTGACTTCCATAGACCCTTCCTAATGTCAACAAAAGTGTCTCATGGTACACGAATCTCAATATAAAATTGTGTCCCAGTAAAGATTGTGATTGTTTTATAAGTCTCTATTACAGTTTCTTATTGTCCATAATAATCGCTACACCCACCCCTCTCTCTTTCTCCCTCTGTGTGTGCGTGTGTCTGTATCTCATCCAGCACCAACTCAATCAGCGAAGCAAGGAACAAACGGGTCACAAAATCCTACGAAGAGTCATGGCGATCATAACTTGTGGAAAACGCAGGCAACTCTTCCTGCGATGAGAGACCAACTTTAGATTACCTGCAGCAACCTCGCTCCTCGCCGCTTTACCTGCATGCTCTCTCCTCGCCGCTAACCTCCTCCTCCTCCTCCTCCTCCCTCTCTTTGCTTCCTGCCTCGTTCGGAAAGCAAATCAACACTCGTGCGTCTTCTTTCTGACTCTCCCAATAGAAAACAAATGAAAAAGAACCCAGTGAAGTGCAAATAAACAGTAATAGGGACGGTTCGATCTCTCTCTCTCTCTCTCTCTCTCTCTCTCTCTCTCTCTCTCTCTCTCTCTCTCTCTCTCTCTCTCTCTCTATACCCTCACTGTTTTTAACGCTTTCATTCTTTCTACCATAAGAGAGAGAGAGAGAGAGAGAGAGAGAGAGAGAGAGAGAGAGGGATGAGAGATATGAACGTGACGAGTGACAGAGAGGAAGGCGAAGGGGAAGTAATGAGAGGAAGGGGAGGAAACTGTGATGGAAGGAAATATTTGACTAAGGGTTATTGGCCAAACACTCACCAGTCCCATGGAGGAGGAGGAGGAGGAGGAGGAGGAGGAGGAGGAGGAGGAGGAGGAGGAGGAGGAGGAGGAGGAGGAGGAGGCCCAGAAAAAAAACATACATACGTACATACATAAAGATACATTAATCTCATACTTCATACACATTTTCAATCTATCATGAACTTTTTAATTCCTCAAATAAAAAAAAAGATTAAAAAAAAAAAAAAAAAAAAAAAACGACGGGCTTACTGGGGTGGCAGGAGGAAATTCTGAAAGTTCTGAAGCCTCCATTCCACGCTTCAGAATAATTACAGGCTTGTCAGCGTGAAAATGAAGCAATTACACGGGGCTTCATCTGCCTGGGCTCCTCCCCCACCCTGTCCCACCCCTCCGGCCATCATGGTGAGATGCCACGTTGTGATAATGGAAAAACTTGCTTGAGCATTTATGTCAAGGAGGATCAAGTTGTAGTCCTGGAGAGAAGATGAGGTGGGTTGCGGTGGTGGCTGACTAGACGGAGATAAGGGAATAAAGAAAGGAAGTAAGCGTGGAAGGTATGGTGCAGTGAATGGTGCTGGAATAAAGAGGCAGAAGTGCGGTGTGATAGGCAGAAAAGGATATATTTTTTTTCACACACTCAATTAAAAACGAGTTCACTTTTGTATTACCGTTCGTTGCGCAGGCTGCCGCTGTGATTACTAACGGTTCCATGATACTTGTTACGTCATCTAAGAAATTGTAAACTGTTCTAAAAAAACAAATAAACAAAATGAGACACTCTAAGTCTGGACTACTCAGCTATTTATTTTTTCCTGCAATCAGTGTCTTCCAATTCCTGGTAAAGCCTTATCTGCATCATTAGACTTGCGGTTCATAGTCATTTGGTACTGCAGTGGAAGACGCTAACAAGGGCTTCATGTCCTTACCCCAGCTACATCCATTCATCCATCCATCCGGCCATCCACTCACTCCCATCCAGTCAACCACATCCATTCCCACTCACCTACCCTCACACCCACATCCATTAACCCATCCACCATGTCACTGGATTGCTGAAGGTGGGTGGATGTGGTTGAGTAGGTGCACATAGGTAAGTGGATGGATGGGATGGTGAACGTTATGCTGGTGTGGGTGGTGACACGTGCTCCCTTCACCAAGTCTAAGCGTCGGAGTCTTGGCTTTTGGGGACTAAGTCGACTGGGTATAAAGTGACTAGTGGGCCAAACGTCATGACGCCTTTGTGCTCTCAGGGCTTTCTGTCTTAATGATCACCTGACCTGAGGCTCTTATCACCTGCATGTCTTCCGCCTCAGTGTCGAATGACTATCTATCCATCACTACATTATCTAGTTTGCCATGTTATGTAACAGTGGAAGGATTGAATTATCTGCCCACCTGTTTACCTGCCTTTATATCTGTTTATTCACCTGCTTCACCGCCCCTCGCTCACACTCAAGCAACGAACTCGAATAACAACAAACACGACGCCTCCAACATCTGTTTTCCTTACTTCAGTTCACCCAAGCTCCCCCCTTTGTTCCTTATTCCTGAAGCTGCCATAACACGAGTCAGCTGCAGCGATCCCCAGGGAGTGTTGAAGTCTGTATATCTGTTTGTGCACACGGTAAAGCAGAGGCAGGAAATAAATATCAAGAAGAGGTGTACATTCCCCCTTCACGGGTTTCAGGGTTTCACTGTGTAGGGGAATGGAAGGGGAGAACTAAACCTAGGCACGGCTGATGGTTAACTTCCACTCCCCTTTCTCTCTCTCTCTCTCTCTCTCTCTCTCTCTCTCTCTCTCTCTCTCTCTCTCTCTCTCTCTCTCTCACTCTCTCACCTAAGGGCACATCCTCCTCCAATACTTCTTTCTCTGAAAACAACACAAAACATCCTTTTACTGACTTCTAATACACATTCTGTCCATGATACACACTTGTCCTCACCTGCCAGTTCATTAATGCCACGTACCTTAAGAATCCAACTCCTCACCTTCAGTACCTTGCTTATACCCTATCCTGCCTATCCTGTCTCCGCCACAGAGGCAAAGAACACCAAATTATTCCTTCTTATCAGTCAGTATTATTCTTTCTGTATTTAACTCCACCTCCACCACCACCACCACCACCACCACCACCACCACCACCACCACCACCACCACCACCACCACCACCACCATCACACCACTACCACCATCACCACCACCACCACCACCACCACCACCACCCCAACCACCACCACCACCACCAATACCACTACCACCACCATCACCACTACTACCAACACCATCACCATCACCACCACCACCACCACCACCACTACCACTACCAACACCATCACCACCATCACCACCACCACCACTACCATCTACCACCACCACCACCATCACCACTACCACCACCACCACCACCAACATCACCACCACGAACAACAACCACATCAACAGCAAAGATTAAGAAAATGTAAAGAAAATGAAGAAGACGCAAAAAAAAAAAAAAAAAAGAACAAAAGACTAAAGAAAAAAAGGAATTGAATATTTAAAAGCTTCTGAATAAATAGAGCAAGATGCGCGCGCGCACACACACACACACACACACACACACACACACACACACACAGAGAGAGAGAGAGAGAGAGAGAGAGAGAGAGAGAGAGAGAGAGAGAGATAGCCGTAGGAGGAGACGTACAAGAACAAGTGGACGAGGAACAGCTGACCACTCCACATCACCCAGCTGACATCCTTGCAGGGACACATAATTACACAGACGTCTGTTCACTGAGGGTGTGTGTGTGTGTGTGTGTGTGTGTGTGTGTGTGTGTGTGTGTGTGTGTGTGTGTGTGTGTGTGTGTTTTATAATAGATAATGATTTAAATAATTAGGAGTTTTATACATTTTTCTTCCTCTCTTTCCTCTCACTCAATTTCCTCTTATTCTTTTTCAGTTTTCTTCATTTTTCTTTCCATAACCACCACCACCACCACCACCACCACCACCACCACCACCACCACCACCACCGCACTCATACTTTTTTCACTTTTCCACATCGTCTTTCTGCTGCTGTTCCTCTTTTCATCTTTCCCTATTTAAGCGCTAGTTAACAAACCACACACACACACACACACACACACACACACACACACACACACACACACACACACACACACACACACACACACTTACAATACTACAATAGCAATTAAAAGAGTAACACCAGAACACCAAAACGTCAGCGTCACTGTCAAAATCATCGCGTGCAGCCTTGCATTACAGGGAGCGCAGGAACCTTTGATGGTGTTTGCATGCATTTATACACAACTTAATGTATGTTGTCCGCGTAGAAACACACACGAGGAGCGATAGTCCAATATACTCCTTGATAAAAATTTCATGTGCCTTCTTTATTTATGTGGCGTTCTTAAGCTAGTTCACTTTCCTGCACTTCCTCCTCAACGTTACCCCTCCTCCTCCTCCTTCTCCTCCCCCCTCCTCCTCTTCCTCCTCCTCCTCCTCTTCCTCCTTCTCCTCCTCCTCTTTCTCCTCCACATCCTCTTCCCCACAACCCTCTGCATCCCCAGGCCAAGACGGTGTCCTGGAGTTCGGGGCTTATTTTCATGGAAACTGGAAACTTGTGAAGGAAGACTCGTGTTCCTGAGGGGAAAAAATTTTCTTGAAAAGTCAGGCGTTTCTCTGAGAGGGAATTTAGTGTTATTACTTCTATTACTGTTATTACACCTTACACCGTGTCGAGGGACGCCGCCGCTCTGGTGGCATCAAGCAAGACTCACTTGCGTTACGGCGACTACGTTTCGATTCCCGCTGCTTGGCGTAACAATTCCCTTTACGGCACTTGAAAAATTTGACCCTGAGAAACGAAAGATAACGTCCCTTCATCGACTCCAGCCAGAAGCACGATCCTCACATCACGCTCACGAACAGACTCCCTCCTTACCCATCAAACAACATGACCTGTATCTGTTCCTCCTGCGTCGTGTGTAGGAGTAAAGTCATAACCAAACATTAGATCATCTCTATCAATAATTGCACCAATAGTTACAGCAAGTTGGTCTGGCTAATTCCTGTGGTTCATTTCTGTGAATTATTACACGATAAGAGCCGTGAGCAAGGATTCCGGGCTCAGCAGGGAGGAAGATGTGTTAAAGGGATTCTCTCTCACTCGTACTCTTCCCAACCCTTTCTCTCTTTCTCTCTCATCCTGGTCTAGACTATTGCAGATGTCAAAGATCATGGCCGTTAACCCCTTCAATACTGGGACACATTTTTACCTTGAGATTTGTGTACGATTAGACCATTTTAATGATACCAGGAAAGGTCTATGGAGGTCAGAAGATTAATGGCCACAGTCTTCACTATTCTATCCATCACATAAGTTTCTGAAGCTGTATCAAATCACCAAATGCGAAGCAGAATGAATATAGAAGCGTGTCACGGTATTCAAGGGGTTAAAGAGACCAAAAATGGAGTGCAGCTTTATTAGTGGAAGTGAAGGCGGGTGCGTAAGAGACAGCAAAGGGAGG
>NC_059271.1:27560024-27575024 GCF_017591435.1 Portunus trituberculatus | reverse complement strand
ACCCAAAACTCAAGGTAAAAATATGTCCCATTACTGAAGGGGTTAAGAATCTGCATAATACCATTTGAAGGAAAAATATCTAACACAACATATAGAGTGCAAAATGGAGAGACGAAACTGAGGTAGAAGTGCAAATAGAAGTTACAGAGGAAGATGCATAGGATGATATTAACAGGGATAGACTCGTTCAGTACATGGCGCCAATCAATGAGTACAGAAACCGCTGAAGAACACCATCTAGAGTGATCCCTTATACAGTTACTGCTGCTCCCTTTAGTCTCCTAACCTCCTGCGTGATGCATTAATGGTGCGGAACTTGTGAGCTTACACGACCCGCTGTGAATTACGGTGGTGGTGGTGGTGGTGGTGGTGGTGGTGGTGGTGGTGGTGGTGGTGGTGGTGGTGGTGGTGGTGGAAGCCAGAGGGGGTAATGGATGGATGGGCCCAGGTAGTGATTTACATGAGTTGCTGGAGATGAATAGTGGTAGAGGTGGTGATGGATAGGCCGTTGGTGGTGACTGGTGGATACGAGGTCATGGTGGTGGTGGTGGTGGTGGTGGTGGTGGTGGTAATGTTAGTGCTAATTGTGGATGAAAGATATGAATGTTTGCAATTTTACACACACACACACACACACACACACACACACACACACACACACACACACACACACACACACACACACCGTATTTAAACACTCACTATCAACTTCCTGGGCGGCGCACCATCTTAAGTCTCACCTGCAAAAGAGAGAAAAGAAAAGTATTTAAGTCAAGTATTCATCTACCACCTATTGCTCCTTCCTCCTGTGCAGAGTTCAACAGGAAGCAAATAAAAAGCAAAGTGGCCTGGAGGATAGAGAAAGAGAGTCACAATGGCTGAAAATTGGAGGATAGAGGGATATAGAAAAATATAGAGGGAGATAGATATAGATAGAGGGAGATAGAGGGAGAGAGTCAGGGTGGCTGAAAATAGGAGGACAGTTACAATGGCTGAATTCTGTAAGGGGGCAGAACACAAGTCATGCATAATTCTTTCCACCACTGCCTGATGGTTCACAATGAAAATATAAGGTAATGAACTGAAATGATGAAAGGAGGAACAGTAAAAATATTGCTATTAGGGTAAAAAACGTGATTTATGGTAGTTTCGTATGGAGCAACATATCTGACGCTGTTTGTTCCTATTTTGTAATCTGTTGTATTATAAAAATCAAACAATATAGAATAGAAGAAAATGGAAGTAATGAAGACAAACAATGAAAGGATGAATAATTAAGACAACTCCTTCAGATAAAACAGCTGATGTACTTATCACAAACAACACCGTAAGCACCAAAATATCTGATGCTGTAATCTCAGTGTAATACAAATGCCGCACAGTATATTTATTTTCTTATAAAGCGCAATCTAATCTCACGAGGCTAACTTCATTCGCATCAAATCATTCAATTAAGACAGATTTGAATTCGTAATCTTCTTTCGCTTTTTCCTTGGAGTCAGACACCATCTAGGAGTCTCGGTTTCTTTCTGTCTCATACGTCTTCCTCTGTGACTCCCATCATCTGCAATTCTAACGTAATTCCATCCCTCCTATTCACCCTGTCTTCTTCCCGATCTTCTTCCTTTAAGTGTCGCCGTGGTACAGTGGAACCATGCGTGCTTTGCGGTCCGAGGGGTCTCTAAGCGCACGGGTTCGAATCCTGTCCACGGTCCGAGTGTAGGTTGGGCTTCCTCACTCGGGGCAAAAGGGGCTCTGAGATAGGAGGTACCACAAAAAACGTTCCCGTGAAAAGCCCACATGGTATAAATAAATAAATAAATAAATAAAAAGTGGTTTTCCCAAAGTCATAATATGTTTCCTCAATAACGAATGAGACAGGAAAAGTGCTAGGCGGTGAACCAGACGGCAGCCTTCGCAGAACCACTTACGTCGCAGAGTTCCTGATATGATACTTGCTTCTCATGGTGTTTGGGTGACGGGAGCCTCTTGTCCTGAATCCTCGTGAGTGACAAAGGGTTTCCGCCGCATTCGCCTGGCCGTTGTTCCCTCACCTAATGGATGAATGAAGGATGATTGTGTCTAGAGTTACCCTTGGTTTATATGAGCTTTGTGTGCCGGTCTGTCTGTCTGTCTCTTGGTAGATAGGTAGATAGATAGAGAAACAGATGGATAGACAGATAAAGAGTTAAGAAGTTAGGCAGCTAGGTAGGTATGTAGGTAGATAAAGAAAGATATATAGATAGACATAAATATATAGAGATAGATAGATAGAGATAGATAGCTGGATATATAGATAGATACTTAGATAGATAGATAAATAGATAGACATATATAGATATACAGAAAAACAGACTGATGTATGAACAGATACATAGACAAATAAAAATCTATAGGTAGACAGACAGACAGACAAATAGATAGACGGATAGATAGATAGATAGTTAGGCATACAGATAGTGTTATAGGGTGACTCGTTCCCAGGTGAAATGTCCCGGTTGCTCCATCCCCGAAGTATTCATCGCTGGAGGATTCCAGCTCTATGGTTATTTGTCCCCTTGGGTGATTCGTTCCCTTGACTGTATTTTCGACGCTTTAGTTACGAAACTCCCCTACCACGACCATCAATGGATTTGTAAGTGAAACATACACTCAAGACATTAATCCCTGAATTTTGGAAAACTCTTATGACCTTTAAAGGAACTGGAAACTCAGTGGGCCATTTTTTTTTTTTTTTCATTTTTGTCGCCCTTGGCAAGTTGCTCCTCCTGCAAAAAAAGACTCGAGTTTTCTTCATTCTAACGGCTTTGCAACATGAACTGTATCCTCAAGATGTAATGATGGATCTTCAAATGGCTTCATATAACGTTTCCTGGATACTGGACACTTGCTGATCGTAACCAACCAATAAAGAGGACAAGTCACTCTAGGTCTAGGGGACGAAATCCTACAGTGATGAATAATCTGGGGATGAATCAACAGGAATATTTCAGCTGGAGACGAATCACCTCCGCACCACACAGACAGACAAACGTATAAAAAAACGCACACACACACACACACACACACAAAAAAAAAAAAAAAAAAAAAAACTCACTACCTGCTTTTACTCCACGATTTATTAGGGAATTGAACCCTACGTACTTCCCTCCTATATTTTTTTTTCTTTTTTCCCTCTCTCGTTAGCTTCTTCTTACCCGTTCCCTTCCATTTTTCTTCTTTCCCCTTTTTGCTGTCACTCACTTTTCCTTTCATCTCCCCTCTCTTTCAGGCTCACTTTTCCTCTCTTTCAGCCTCCCTTCACGCTGCTAATCTTCCCTCCCTTCGCGCTGGGTCCTCACCGCGTATTCCCTTCCCTTCACCACTCAGCTCTCCCTTCTCTGTGCTCTATGGAGTACCTCAGTTTTTTTTTTTTTTTTTTTTTTTTTTTTTTTTTACAGCCAATCATTCTAAATATTATTACCGATCACACGCAAAAGAATGTTCAACTTCTCAATACATTCTGGTTATCCACACAAAAAAAGAAAGAAATGTATATCACACGTCTTTACTTTCAGATGGTCAGTCAAATGTATAAAAATCAAGAGCTTGATGTTAAGTCCCAAGCTTTGGTAGATCTGACAGTGTGTTCCATTGCAGATAATCTCGCAAAGGGACAACTTCCTCTCTTTTTTGTTCTTGTTCTTTTGTGCATGATATAGTGGTTCTCTTTACGGTTTTCAGCTTTTTCTTCAATCAGGAATAGGTTTGTCATTGTAGTTAACCTAAATAATTGCTTTAAAGTGTCTTCACAGAAATAAGCCTTTGCCTTGCTTCTTCTGTAACGTTTGATTGCAAGGAAGCGTTCAGTTTTCGGTATTAAGATGGTTGTTTCGTGTAATAAGCTCATTGTATCTGCTAATTTCTCCTTTCGTGGCAGCTGTGTTGCGAGATGGTCCCGCTCATCATCCTGCGTCATTTCAGTTTCATCGACAGCAAGGGTTTGCTTTCAAGGTGACATGACAAGCCTTCGGTATGTGAAGCCTCGGGTAATGGAATCAGGCCAATCAGAATTGACTTAGGAAGCCTTAGATAACCAAAGAAGAGGAAATTCAAAGTTAATTAAGGCTAAAAATAGGTTGGGTGACCTTTCTGGTGAAATATTATGGAGACATGCACAGCTGTTTTGCCTTCATATTCTTGAATAACATCTAAATCCTCATCAATTAAATACAGAACCATGCTGGAAGAAAATGAACATCCTCAATCGATTTACTTTTCTATCATTGTTTAGAGTGTAAAACCTTTCAATTAAATACGCATACATGTATATAAAAATAAATAAACAAATAAAAGAGAGAAATAAGATATACACAGTCCACTCGTTTTGATGTTATTGGTGAAAATACGGAAGCAAACAATAGAGATAAAGAAATAGATAAATATTAATAGTTGTTACTCCCTTCAGGAAGTTATTGGCCACAACCAAACAGAACTCCGTGTGTGGTTTGTTGGTCCCCTGCTGAGTCAGACAGGGAAAGGTGAGGAAATGGAGGGGAGTGGAGGGCAGTATAGCAGCTATAAACCTTTCTAGTGAGCGGGGATGAAAGGAATGTTATTGCAACAGTCGTAAAGCTACACTGGGGAGATAGAGAAGAAATTAACGTGAGTGGAGCATGTGCCAGGTGTGCTATGGTAACGTGCAAGCCTTGCAGGTAAAGTTAATCATGAGAACTATTAACTCTTTGACTGATATAGACACGATTACCTTTGTTAATTCATTAGATGATCCATTCTTGGGAGCCAGAAATAAAATTATAGACACCTAAAGACTTCTATCTGTCTGTGGCCATTGAAAATATCACAAACTTCCAGCAGAACATCTTACTACTGTATTAAAGAAGTTATTGCAGTAAAAAGATCTGTCTTAAATTAAATACGACACGAAAGACAATAACCTCACTCGAGCAATGATAGAGGTATTCCATCACGCATCTTACTTATGAGCATACCATAACGTATCTGTCAACAAGAATGAATAGAATGTCAAGCGTGCATAACAGAAGGAACATAACTTTAACAACGACAATGACGGCATACCTGTCAAGCTCAAGACAGGTGCCAAACTATCCGCAGCCAGGCCCAAGTGTCAGCACGGCGTGAATGTGCAGCAGGCGACCAGCAACTTTTATCTTCCTCTTTCCCCTAATGCATGCCTGCTCTTTAATCTTTCAGTCAATATTCGTCTTCTAAGTATAATGATGCTGGACCTTTAAACTAATCAGAGGATCAATATTCTTATATATATATATATATATATATATATATATATATATATATATATATATATATATATATATATATATATATATATATATACCATTAATTTTTACAATCTAATCCAACAAGCGTCCATCACCAGACTTATAGACGTCCTCCAGGACAAGATTCACGTGCCATATCTTCATTAAGGCCACACAGCCGTGCTAATCATGAGCTCCATCCGTGACATCGGGACACACCATCATCCAGTGAGCCGTGCGGGAAAGACAAAAGGTGGCCAGAGCTGGTGTACTTCAATACCTCAACACAAAATTAACCCTCTCATGACACCACGAAAGGTGAGAGGAAAAGTTTGTATCCAACACATTCCTCTTTCCCAGCATCATTCTTTCCCTTTAACTCTCCCACCATAAATAAACAGAAGGCGTCGCGGGGCACGGGGCTCCCGCATTCCTGATGGGGAAGGGCAGCCGCGCTGTGCCCTGAGAGGGAGGTGAGCAGCGCGCCATCTAAAAGGAAGAGGGAAAGGTTGTACACATTTTTCTATTACATGTTATTGTGCTTTCTGTCCCACATATTCCCAACAACATTGTATCGCCCTCTTCCCTCGCGCTCTCCGTCATCCTCTTTACACTCAGTGGTGGTGGTGGTGGTGGTGGTGGTGGTGGTGGTGGTGGTAGTGGTGGTAAATCTGCTTCAATCCTCAGCTTTGTGGCTATTTGGTTGAGCCCTCGGTTAATTTTAAAGAGATTAAAGTATTACTGCTAATGTATAAACGTGTATGACGGCATTCCATTAAAGCATGTGGAGAGTGTTGTTGATGTTGTTGCTGGTGCTGATGGAGGTAGTGAGCATAGTTATGATAGAGAGGTAATGGCGGTGGTGGTGAGCTATTTGTAGCTGAGGCGGTGGTGAAGTGGCAGTTTAATCCATCATCCTCTTCTCTCCACCATTACCTTTACGTAATTCCCTCGCAGCTTATCTACGGTCGCTGCTTCAGAATCCCATGATGGCTTAAGCGATATGCATTATAGCGCCAGACTCACGTCCTAGACCCATCAACGCGACAACGGCTCAAAGCATTGCCCGGCAGCTCAGCCACGCAGCACAGCCTGAAATCGTAGCCCAACACCACAGTTGCATAGGCAGACTCACACAGCACGCCCAACCATTGATTGACTGATTGGCTGATTGAATGATCGATTGATTGCCATAATTTCATATACAGAAACATTAAAACAGAATAACAGTTACGTATATAATCTAGTCTGCCGAGCCCTAAGCGGTTCCTTAGTTGACAATTTAAATCATTGAAGATCGGATGATATAGCTAGTAATCATAAATAACTCATTAAATCATCAACATGTCACTAAAAATATAAGCTATTCCATGATATATACGATAAAAATGGTAATACAATTCAAGTGACTGGTGTACAATAATAGCTCAAGTAACAAATATATAATAATAAATAGACGCAGAGAACAAATTGAAGTTAGATGTTGATAATACAACAGCAATACAACACATACGCAGTTACTTCACGAACAGAATGAATTTATAACAAGTCACCAAAATTTTAGTAATACAGTACATGCTCACAATAAACATCATCACACAAGGCAGACCACACACACACACACACACACACAGCAGAGCCACGCACCACAATCCTCATCGTAACACTTCCCTTCCTGTACACACTATTCTCCTCCACCACACTCGTTCCCACCGACCTACTTCCTTACTTCCGTCCTTCCTACACAAATTTTGAACTTGTGAAACTTAACTCTAATAAATTCAGGTTCACAAGTGACGCTTGGAATGGAAATTATCAAGACACACCTTCTTAAGTTTCTGATTTATTCCCTCTCCTTTGTACTGTGTGTGTGTGTGTGTGTGTGTGTGTGTGTGTGTGTGTGTGTGTGTGTGTGTGTGTGTGTGTGTGTGTGTGTGTGTGTGTGTGTGTGTGTGTACAGATAGTATGGGCGGGGTGGGCGTAACGTTTAAATAATCAGGTATGTCGTGACTGGCGGCTACCCACATCATCATCTCTTCTCCTCCTCTCGCCCATTACATCACTCTCCCACGTGTGATCCTTTATGGCACGTTTTTACTCTCACCCTCCTCTCACCTGCTCTCTTTCTCAACTTGGCACACACGTTCCCCACACTCTCCTCCCCTGTCATTCTCTCCATCACCTCGACCCTCTTATCTCTCCATGATCTCTTGCATTACTTTACATTACTTTCTTTTACCTCACTCCCTTCCCTGTCATTTTTTTTTCTATTCTTTCCTTAACCACTTAACCTCCTCTTCCTCCTCTTTCTCCTTCTCTCTTTTTTTCTCTAACTTTTTTTTATTCTTGTTCCCTTACGAGACATTTTCTTTCATTTTTTTTCTTGTCTTTTCTTTCCTCCATCCCTCTTATTAGGTTCTTTCACTCTTTTACTTCACTTTTCCCAATTATTTTCCCGTCTCTCTCTCTCTCTCTCTCTCTCTCTCTCTCTCTCTCTCTCTCTCTCTCTCTCTCTCAATTTGTCACTTTTTATCAGATCCTTCTTTGTCTTTTACTTTTTTCTTTGTGTTTTCTTCCTTCCTCCATCCATTCTATCACTTCTTTTCACTTTCTTTCTCTACTTTTCTACTTGTCACACTATTCTTCTTTGCCTTATCTTTTCTTCTCATCCGCCCTACGTATTTCCTCCTTTCATTGCCTTACTTTGCTATCTCTCCTTTCTTTTTTACTCCCTTCCTTTTATCCTCCTCCTTTAACTTTTTTTCTCTCTCTCTCTCTCTCTCTCTCTCTCTGTGTTTTTATTATTTCATTTTAACATTTTTTCCCAACTTCTTATGACTTATTTTTTTGTAATTGCCTCATTTACCTTAATATCCCCTCCCCCACACCCTCGCTTCCAGGTAGCCAAGCCGTTGTATTACACAGGCTTCTTCCACCTGCGTTTAGACTTACGTAAAGAAAACCAACCTGGAGAAACAAAAGAAGGAGAACTTAGAGGTACTTTAAATCAAATATATGGACGTAGAGTGGAAGGAAATACAGATGCGGTAACTATTTCTTTTTTTTTTTTTTTCGAGATGATAAAGATGATGAAGGTAATGACAGCGACGATGAGGCCTGACTGTCACAATGGGATGGAAATACTAACAATACTGAAAGGCTGAGTCGCGGCGAGATCTAAAAGCCGAGGAAGAAAGAGGCGGAAGAATACACTGAAGGAGCCGACCGACAAGGAACAAAGAAAGTGTGTGGCGCTGGTGGAGAGAGAGAGAGAGAGAGAGAGAGAGAGAGAGAGAGAGAGAGAGAGAGAGAGAGAGAGAGAGAGAGAGAGAGAGAGAGAGAGAGAGAGAGAGAGAGAGAGAGAGAGAGAGAGAGAGAGAGAGAGAGAGAGAGAGAGAGAGAGCATACGTAGACATAGAATACCATGATGAAAGAAGAACGAGAAAATCTATAAAGAATGATTCCGATTTTCCTCTTCCACACGATCTCTCTCTCATTCCTCCTCTTTCTCTTCCTCCTCTTGGTTCTCTTACTTTTCCTTCTCTCCTACTGCCTTCCCTCCTACTGCCAGTGCTCCCTCGAGGCTCCTAATGCTCTCCTTAAAGACATTCCTTCGTGGAGTTCAGCACTTCCTTAAGGCTCAGAGGAGGATGCCAGACGCTCGTTCATCACATAACCTCGCTGCTGAACCTAACGTTGTCACTCCAGGAAAAGAGAGCACGACCGTGTCCTTTATTCAGAAACGCTTTCGTCTCTTACAGCGACTGTTTTCCAGGACCACAGCGATGACTAGCCAGGTTCTCATGATTATTTTTTCTATTCGTAATGTATGAATATTGCTAATCTGTCAATAAATGTAATAAGATGGCCTTGAAACCTAGCGCCTTTTGAATGTGGTTTAGGTGTAGCAGTGTTTCAAAATACTGGTTTATGCTGTAAGAGTGCCAAAGCCTGGTCTTGCACTGAATTCCAATATTTCTTGAGTTTAAGCCATTATCATGGTCTCACGTGAGTTGTACCTGCCAATACTTTCATCTCCTTGTCCCCGAAGATAAAGTTTTGAATATTGGAGAGGCTGGAGAGGAGGAGCTTTCATATATAATGAGATGACTGTCGTTTGAGAATCACGCGCTAGATATACATTTTATGAGAATAAATGACGTTGTTATTGGAGGTGAGGGAGATTTTGTTGCTTTGTGTGAGTAAAGCGAAGCAGCAATATAAGAGTGAGTTCAAGAGTCTCGTCACAGAGTTGATTGGGAGGAATGGTCTGACAAAACAAGAAGAGCATCGCGTATTTGAACGAGAAGCGAGCAGCTCTAGTCCTCCTCCTTCAAGGCAAAGTGAACCCTAACAAGTTTATTTCGCATATCTCCTTCTGTTAAAACTTGTGCATGGCTATAAACAAAGGCTTTCCTCTCTCATCACAACTATTATCAAAGTTCACAGAGATGATCAGCCGAGTTATCAAGAGTGCTTTTTCTAATAACGTAGAAATCTTGTTATTTTATCACTGAAACCATAAAAAAAACACACACACATAAAAACTGGTATGATATAGAGTAAAGCTTTTGAATGAAATGAAGATACGACACGGAGATGCTTTATAATATAGCTTACATTACCAACTAGGATATCATAACCCAGCATGCTGATACACGAGAATGTAATGCCCACCGATTTTACATTTACTGGTACAGATGGCGCTCAATGTGTAAGACTAACTGGAAAACATATGACAGAAAGCCTTCCGATGTGATGAGAGTAACAACAGAAGCTACACCGATGGCAACTCACTCTAATATGAAAACTGGTCTCCTCTTAACGTTCTGAATGAATAGTTCGTGATTCTCTGTCACGTTAAGGAGGAAGAAAAGCCTTAACGCACACACGGTCAAAGATAACGGATGAGCGGCTTTGTGAGTGGCTTTTGGTGTCACTGATACTTACGGAGGATCAGGAGCAGGAGGAAGAGGAGAAGAAGAAGCGAGATGATACAGAAAATGAGCAGGAAGCAGCAGAAGAGGAGAAAGATGATGAGGAAAGAAAGACGGAAACGCCACAAGAGGGAAAATGAAGAGGACGGGAAACGGTTAAAACAATGGTCACAGAAAAGGGAAAGAATAAAAAGAGAGATAACGAAGATAGAGAAAAGGAAGAAAACAAAGAAAGAACAAGCAACAGTCAATCTAGTTCTAATAAGGTTGTGATAGTTTATGCTAGGTAATTCAAAGGATGAGGAAGAAAAGGAGGAGGAGGAGGAGGAGAAGGAGTGAATGACTGAGTGAGTGAGTAAGTGAGTGAGTGGGTGAGTGAGTGAGTTTAGGAGCAGCAACAGCCAAGGTCATATGGCGCAGCAACCAAACCGTAGAAAGGTTAATATATATATATATATATATATATATATATATATATATATATATATATATATATATATATATATATATATATATATATATATATATATATATATATATTATATTCATAAGAAAATTAAAAGATCCAAAAATTTAGAAAAAGAAAATAGAACAAAGTAAATAAAAATACCAAGTAAAATACAAGTAAAAGAAGAGGAGGAGGAGGAGGAGGAGGAGGAGGAGGAGGAGGAGGAGGAGGAGGAGGAGGAGGAGGAGGAGGAGGAAGAGAAGGAGCCGGAGGAAAAAGATGAACACGAGAACTATGAGAAACACGAAGAAAAGGTGGAGGAGGAATAATTTACGGCAGCTTGAAGGAAGGAGTGGATAGCGGGCTGGATGATGGAGTGAAATGAGGTGACGTAAACGATGCCTATTCTCCGTCTCCTTCCCGCCTTATTAGCTCGTTACCATCCTTAACGAAGGGCTGACGAGGCCTGATGACAACGTAGCACAGAGACTTGGAGCAAATTATCTCCTCCTCCTCCATGGGCTTCCTTCGTCAACAGGTTAATGACAAAAGCTACCGTTGCTCCTCCATCACCACCACCACCACCACCACCACCACCACCACCACTATCGAGAACGACATCTGATACAAACAACTAATATCAATAGTACTGTCAATACGTTCACTAACAAAGAAAATACACTACTCCTCTCTCTCTCTCTCTCTCTCTCTCTCTCTCTCTCTCTACATACCTCCGTGAGTGGCAATTCAAATGTTTTTTTTCCTTTTTACATCTTTTTACATTTTTTTTTTCGATGCAGCTCTTGGCCAACGTACCTGGCATGATAAAAAAAAAAAAATGAAAAGAAACTACGAAATCATCAGTACAGCTTCATTTTATTTCCCTGGGATGCAGCAAAATCCCAAAACAATTGTGACAGGTGATCGACAGGTAAACAAGGACGGCACCTGCTTCCTGAAGGGGCCTGCCTGGCTGCGAAGGGCGGGACGGTGGGGTCATGACACACACACACACACACACACACACACACACACACAGAGAGAGAGAGAGAGAGAGAGAGAGAGAGAGAGAGAGAGAGAGAGAGAGAGAGAGAGAGAGAGAGAGAGAGAGAGAGAGAGAGAGAGAGAGAGAGAGAGAGAGAGAGAGAGAGAGAGAGAGAGAGAGAGAGAGAGACGGGCCAACCGGACATTAACCCTCGGACATTTCACCAACAGACAGGTTAGCAAACGAACATTTCACCGATAAATATTGAAACCGACGGTCATTTAATAAAATATACCATGATATCAATTCAAAAATGCATAACTCTTGTTCCAACCCTCGAAAACAAACAAACAAGAACCAAAAAATGATATCCAAAACATTCATGTCCGTAGGTGAAATATCCTGAAACACACACACACACACACACACACACACACACACACACACACACACACACACACACACACACACACACACACACACTTGGTTACTCCTCTCTCGTTGATTAGCCAGGTTTCAATAATAAGGTAAATAAGCCCCAAGGATTTCTCATTACTTCGCTTCACAGTTGTTCATCATTTTCTTTTTTGTGAAAGATTGAACAGTGCTGCATCTTCGGAAAGGAAAAAAAAAAAAGGAGTCAGCTGATTAATTATGATATCCTCCAGTACATCTCTCTGTCATCCTCCCCCTCATCTCTCTGTCATATCATACACTAACGCTCTCAATGCTATCTACTATTCACCTCTCCACACAAACACACACAAAACACAAACACACACACACACACACACACACACACACACACACACACACACACACACAGAAGCAGAATCAACACATTAACTATTGTCTCTTTCCCTCAATCTCTTCTCCTCTACTCTCTCCTCTCCGACCAAAATCAAAACAACTTTACTTATCGCCTGACGCAAGCATCTCCAGTAGTGGCATCCATCAAGATCTTTAGATCCGCTGATTAAACACGACGTACCAATAACATGTTTTGTCGCCTTTCGGAATGGCTGGAAGGTGTAGCGTATTATTCACGATGTTTGCCTCGCTAGTTGAAATAAAGAGAAAGTGGAGAAGGTTAAGGGCAGGAGATGAGGGGACGAGGAAAGAGAAAGAAAAGAGGATATATAAAGGGCAACAGGTGATTCAGATGGACTTAAGGATGTATGGAAGAAAGGAAAGAAGGAAGAGAAAGAAGGAAGGTATGGAGAAGAAAAATTAAGAAAGAAGATGTAAAAGAAAATAAGAAAAAAAGACGGTAAAGAAAGAAATAATGAGAAAGAACCAAATAAGAACTAAGGCAAGAAAGGAAGGAAGGAAGGATGGAAGGAAAAAGAAAGGGGAAAAAAAGTAGAAAGAAAAATAAAGGAATGGAGGAACAAAGCAAAAAAAAAAAAAAAAAAAACTAAGCAACTAAGAGAGAGAGAGAGAGAGAGAGAGAGAGAGAGAGAGAGAGAGAAAGGAATACAGTGTTGGTGTGGCAGTGACATTCGCCTCGTCATATTTTATCAGCGCAAGAAGACAAAAGGGCTCTCTCTCTCTCTCTCTCTCTCTCTCTCTCTCTTTTCAGTTATATAAGTTGGTTCCTAATTAGTGACGTAACTTTTGTGAATAATTGCGCCACTCAAGGTCTTGTGGCTCATAATTAGGAGCAGAAAGGTTACCCATGAAAAGATCTCATTAGCGAAACATAATATGGGGGGGATCTTATTTTTGTCGTATTGATCTGAGCTTCCTTGCGCTGAATCAGTCTCGGTTTTTTATTTTTTTTTCTTCATCCCCTCGAGTTGGTCCGGGTATGTTGAGATTCTGCAAAACAACACCAAAATTGAATTCAGCTTCCATTTTCCGCCGCACCATATGGATGGTTAAGACATATACACCACCAAGTCTTTCCTCACCCTCCCTGCAGAATTTTCCTTTAGTTCTTATTTGTATCGAGATGAACAACAGTGGGTACATTCTGTCTTTATCCTTACTGAGAAGAGAGGACATCAGCCAGTCACTCACCACCAGATTGCCTCCTCAAGCTCTTTCTGCACGTTGGGCATTATCATTTACTTCCATTCAGGTAAGACTGCGTAACCTGCCACTCCAGAAGACATCAGGTTAGATTTCACGGTCAATGATCGGTAAATATGAGTGGACTTTTCGGCACGTGTAAACATAAACATAAACACAACTTAGTCTCCGAGCAGCATATTCAGCGAACGCAAGGCTTGGCTCGTATTGTTAAGGCAACCTCTTATCCTTGAGTGTTTTCATGGTCTTGCTCACAACTTTTCCTTTCAAGAATACAATATTTTTCACATTACTATTACTTTAAAAGGAAAACTAGTGAAACATTCTTTAGGCAGAAATTATATACATGTGCTTTATTTTACTATCCACCGAAAAACAAGACAGCTTATATTAGATTCTCTCTTCTTATTTCATATTTTAATTACTATATTTTTTTCCTCAGGAAGGGTAATGCATCGAGGCATGTCAGCTCGCTCTAGATGAGTCCGACGCACTTCAGGTACAGTCGCCCCTCAACTTAACGATGCAGTTTTTCGACTTATATTTCTAACAAAAGTGACATGTGTCATCTTTTTTTCACTGAAGCTATCAAAGAGCTGCCTCTAAGGTGCATCATGGGCTTGATTATTCACTTCCTATTTCCAGGCCCTCTTCCCACCTTGATGCTTCTCATTCATTCTTCACCCTTCCCCCCCATCCTTCTCTCTCTCTCTCTCTCTCTCTCTCTCTCTCTCTCTCTCTCTCTCTCTCGACTGTGCTCCTCCCTCACGCTCAAAGCAGCCTCATCACCACCACACTCAGGCCAGGCAGACTACAGCTTTTCTTCCGCTTGAAAAATAAAGCTACTCTTACGCTAATCCTATTTTTCGAGCTCACCTAGACGGGCATTTTAGTATAGCGGACTTTTCTCCGGTAAATTTTATGAGAGTGTGCTTTTTAGCCCTGAAGAAAGTGGCATAGAGAGGCAATGGCAAGTAAGGAAGGAGCAGAGGAGATTTGGGATTCAGGGACAGTAGGTGAAGGGAGAAAGGGAAGATGCTAGAGCGGCTAGACTGTAAAGGTTGAGCAAGGTTCCAGCAGAGTTGCGCCACGGTTATGCAAGAGGCAGGAGAGATGAAAGACGACACGAGACGGAGTTTATGCGATAGTGGTGTGTATTATGCTCACACGAAAGCACCTGAAGGTGGATTTTTATTACGCAAATGCAGATGGTAAGGAACGGGAGGGAAAAGCTGTGCCAGGGTGAAGAAGAGGTGAGAGCAGTCAGACACGAGACATATTATAGTGTATGTGAAAAATGTTCCATTATTACGA
>NC_059271.1:27547524-27557524 GCF_017591435.1 Portunus trituberculatus | reverse complement strand
GAAAAATAGGATTAGCGTAAGAGTAGCTTTATTTTTCAAGCGGAAGAAAAGCTGTAGTCTGCCTGGCCTGAGTGTGGTGGTGATGAGGCTGCTTTGAGCGAGAGAGAGAGAGAGAGAGAGAGAGAGAGAGAGAGAGAGAGAGAGAGAGAGAGAGAGAGAGAGAGAGAGAGAGAGAGAGAGAGAGAGAGAGAGAGAGAGAGAGAGAGAGAGAGAGAGAGAGAGAGAGCACAGCAGAAACAGTGTGAATGAAAAAAAAAAATAGGACGGGTAAACGAGAAAACACAAGATGGGTCTGCCACAAACACAGAGCACACACCGGCCCAAGAAATAGCACTCGTACACACGTTTAAATAAAAGAGTATGTCAACATTTCAACACTCCCGTTCCTTCCACTGCACTACGTATATAAAAAAAAAAACACGGACGAAGGGAAACCACACCCGCTTCATATCACTGACCATGGTGGATTTTGGAGGAGCAATAAATACGTATCACGAGACATCAATCGTTGTACAGTGGGGTTCATAAGTTGAGTCCATGATGAATCGTAACCAACTCAGATCGATTCATAGATTGCCAAGTAGATAAATAGATAGATAGGCAGATAGGCTGACGAACAGACAGGGAGACAAAAATAGATTGATAGATAGTAGATAGAAAGAGAAATGAATAATGTAAAGGTAGATAGATAGAAAGACATAGATATCCAGGATGACAGGCAGATGAATAGACAGACAGACAGATGGATAGACAGATAGTGAGACAGATTGATGGAAAGACAGACGGATGGACAGACAAATAGACATGGGTACTCATAATTAACCTTCCTTCCTCCCTTTCTTCCTTCATTGTTGACTTCAGTATTCTAATTGCACGTTTGACCCATTTTCTTCTTTTCCTTTCTTCCTCTAGCGATAAATATTTCAGAGGGAACAATAGAGTCGTTTTTCGGTCCGTGAATTCAAAGGTTAGGAAAAAGAATAAATAAAAAAAAGGCCCCGTCATTATTCTCCGCCGTACATAATGGAGTTGCTGTGTAGATATAAGACTTGCTACAATTTCCACGGAGTATGTAATGAATTTGTAACTACGGAGGCACGTCTAGTGTAGTGATGAAAATTATATAAATCAGGAGAATATAAACCTCCTTCAGTACCAGGACGCGTTTCCATATTCATTCTGCTTACTATTCGGTGATTTTATACAGCTTCAGAAACTTATATGGGGATTAAAATAGTGAAGACTGCGGCCATTAATCTTCTGACCTCTATAGACCCACTGTAATGTCAATAAATTCGTCCAATCATACCCAAAACTCACGGTAAAAATGTAAGTCAAGAAAATATGAAAGGCTTACATAACTCGTTCGAGGCTTACAGATGTGGCTTGGTGAGTTAACTGAACCACAAGGAGGAGCCACACACGTGAACCCCAACACATGAGAACCCCTTAAATACTGGGACACATTTTTACCTTCAGAATTGTGTACGATTAGACCATTTTATTGACATTAGTAAAGGTCTATAGAGGTCAGAAGATTAATGGTCACAGTCGTCACTTTTAATCCCCTACATAAATTTCTGAAGCTGTATAAAATCACCAAATAGTAAGCAAGATGAATATGGAAACGCGTCATGATACTGAAGGGGTTAACTACCGAGACTGCGCACGTGAACCCATTCTTAACCCCTTCAGTACCATGACGCGTTTTCACATTTATTTTACTTACTGTCTGGTGATTTATACAGCTTCGGAAACTTATATGGGGATTAAAATGGTGAAGACTCTGGCCATTAATCTCCTGACCTCCATAGATCCTTCCTAATATCAATGAATTTGTCTAATCATACCTAAAGCTCGTGGTAAAAATGCATCCCAGTACTGAAGGAGTTAAGGATGCTTTAACTATACGTGTCTGAATTCCAGATACATGAGAACCAACCCTGAACCACACAGCTGATCCACATACGTGACGCACCACACACCTGACGCACCACACACCTGAAGGGAAAAGGAAGGAAGGTATCCGAAGCTGAATATTGCATCAGTCAGCATGAATCAAATACAACATACAAGAACCATAGCAAATCCATCAACACAGATAATATGTACAGACTGGTTACAAAAAAAAACATAAAAAGCTTGAGGTTCCAGAGGTATCGATAAAAAGCTTAGGAAAGAGGAAAATAAAACTGGATCAAAAAGAATAATTTAAAGAGAGAGGAATAAGAGGTGAAAAGGATGAGAAAAATAATACGAATTGAAACAGCACTGGATCATAACGGAGACAAAGGCAATGAGAATACAGCAGTGAAGCAGATGGAAAATTGTTTATCAAGTGTTGAAACACGTAGAAAGTCAACACATTTTAGGATATGAAGGAAGTCAGAGGAGAAAGACAGAAGAAACATTCAAAGAAAAAGAAGAGAAAGAAGAAGAAGAAGAAGAAGAAGAAGAAGAAGAAGAAGAAGAAGAAGAAGAAGAAGAAGAGAAAAAATGAAAGAAAGAAAGAAAGAAAGGACAAAAAGCAAGCAAGAACACCAACAAGCAAGGAAGGAGAGACTTTAGGAAGGAAGCAAGATGAACAAGAGGGAACCAGGTAGAAACTTTACCAATGAACGGGATGACAACTTGAGCAGCAATAGAAAACGAGAGAGAACAGACAGAGAACTAGCAGGAGAAACTAACACCACAGGATGCAATAGACTGAAAAAAAAAGAAAGAAAAACAATCAGAGAGAGAGAGAGAGAGAGAGAGAGAGAGAGAGAGAGAGAGAGAGAGAGAGAGAGATCCGCAATATGTGATCATCAGTAAACACAGTGTTAAAAAATAAATACTTTTGTTGCGTCTATCAAGGGGAGCGATATTGAGACATTAATGCACGTAAATTACTTAATAACAATTTATTTGCGAATACCAACGATTTCTGAGCTTCTGTTCTTGAGCGAGAGAGTGAGTGAGTGAGTGAGTGAGTGAGTGAGTGAGTAGAAAAGCAGATTAGGAATGAGAGAAAGAACAAAAGGAGGAGGAAAATGACACCAGAGAGAGAGAGAGAGAGAGAGAGAGAGAGAGAGAGAGAGAGAGACACACACACACACACACACACACACACACACACACACACACACACATACATACTGCAGCCCTCCCCTCTCCGCCACAATCCTTCCCACACATGCGTTCTCACGTTTTTACACTGCACGGTTGACTTCCCCTGTGAAGCAACATTAATTAACCCACACATCTCCCTCCAACCGGCCACTCTTCTTCCCATCACCCCAACACAGCAACGCCAGCCTCTCCTTCCCCTAATCCACTCCTACACCCTTTTACTCTCTCTCTCTCTCTCTCTCTCTCTCTCTAGGCACATATTCTGAAACACTTCCGCACTGATCCTTCACAATTTTCAAAGGGTTCTATAGTCTGTCTACGGTAAAATGGCTCCTGGACTCAAAACATATTGTAGCTTATTGATAACGTATTTGATTTTATGTGAATAATATTTGTTGTCTGTTGATCAACGCACTTATTACAAGGATAGCTCACGGTTTTCCTCAAGATCCGACAACCACGCATTCCCTGGGACACCATTCAAACTGAGACCCAGCAGCCACTTTAGAATAGACTGACTATAGCTGAAGTGATGCGGGTTTTTTAAGGGTGTTTCTGTAATTCTAGTGACATGATAACAAGTTTTCTGCGTTATCAACAGCAGGAATACTCTTAACTCGGCTAAATCGTCTGTCTAGTCTTTGAAAATGGTCGCGGTGAGAGACGGACGTGTTTCTGAGTATGGCGATTTGTCTCATCTCAGCTTTTTTCTTCTTTTTCTACTACATCTTATTCTTATTCTTATTATTGTTGTTGTTCTTGGTGGTGGTGGTGGTGGTGATGGTGGTGGAAGTGTTCCTCCTCCTTCTCTTTTTTTTTTTCTTTATTCTTGATTTTTCCTTCTTTCCCTTTCTCTTCCCCTTCTTTTTCTCTTACTTTTTGTTTTTCTTCTTTTTCGTTCCTCCTTCTCTTCTTACACTTCTTTTCTTTCTCTCTTTCTTTCTTTCTTTCTTTCTTTCTTTCTTTCTTTCTTTCTTCCTTTTTTCCTTTCTTCGTTTTTCTTTTTCTTTCTTCTTTCTTGCTTCTTTTTTCAGTTTCTTACTTTTTCTTGTTCTTGTTCTTCCTCCTCCTCCTCCTCCTCCTCCTCCTCCTCCTCCTCCTCCTCTTTCTCGTCTTCCTGCTCCTTTTCATGTTCTTCTTCTTCTTCCCCCTCCTCATTTTTTCTTCATCTTTACATGTACGATCTGTATTTTATCGCCGCATCATTTTCTTTCTTCCCTCCTCTCTTTCCTCTTTGCTTCCGCTTCCTCCCATTCCTCCTCCTCCTCCTCCTCCTCCTCTTTCCTCCTCTCCCATCTATATTTCTATCTATATTAGAACTATATCTTTCCCTCCTTTTACGTTATGTCTCCTCCTCCTCGTCTTATCCTTTCTCTCTCCTACGTTTCCACCATCCTTTGTTCTATTTTTCATCTGTATTCTCACCGTATCTCTCTCTCTCTTTTTTTTAATAATATTCCTTAAATTTATGTGAAGGTCCCTTTTCTTTAGGTTTTCAAGAGGTTGTGCTTCTTTGCTTTCTTTCAATCATTTTTATTTTACGTTATCTCTCTCTCTCTCTCTCTCAAGTGACACAATATGTATTTTTATTTCTAAAGTTTAAGTCGTCACTCGAGAAGGAAGAGGGAGGGGAGAGGGAGAAAAGAGGGAAGGGGAAGGAGGGAGAGGGAAGGAGAGGAAAGGGACGAGGTAGGGAGAGGTTGGAAAGAAAGAGAAGACTGGGGAGGACGGGGAGGGAAAAGAAAAAAAGTAGTCACCAGAGGAATATGTAAGAGAGAGAGAGAGAGAGAGAGAGAGAGAGAGAGAGAGAGAGAGAGAGAGAGAGAGAGAGAGAGAGAGAGAGAGAGAGAGAGAGAGAGAGAGAGAGAGAGAGAGAGAGAGAGAGAGTTTTTTGATCGAATGGAAGAAGTGATCTTTACACATCAAGTAAATATAACGATGATAATGATGCTGATGATGATGAGGATGATGATGGTGATGACAATGATGATGATGATGATGATGATGATGATGATGATGATGATAATAATGATAATGATGATGATGATGATGGTAAGAATGATGATGATGAGAATGATGATGACGATGACGACGACGACGACGATGATGACGACGATGATGATGATAATGATAATGATGATGATGAAAAATATTGAAAAAAAGTACAAATTTACCTCAGTGCCGAAAATACCAAGAACACCACCACCACCACCACCACCACCACCACCACCACCACCACCAACAACAACAACAACAACTACAATAAAAACACAGGAGCTCCCCATCATCTCCCCTTCCCTAACCTATCCCCTTAACCCACATCTTTCATCTCCCTTCCTACTCCCTCTCCCTTCCCTTACTCCCCTTCCAGGCAGCGTAACGTGGATGGCCTTTGATAAGAGACAAGATAATTTAGACAACATTGCCACTAATGCCTCAGTCAACAGACAGCCTTAGAGATACGCCCCGCTGAAACCTGACCGTCCACTGAACCTTGGCATTACTGTGTGTGTGTGTGTGTGTGTGTGTGTGTGTGTGTGTGTGTGTGTGTGTGTGTGTGTGTGTGTGTGTGTGTGTGTGTGTGTGTGTGTGTGTGTGTGTGTGTGTGTGTGTTTGGTTGCCTTAAATAAGCACCCAATAAATAATGAGGAAGGGGTCGTTTGTCAAGCGTTAATTAAGCGAGAGTAAAGGTGTAACGAGAGAGAAGAGAGAGAGAGAGAGAGAGAGAGAGAGAGAGAGAGAGAGAGAGAGAGAGAGAGAGAGAGAGAGAGAGAGAGAAGAGAGGAGAGGTTATCTAGAAAAAAAAATCAGCAAAGTTTGACGGTTGATCCAAAGAGAGATTCAAAATGCCTTAATAGTCTCTCTCTCTCTCTCTCTCTCTCTCTCTCTCTCTCTCTCTCTCTCTCTCTCTCTCTCTCTCTCTCTCTCTCTCTCCTTATTTATTTTCTCCCTTTTACCCTTCCCTATCTTCCCATATTTTCTCTCTGATGTCTTTTCACTCTCACTTCTGATTATCTATTTTTCCCTCGCCTCCCCTTTTTTTCGTACACTTTTGCTCTCCTTTTGGTTGCTCCCCACACTTGCCTTCCCTTTCGGCTCCTCTTCATTAACGCGAACCACAGTACGGATAATAAAGAGAGAAGGAAAGAAACGGAAGCAATTACTGACCAAGCAAGTTTTAAAATCATTCTTAATTAAACTGTTGGTAAAATTACGGAGCAAGGTAATTCTATTTTCGGAAGGAAAAATATACTCATTTCAAATAATAAACCTGGCCGTTCTGTGCAAAGGATGAGACTTGATTTCCTTTCATTTGGCAGTTCCTTTATGCAAACTGTAGCCAAGACTGAATGCTTCTCGACGTCATCAGGACAGAATTGCGGAATCTTTCACCAAGTTTCCTCAATCCCGAATGTAAGTCTAAGAATTGCCCTCTCACGGACAAGGAAGGATTTATGGCCTCGGACAAATGACCGACTCTCAAATCGAAAACAACTTGATGAGCGTAATCAAAGACGGTGTTTTCCACTGATGGTGCTGAGCCGCTGGCCTGCTGAGGTCTGATACCTGTGCCCTTCTGACTGTGTTCTCCTCCTTCTTCTCCTCCTCACCATCCTTTACCCTTTCATCACCATGACGCGTTTTCATATTCATTCTCCTACTATTTGGTGATCTTATACAGCTTCTGAAACTTATGTGAGAGGATTACAATAGTGAAGACTGTGGCCATTAATCTTCTGACTTCCACAGACCATTCCTAATGTCAATAAAATGGTCTAATAGTATACAAATCTCAAGGTAAAAATGTGTCCCAGTATTAAAGGGGGTTATATAATTCTTCCAAAGTGAAGGATGTGAGGCGAGCTGATATGTGTTTATAATCAAAGGACGTACTAATGTTAATGTACAAAATCGCTTTACAGTTGATTATTCAATTATAACACTTGATTCGTGTCATTAACGTTTGAAACTATTGACCTCTTAATCAAGTCGATATTACAAGAGTTACAGCGTTTTAAAGACAAATTAGAAACAATTTTGTACTGGTATCCACAAACGGGAGTTGTATTACCCACTGTCATTGTAAAATTAACTAAAATCTCGGTCGGATTAATTAAAATATGCAATGAGGATTTACTGATTAGAGTCGAACGAGCACCGAGTGAGAGGAGGCATTGCAGTGATTCTTATCTCGTTTCCATAGAATTTCCATCTATTTCTCCATAGTGTATAGTGTTCTTTTCCTGCCAGCCGTGACAGGAAGGAGGCAGTGAGTGCGGAGGAGCATTCATTTCTACTATATTTTTCCTTCATTGTGCATTGTGTAAGAATTAATAGGTTTGGTAATAATGATTTTTAGTTTATTTTTTGCTAGAGTGAGTTCTCTTTTTTTCTTTATTATCTTTTTTTTTTTCTTTCATCTCCCAGCACACCACGCCATACGCCTCTCCTCCTCCACTCCTCAACATTCCCGCCACCACAGTGTTTGCCAAGGGACGGCGGCGGCAACCCGTGGGCATCAAGAAACAGCTTTTTCTACGCTCGCTGTGACGGACTCAACAGCTGAACGCTTTCTCCGCCACGCCCACGCCTACGCCGGCAACCTCCGCCCTCACCCACGCGCGGTTGAGACAGACGGTCAACAGACGGGACTGACACCGCGCCCACGCATGACTTTGCATAGCTACTACTTATGGTTGTCCTCTCGCTGACCCCATGCAGTGACGCCTTTGTGTGTGTGTGTGTGTGTGTGTGTGTGTGTGTGTTCTAGTACTCCATTCATTTTTTTTATATTTTCTCAAAACGGTTTATTTTCGGATTGAATATCAGTGCATGAAAAAATTACGTTCCGGTCAGAATTTTTGGGTATATGAATCTAGGAGGCGAGCGAGAGATGTGCGTACAACCAACGATGATTACATTACTTATGTATGGCCCACGCCCGTCCAGTACTGTACACACACACACACACACACACACACACACACACACACACACAAAGAAGGGACTTTCTAATACAAATAGAAAGAAAACGAAATACGTGGATCTTTTCTGAAGGAATTAATAAAAGAAACATATTTAATAAAGCATCCCAGACGTTATTTGAGTATTTCTAGTTGGACCTTACACATAAACTCCTTTCCACGATATTCCCTGCTGTCCTTACTTATTCTGCTGGTCGTGATGAAACCTATAGATATCTTTTTCCTACGTACTAAAAACATATTGCATTTCCACAGTTTGCTATCCATTTCCTCTTAATCCTTACACATACACCCTCCCTTATTCTGTTCCTTCTCTCCATCTTTATTCTTCTTAACACTCGCACGCACTTAAAACATTATGAATAATCCCGCTGTTTGCTATCCATTCACACTTTATCCCTACAAAGCAGATTCTTCCATACTTGACCTTTTCTCTGTACACTCTCATTGATCCTTCCATCCATCCGCGCTAAAAATCTCTCTATAATATCTCTTTCTACATTTACTCTCCAATTACTTTTAATTTATTATCATTTCCCCTTTCCACAGCAAGCTCTCTCCCTCTCCTTACTAGTGCGTCAATCAATTTAGAGCCTTGCAAGAGAAGAGCAGGAGCGGGACTAATCACTGAGGGCAGGTAAATATTGAACTTATCTCAGGTGATCCAAGAAATATCTCGCCAAACGCGTCTGAATGAGTAAAGCGAGAGAAGTACTGTGCTAGATGGCGCTGGAAGGTTTCAGGAAGGATTGGTGCTAATGATGTACGGAGGGAAAAAGAGGAGGAGGATGAGGAGAAAGAGGAGGTGGACAAACTGTAAGAGGTGATGCGAATAAAAACACGGGAGATTGAGGAGGAGAAAGAGGGAAAGAGGGGAAGATAAGAAAAAATGGGACTGTAATGAGGCGACGACGAAGAAGAGGAGGAAGAGGAGCAATAAGAAGAATAGTAAAAAAATAAAAACATGAATGAGAGCAGTAATAATAAAGGAGATGAATCAAAGGACTGATAAAACGAAACAAGTAAAAGAGATGAAAAATGAAGAAAAAAAAAAGGTGGGGGAAGAAAGAGGAACAAAAATGATAACAAATAAGAAAAAAAAACATTGGTTACTGAAAGCCAGAGAGAGAGAGAGAGAGAGAGAGAGAGAGAGAGAGAGAGAGAGAGAGAGAGTTTTGATAATAACTTTTTACGAAATTTCAACTATATTGTTTCTATCCTTCATAATTCTCTCTCTCTCTCTCTCTCTCTCTCTCTCTCTCTCTCTCTCTCTCTCTCTCTCTCTCTCTCTCTCTCTCTCTCTCTCTCTCTGTCTGTCTGTCTGTCTGTCTGTCTGTCTGTCTGTCTCTCTCTCTCTCTCTCTCTCTCTCTCTCTCTCTCTCTCTCTCTCTCTCTCTCTCTCTCTCTCTCTCTCTCTCTCTCTATTTACATTCCTCCTCCTCTTCCTTTTTTTCTCTATGATTCTCTTGTCCACGAAATTATCTGATGAATAAAAACGCCTTGAATTAAGGGGAAAATATTAATAGTGCTGAATTTATTGCTGATTTGCATGTTGATTTACCTCTAAATTGCATGCATGTTTCTTCTGCAGCTTGAATATGAGCTGTGTGTGTGTGTGTGTGTGTGTGTGTGTGTGTGTGTGTGTGTGTGTGTGTGTGTGTGTGTGTGTGTGTGTGTGTGTGTGTGTGTGTGTGTGTGTGTGTGTGTGTGTGTCTGTGTGTGTGTGTTTACGATGTTACTGCATCACGCACATGTAAGAATTCTCTCTCTCTCTCTCTCTCTCTCTCTCTCTCTCTCTCTCTCTCTCTCTCTCTCTCTCCACTACAACAAGGGCACCAAGAGGCAATAACAATAACAGCCAAGAAAACAAAGAGTCAAATAGCAATAAGAAACAACAACAACAA
>NC_059271.1:27540024-27542524 GCF_017591435.1 Portunus trituberculatus | reverse complement strand
GGACACATTTTTACCTTGAGATTGTTTACGATTAGAATATTTTAATTGACATTAGGAAGGGTCTATGGAGGTCAGGAGATTAATGGCCATAGTCTTCTCTATTTTACTCATCCACATGTGTTTCTGAAGCTGTATAAAATCACTATATAGTAAGCAGAATGAATATGGAAACACGTCATAATACTGAAGGATTTTCAAACTTATATAAAGTACGGAAGAACACAAAATACACAATATGAATTGGAAAAATGCAAATGTGTCACATATCGCAGAAAACTTTAAAACACCTTGCATATAGAGAGGAGAGTATCTATAACAGAAACACATAAGTGAAGGCAAAGAAAGGAATGAGCAGAAAGAGAGAGAGAGAGAGAGAGAGAGAGAGAGAGAGAGAGAGAGAGAGAGAGAGAGAGAGCACCTTCGTCCCTTTACCTGCCTCAGGAAAAGAACTAAGCGCTCTTCCACGTTGGCGACGGAAAACATTTCGCTAAAAACACATATCAGTTCTCATCCTTGTGTGTGTGTGTGTGTGTGTGTGTGTGTGTGTGTGTGTGTGTGTGTGTGTGTGCGTTTAAGTGTAGCAGGATAGAGAGAGGAGATACCATGTCGTTATTCGTAGAAAATGGGAGTTATTACGTCCTTCCTACCTTTGTTTCTTTCCTGCTCTCTGAGATTTATATGCATTTAAGAGAGAAGTATTACGTCATGAATCTCTCTCTCTCTCTCTCTCTCTCTCTCTCTCTCTCTCTCTCTCTCTCTCTCTCTCTCTCTCTCTCTGTGTGTGTGTGTGTGTCCATTGTTTGTTTTAAGTTTTATGAAGAAAAATATAACCGTCACCTGGACAAAGTAAATATGACAGCTGGCTTGAGAAGCACACACACACACACACACACACACACACACACACACACACACACACACACACACACACACACACAACACACACACACACACACACTCTCTCTCTCTCTCTCTCTCTCTCTCTCTCTCTCTCTCTCTCTCTCTCTCTCTCTCTCTCACCACTTATTTTTTCTTCACATCGTTGACAGGATTTTTCTTTATTTTTTTTCTACTTGTATTCTTTACATGATGTACAATAAAGTAGGTCGCGCTGACGTCACTAAGCCGATTACCACTCAATCTACGTGTATTTCTTTCAAATAGTCAAGGCATATAAATATCTCACATCATTAACCTGTATATGATGAAGAAAACATTAACATTTTTCTTGTCATGTTTAAAAAAAAAAAATTCTGTTGGTCAAAAGTACATACGAGAACATGGAAATATTCGATTATTTTGTTTGGCGTTATCTAGACTCCTATCGCTTCCCTAAAAGTAACCTCTGATCTTGTTAATGGACGAGTTTCACGGTTCCTTATTTGTTTGCGAGCTTACCAAGAAGGAAAACATTTGGGTTGGATAGCGTACAAAATTAATGAGGAATTACCCCACCCCCCCTTTAGCATTCATTGCCAATTCCTTTTTTGGTACGCTTCTGAACGAAAAGCAGCAGCCGAGATTAATTGTGGAATCTTATCACGGCTTAATTACTTTTGTTGGGTACCTAGAAAACGAAAAAAGGGACGATTATGGAACTGTCCCAATTATTTCCCTTTGTGGCTAATCGAATGAAGCTTTATCTTATCAACTTTATACCCCGTTGCACTCTCGTAGCTCTGTCATTCTACATTTGCTCTCTAAGGACACGAAACTTAATATTGCCGCTGACTTGAGCTCTCACTCAGTAATTAGTCTAGGTATTCGTTTCTTTAGCACCAAGAAAATAACTCGACTGCAAAATATCACACTGCTTCTATTTAGATACCCTAGTGCTTTGTAATTAGTAGATGTTTTGCTGCAAATACGACACAAGTTGAAAAGCAAGGCTAGAATACCAATCAACAAATGAGAGCATCAGTGACATAATAATCACGCGTCTCCAGTGTCCACAATTGATAGTAATAGTAGTAGTAGTTGGTGAAAAAGGCTGTAAGGGATATTTAATTAAGCTTATGACATTTAAATCTCCCGCCGCAATCTGCCATTCTCACACAGCGGGGTGTCAAAGTAGTCACATTAACTCCTCTTTCCTTCCTCCGGACTTTAACACATGACCTTCCGCCTGAACACTTTCACCCTACCACTGGCGCATGATGTGCACGTGTACCAGTAAACCTTCATTGTACTTACCAGGAACGGTGACAGAGCAGTAATTCTCCAGTGACAAAGCCTCCTCCCTTCGTTTCTATAAAAACAATGAGGGAAACGCACGCTTGGGGAATATCGTACCATTAAACGATTAACCTATATATGAATTTCAAACTGGGTATCTACATTTTTTTAAAGATAAAATAATGTCAAAATAATAATGTAAAATAATGGCTATTGTAAAATCGTCATTATCGTACATTGCTATTACACATTACACATCAGTTACTCATGTTCCTATTTATTCGTTACTCTCAACCAGAAAAGATCAGAAGCGAAGGAAGATCAA
>NC_059271.1:27532524-27535024 GCF_017591435.1 Portunus trituberculatus | reverse complement strand
CAATAACAGCAAGACGGCTGACAAAAACCGTTCGTTCCACCACCACCACCACCAACACAACCAACACCCACAGTAAATATCAGATTATTCCCAAGTAAAGAGCGAATCCAGAGACCTTCATGTATTTTTGAGTACTCACGATGTCCTCCCTGTTCCAACGCCTACCTGTAGTCGACGCTCATCGAGTCTCCCAACACTGCAAAGTCAAGGATGAATAAGGAATGATTGGAAAGGAAGGAAAGTACGAATAGAGAGTAAAGGGAGGATTGTGCATAGGATTGACTGAACGACGGGAAGAAAGACAGGTATGGATAGAAGGAGAAGTGATGAAGGTTAAAAATAAATGATACAAGGATATGAATGAACGAAAGTGGTAAGGAGAGAGATAGGTATATGGATAGATGGATAAATGATGGACGTCAAAAATAAATGATACAAGGATATGAATGAACGAAAGTGGCAAGGAGAGAGATAGGTATATGGATAGATGGATAAATGATGGACGTCAAAAATAAATGATACACGGATATGAATGAATAAAAGTGGAAAGGAATGTAAGGCAAAAGAGGATTAGGAGAAAGAGAAGATAAGACAGTGAAAGAGGATAAGTGAATTGGAGAATAAAGGTAAAAACAGATGATATAAATGACACGTTAAGAAAATAAGAGGTTTAGAAATGTGAAAAATTATAATAGTGGTAAGAAAGATGTCGGAGAAAAAGAAAGTGCAAATGTGGGAAACGAGAGGGAAAAAACGAGAGAAAATAAGAGAAAACTGCGAACTAGTCAAAGAAAAAGTTGATAAAGGAGGATTTTGCATTTGGAAAGGAAAGGAGGAGGGAGGAGGCAGGAGAGGGGATGAACACTCATTTAGACTTCGTCGCATGAGATTTTCAAGTTGGTTCTGGAGTCGTGGCAGTCAAGGGAGGGAGGGAAGAAAGCGGCAGGCTGTGAAGTGTGCGACGCAGGGAGGAAGGAAGGAAGGAAAAAAGAAATCGACGTTAAGAAAATAACCAACATAAAAAAAGAAATACACGTGAAATGGGAAACATATTCTCACTTAGATAAATAAGTCCCGTGAATAAGGAAGCAGCTGGCGTGAGCGATTTCTTGGAAGTGAGGCTAAAGTGAGCGAGGAAAGAGTTCAAGTCTGAATAACCCAAGAAGACGTGTCCTGGAGTGCCGGGCCAGAGCTGAGGCTGGGAAAAGTTTGCTGGCGAAAATTGACACAGATTGGCAAAGTGTTGTGACTCGCAGGGAAGATCTTTGCCCTTCAGAGTCCGCGTAATGGCTGATGGTGATGATGGTGATGATGATGATGATGATGATGATGATGATGATGACGACGATGATGATGATGATGGTGGTGGTGTTGGTGGTGGTTTTGTTGGCGGGGATGGTGGTGGTGGGGAAGATGAAGGTGACAGTGGTGGTAGTATTGGCAACAAAACTGTACATACCTATCCAAACATTTACATACACACACACACACACACACACACACACACACACACACACACACTGCGTAGTGTAGTGGTTAGCACGCTCGGCTCACAATCGAGAGGACCCGGGTTCGAATCCCGGGAAGCAGAGAGGCAAATGGGTAAGCCTCTTAATGTGTAGCCCCTGTTCACCTGGTAGTAAATAGGTACGGGATGTTACTCGAGGGGTTGTGGCCTTGCTTTCCCGGTGTGTGGAGTGCGGTGTGGTCTCAGTCCTAATCGAAGATCGGGCTATGAGGTCTGAGCTCGCTCCGTAATGGGGAAGACTGGCTGGGTGACCAGTAGACGACCGTGGTGAATTACACACACACACACGTATATATATATATATATATATATATATATATATATATATATATATATATATATATATATATATATATATATATATATATATATATATATATATATATATATATATATATATATATATATATATATATATTCAAGGAAAGACAGGCATGTAATGATCTAGTCGGTGTGTAATCATGTATTCATTCATTTATTCAAGTCAATTTTTCGTTTATGCAAAAGAGATTATCCACTCATAGTCGAGGGTGGGTGCATGCGTGGGTATATGCGTGCCTAACAGCGCCCCCTGACACTACTACTACCTCTCCCTCTCCCTCTCACTATCCATTGCCACTGACGGAAATAAAATACGGAAGCAGCGCCCTTTATAACGGAGAAGGGAGAACATACAGGTAACATTAGGAAGGAAATGGAGGCTTATGGAGAAGTGAGAGAAAGAAATACAAACAGGAATACAAAGAACAGCCAAACATCAACAGGTAATGAGATCCTCACTAGACTATTCGTGTAACCATTCTGCACTAACTACCGATGGAAGAGACGGGATATTAAAGAAGACATTAGGGAGGAAATGGAGGCTTATGGAGAAGTGAGAGAAAAAAAAATACACACAGGAATAAAAAGAACAGCCAAACATCAACAGGCAATGAGGTCCTTACTAGACTGTTCGTGTAACCATTCTACACT
>NC_059271.1:27500024-27527524 GCF_017591435.1 Portunus trituberculatus | reverse complement strand
TTCATCTAGAAGAGAAAGAGAAAAAAAGTGAATTATCTTGAATCTTTTAGCATTTCTTACGCCTCCCTCTCACTATTCGTCCTGGAGGAGTCGCTGCTGCAGGAATAAGTTATACCTGTGTGGAGAAGACGACCAAGGGACACAGATTCTTCTCTACGCCAATGTTTCTAGTCTATTTTTATCCTTGTTTTTCACCGCTAGCTGGCGAGTAGAGAATAAAGGAGGAAAGAAGGAGCTCAATATCAAAGGAACGGTTATTCTTAATTGGAAAAAAAAATGACTTAACAAACCGGGGACTTACAAAAGACAAGAGAAAAATAGGAAAAAATGGTGGAGAAAAGAAAGAAATGGTCAAAAAATAGTGAAATGAAAAATACAACACAGTATGAAAGAAACGAAAACAGATGTGGAAAAAAAAAGTGGTGTGTGAAAATATGTCAGAAGAATACGGGTGAAAATATGAGGACACAGGTAAACAACTAAATATCTAAAGTCGGGCGGCCTGACCTTAACATTCCTGTCACGCGGACCAGCCCACCACATGTTAACAAAATAACCCGGCTCCAAAAACACACTACCAAATATTTTACCAGGCTTGAACACAAAAGTGGATCACCAATGCACAATGAAATGAAAGAAAGAAATTAAAATGCGTATAACCTTTTGAGTATCATGACGCATTTCCATACTCATTCTGCTTACTATTTGGTGGTTTTATACAGCTGCAGAAACTTATGTGGGCATCAAAATAGTGAAGACTGTGTCCATCAATCTTCTGACCTCCATAGAGCCTTCCTAATGAAAATAAAATAGTCTAATTATCCCCAAAACTCATAGTAAAAATATATCCTAGTACTGGAGAGATTTAAGAAAGAGTTTGAAAGAAAATCTACTATATTTAGCTATGCACAGTTAGCTCATTGTTATTTCCCTTTGTAGCTTTTTCTCAGTCTGAAACATTGATGATTCTGGAAAGTTAACATGTGCCAAGGTATATTTGATGTGAGATAGTGCAAAACGAGTGAAAAACTGTTATTTATGTCATCAGTCTGGATGATTTGAGCGAGTCCAATTTAAAGAAAGAGTAGAAAAGAGACCATTAATCCTTCAGCCAATAGGAAACAGAAACATTTTGGACCAGAAACGCAATAAAAGCTGATGTGGAAATGATATACAACTCTAAGCAAAAAAGAGCAAGAATCGCCAACTCTATTCCAGCCAAGCCTTGACTTCAATCTCACGCCTCGGCCACTTCAGAACCCAAACACCTGAGATTGTACCTTCGCCTCCAGACTTTCCTAAAAGAGTATTCCAGCACCTACGAGACACTCGCTCCTTTATGAACAGTAGAGGAATTCTTCAAGATTTTGATGTCACTAATAAAAACGAAGTGCTAAACAACACACACACAAACACACACACACACACACACACACACACACACACACACACACACACACACACACACACACACGTCTGGGAAATATAACTGAACAGACAAGAAATGAAACAACCAATGAATGACAACTGTAATATTGATCTAATTTAGCAACAATTAAGAAGAAACTTTATAAGAATTCATAAGGGTGATTCAGAAAAGACGCAATAAGCAATGGCACGACTCCTGTGAGTACCTGTCAGTAGAAGAAGAGAGGGGAAATAGAAGCGGGTTGGTGCTTGAAGACTATGCTTTTTTTTTTTTTCTCAAACTTTGACAAATGAAAGAAAATAAAAGATGAGAGAGAGAGAGAGAGAGAGAGAGAGAGAGAGAGAGAGAGAGAGAGAGAGAGAGAGAGAGAGAGAGAGAGAGAGAGAGAGAGAGAGAGAGAGAGAGAGAGAGAGAGAGAGAGAGAGCGACGTTCTATCCTCGCCTTGTATAACAGGAGAAAAAGAAAAAAAATCGTTTTCGAGAAATATTATTTGAACATTTTATAATTTGAATGAATGAATGTGTGTGTGTGTGTGTGTGTGTGTGTGTGTGTGTGTGTGTGTGTGTGTGTGTGTGTGTGTGTGTGTGTGTGTGTGTGTGTGTGAGAGAGAGAGAGAGAGAGAGAGAGAGAGAGAGAGAGAGAGTGTGTGAGAGAGAGAGAGAGAGAGAGAGAGAGAGAGAGAGAGAGAGAGAGAGAGATGAGGGGGGAAGGGATAAAGGCTACTCACAACCCTATATGGAGAGCAGAAAACGTTCAGCCGATTTTTACCAGTAAGCATGACACACATGTAAAGGAAAAGATGATACATGACAAAAGAAAGGGTTCGGGATAAAAACTAATAAGGACCGAGATGCCGTGTGATTAATTACTCTTCTGCACCCCTCGTAGTTCTCTTATCACAAATATTAACAAAAGATATACGTAAATAAAAGATTCGTCATCGGATTAAATAGTAAGAAAACACATTTAATATTGACTTTTTGTTTTACGCAAGAGGGAAGACCGTAAGATTTTTTTTAGCACCTAGAAATTAATATAATAAATAAGTCTTTTTTTTTTTTACTCACATACAGGAGAAGAAGTCAAGGGAATTGCTACATCTCATGACAAAAAGGAAAAAAATATAATACAACAATACTGAATAAAGACAAAAAGTTAGCATTTTTATAAACGAATCAATAGTGTTACTTTAACCCCTTCACTACTGGGACGCATTTCTACTACAAGTTTTGGGAATCACTGGACGATCTTATTTATATGACGAAGAGTTTATGGAGGTCAGAAGATTAATGGCCAGAGTCTTCACTATTTTTATCTCCACATAAGTTTCTGAAGCTGAATAAAATCACCAAACAGTAAATAGAATGAATACGGAAGCGTGGTACTGAAGAGGTTAAGTGTATTACGATGAATATTCTCTCTCTCTCTCTCTCTCTCTCTCTCTCTCTCTATCTATCTATCTATCTATCTATCTATCTCTCTCTCTGTGGACTTCTAATGAACTAAATCTCAACATAATGCACATAACCTTGGACTTAATTAAATTCACAGCAAGTCGAGCTGATCAAATAGTGAATGGCAGTAGAGATGATCCTGGACTCTTGCTAATCAGCGCGTCACGCCTTGCCGAGCCTCAATGCAGGGCCCTGTGTGTGTGTGTGTGTGTGTGTGTGTGTGTGTGTGTGTGTGTGTGTGTGTGTGTGTGTGTGTGTGTGTGTGTGTGTGTGTGTGTGTGTGTGTGAGAGAGAGAGAGAGAGAGAGAGAGAGAGAGAGAGAGAGAGAGAGAGAGAGAGAGAGAGAGAGAGAGAGAGAGAGAGAGAGAGAGAGAGAGAGAGAGAGAGAGAGAGAGAGAGAGAGAGAGAGAGAGAGAGAGAGATTTTCCTCCATGGAAGAAACTCATTCACTGAAACACAAATGTGTAAACAATATGACAGAAACAGAGAAATAGACAGAAAGAGCAATCGATTAAAATAATCACAAACACACACACACACACACACACACACACACACACACACACACACACACACACACAGAAAACAGGAGAGAAAACAGAAAGGTACATCAACAAGAACAAGAAGACATACAGACAGAAATACAAACACACAAAAACACAGCACAGCGCAAATTTGCAAGTTGCACCAATGATTCTCACCAGCAGGAGTGAGAATGTAAATGATCCAAATAGCATCCTGGGTCCGGGCGGCTCGTTGGAGGAGGAGGAGGAGGAGGAGGAGGAGGAGGAGGAGGAGGAGGAGGAGGAGGAGGAGGAGGAGTGGAGAGAATTCTGGTGAGGCTCAAGTTTCGGGGTATTTGATCTAATATCGAGCAAGACTCTTCTCTCCCGCTACGCCCGGGCAGAATTTGGAAAGCAGACAAGTCATGCAGGAGATTGCCGTGGGGGAGTGTTTGGAAAAGCTTCAAACGACATGAAAGGAAATATGAATACGTTCCGATGGCATGAGGAGGGAAGAAGGGGAGGGAACTCTGGTTTTTGTGGCGAATATATTGCATGGCGTTTGCTTCTTGGAGGGAAGGAAGGACGGTGACGTGCGGGAGAGAAAATCAAGAACGAAATGCAATGCGGCGTAACGAGGATGGATTTTGTGTGTGTGTGTGTGTGTGTGTGTGTGTGTGTGTGTGTGTGTGTGTGTGTGTGTGTGTGTGTGTGTGTGTGTGTGTGTGTGTGTGTGTGTGTGTGTGTGTGTGTGTGTGTGTGTTTCCAAGTTCCGAGTTGATTTGCCTGTCTGAATGTATACCCGTCTATCTTTTTGTTTTTCAGTACATGGCTATCATTCATCCTGCGCTCATGTATCAGTCTTTCATCACGTACCTTTGCCAATCTCACGTTCACTTGTTCATCTATCTCCCTTTTATCTGTCTTTCAGTACATACGTTTCCATTTCGTTCACTTGTTTATCTGTTTGTTTACCCACTTGCCTGTTTGTCTGTTTGTACTCGTCTCTCTGCTTGCCTTTCAGTACATATTTAGCAAAACTATTCAACTATTCACTCTTGCACAATTCCCTTCCCCAGTTGACTCAGTAAGTACATGTATCTCTTACACCCTCTGTCTTTGAGGGGATATATGAAAAATAGCAGGAATTTAATGATATCAGGAGCGAGACAATTACAGCCGCTGCCACGCACTGAGTCATGCCGGGGAAATGCAATTATGAAGACAAGGGAGCAAGTAAGATGAAGCAAAGAAAGACAGGTTATCAGCGAGATGTGAAATGGAAGCCGCGAGGAGAAGCGAGATTGAAGAATGAAAAACGGATTGTATCTTAGTTCCGCAAGGAATTCCATTAAATTGAACTCTGGCTTATTAATTCCCGCGCCGATGATGCTATGGTGTAAAATAATTTTATTGAAACTACTAAAACTACTGCTACTACTACTGGTGTTACTACTACTACTACTACTACTACTACTACTACTACTACTACTACTACTCACGCTCCGCCCCCTAGTCATGTATAATCATCTGACGCTAACTCCGCCCACTCGGAAAAGCACCTACGAATGTCTCCTCTTTCTGGCTTTACCTGGATTTACTTCTCAGGCAGTACGGAACCCCTGCCCCTGCATGTCCCTTCCTGGACTAAGCTATGCCCTGCCTTCTCTCTTTGATGTCCGCCGCCTCTCAACCTCTGCCTCAAATCGTCTGCTTCCTTCCTTCTGGCTGACTGGTCAAGTGGCACCTCACGTAACTCCTCCCCCAGCGGGACTTGCCCTGTATCCGATGAATGGACTGTTATTTAATTAACTGATGAAACCTCCGTCAGTCAAAGGCATCCAGACAGTGAGGGGTCGCTTTGCCTTGACCTGAGAGGCACATCAATCAACAGTCATGTACTTGTCAATAAATCGAAGAAATTTCAACCGATATTTTGAAGCCTCTAGCTTTTTGAAGTGACAGGAATAGAGGATGGTTGTGAATCGTCAACTCACCAATAGAATGTAGGTGAAAAACACGGTAAACGGTGATTGACTACGTATGTGGCAATAAGTATGATTTGTATCTGGTGAAAAATTTGCAGTTTGGACATAGGTGATGTAATACAAGATATGAAGAAAATACACATTATCATTACTGTTATCATCATCATTATTATTATCATCATCATCATCATCAATATTGTCATTAGCGAGGTGCATAAACAAATCATCTATAAATTTGCAAGTCATTATCCAAGTTTCACTTCCTCGCAGGTAAAGCTCAGTCTGTCCGCTTGTCCATACCTCCTTATCAGCAGTAAGTGTCTCGGATAATCTGAGAGATATAAGAAAGGTGCACTGACTTAAAGATCGCCTTTGTCAGCAGAGATGAAGGAGCTTTATGGGTCAAGAGGATTAGAGGGATGAGATGAGCCAATCAACAAAGTGTAATTAGGTTTTTATATTGTTGTTATTTGTGGAAACATTATGACGAGTTGTGGAAGGTGGTGCAGGAATCACGGCTGGGAGGAAAACACTTTATTCTCAAATAATTTTGCCCATGGTGTGATATCCTCCAGAAGAACATCTATGGGCGAAACTATTTGAAAATGAAGTTTCTGCCAACCAGGCCGTGATTCCTTCACCATTTTCCACAGCAGCAGCAGCAATCAGGAAAAGTAGTCTTAATTACTGATGTGGTTGTTTTCTGCTCGTTATTACACAACAAGCGACAACCAGACCTGACAACAGACGAGCACGAGTCGTTAAGAAGAGGAGCAACACAAGAAACAGGAAACTGGTATACCAATAGATGTGACATCATACCCACCCACCCACCCACTCACCCACCCGCACACACACACACAGGGACAGATGCCGTGTTGTGCCAAGCCGCCCCGGTCCCCATCCTTCCCATCAACAAACCTCATGATCTCTTGACCTCTGCGCGCCTCTGCCGACCCTGTGACACTCAAACCCACTGACCTTCATCTGGCACCCCAGCGAGGCCGTCGAGGGTCACACAGGAACCCTCAGTATTAAATGCGTACCCTTAGGTGTTCCCTTTCGTGGGTGAGCAGCGCGAAGGGCCAGGCAAGAGAGAGGACCAAGGCCACTTCTTTTTCCCTCCCATGTTAGATTCGACAGTGACAAATTACTTCTTTGTATAGAGTGAAGCCTTCCCTATCCCAGCATTGAGAAGGTACATGTTGTTCAGAGTTGGCAGTTGGTGTGATAAACAACGAGAGTGATATCGAGTAAAGAGGAAATGTGTGTGTGTGTGTGTGTGTGTGTGTGTGTGTGTGTGTGTGTGTGTGTGTGTGTGTGTGTGTGTGTGTGTGTGTGTGTGTGTGTGTGTGTATTTTGGTGTGGAGAGGGAGTAAAAAAATAGGGTGGGAAAGAGAAGAAGAAGAAAGGGGTAAAATGTGAAATAGAAATAGTTAGAAAGGCAATGAGAAGGAATGGTAAAATGAAGGTGTAATCCTATAAAATGAAGTGAGGATGGTACCGAGTGGATAGTCTCTTGTCCTCCTGCAACATTCCGCGACAGCAAGTTAGATTTTGAGAACGACATCACCGCCTTGCAACGAAATCCCAGCAGACATAGCAATCCCTTTGTTGGAAGAGGAAGCCAGTAAACAAGACGACAAACAGAAATGATGAAAACACACACACACACGGCGCTTAGTGAAACAAGAAACTTTTATGATGCGACTAAACATTTGCTGGGGGAATAAAATCAAGCATAAGTGAAATAGGGAAAAAGTCAGTTTTTGTAACGAGTTGCTGCTACGGGGAGAGGAAAAGGGAATCCCAAAAAAGCCTCAGCTGTGTAGGCGAGAGAAAGCATTCGGCGCAGCGGGTGTGAATGGAGCTGAAGTTCTGTCCAAACACAAAGGATGGCGCAGGAAGGCAGAAGTGGCATGGCAGGGGACAGAGAGAGAGAGAGAGAGAGAGAGAGAGAGAGAGAGAGAGAGAGAGAGAGAGAGAGAGAGAGAGAGAGAGAGAGAGAGAGAGAGAGAGAGAGAGGTGCAAGGAGGAGGAGGAGGAGGAGGAGGAGGGTTGAAACGTTAGTGACTCCCTGACACACATCTGCAACTCCGTCAAGGATTCATTCATGCCCTAAGCACCACTTAGGACCTGAAGTTCGGTGTGCCTTACCCATCTGGCACACACACAAACACACACACACACACACACACACGCCCGGTAGCTCAGTGGTTAGAGCGCTGGCTTCACAAGCCAGAGGACCGGGGTTCGATTTCCCGGCCGGGTGGAGATATTTGGGTGTCTCCTTTCACGTGTAGCCCCTGTTCACCTGTTCACCTAGCAGTGAGTAGGTACGGGATGTAAATCGAGGAGTTGTGACCTTGTTGTCCCGGTGTGTGGTGTGTGCCTGGTCTCAGGCCTATCCGAAGATCGGAAATAATGAGCTCTGAGCTCGTTCCGTAGGGTAACGTCTGGCTGTCTCGTCAGAGACTGCAGCAGATCAAACAGTGAAACACACACACACACACACACACACACACACACACACACACACACAGACAGATCTCAGTGGTCCAGCTTTTTACATATGTATAAGGAAATCCCCCACACATTTCCTTACAAAGCTTAACAATGAAAAAACAAAAACATGACAAACAACCTCTCAGAAAACACATGTATGCTCGTATTACTTCACTGGTGGACTGTCAGGTCTAGTTGTGTGGCTGGTACAGTGTTACAGTGTTACATTTCCTTCACTCAGCCTCAGCGCCCAGACACAGAGCTTCCCTGCCGTCAGTCTGAATGAACGTATACTTGAACGAGAACAGTCTACAATTATTAATGAGCATAATTACTTAAATAATGGCTCACGCATTAATACTATTGAAATCCTAATATTGCAATGATTTTTTTTAGATCTTGATAATTAATTAGTGTTATCAAATGTAATTCTATCTGTGTCGTACATGCGTGTCTACTACGATTAAATTATCATTACTCTAATTCGCAGTAAAACGCCTCTTGGATTAATTATGTAAATGGACTGAACGAGGCTAGTGATCCGTGTTATTTCGTGTTCCATCTGTTTCTGCTTTCCCTCTCCCTCTTTTTACGCAGTTAATGAAATGAATATCTTTTCGTAATTACATGTGTGAAGTATTTTATGCTTTTGGAGGGTTGACGTGCCACAGACGAGCTATGTTACAGACTGTAGTGATGGCAAGGCTGGCGGTGGTGGTGGTGCTGGTTGTATGTGTGTGTGTGTGTGTGTGTTGCTGCTGTTGTTGTTGTTATTGTTGATGTTATGGTTTTCATCGTCGTTGTTATTATTGTTGTTGTTATTGGTGTTGTTAACCTAGTTGGTAGAGATAGCAACTCAGAGTGGTGGTGGTGGTGGTGGTGGTGGTGACGGTGGTGATATGTAATATGTACAAAACACCAGCGTTAATAGAACAATGATGCAGACAACAGCAATGTTATGGTGCCCGGACTTGTAATGATGACAAGTACGTAGAGGCAGTGTTGGTGGTGACATCTATGGTGATGACGCTGCCGTGGTGCTGATGGTGACAGTGATATATACAGTGGCAATATTTGTGACAGTGGTACTCAGAAATCACAGTAATAGTGTGATGTTCATGGTGATAGCGGTGGTGGTGGAGGTAGTGGTGGTGGTGACAAGAGGCTTCGTAGTAGTGGCGTTTGCAGTGATTATTGTGGTGGTGACTGCGGTAGATCGTGGTGAAGGTGATGACTGCGGCAATGGTTGTAATTGGTGACGCTGCTACTGATGATGGTGAAAACTGTGGTGATCGTTAATCAGATGGCTGTGGTAGATGGCAACACTGTGGTTTATGCTGCTGAATGATGGTGGTGGTGGTGGTGGTGGTGGTGGTGGTGATAGTGGTGGTGGTGAAAGAAACTAATCCGATATTTATTAAACGCTTTACGAGTCTGGGTTCTGTTTGCTTTCTTTAAGATAGAGTTGTTTATCAAGCGTACTGGTGACTACTCGAGTATTTGGTGGTGGTGGTGGTTGTGGTGGTGGTGGTGGTTGGTGGCGTGTTTATCTTCTTTCTCTTCTTCACTGCTGTAGTTGTTGGTGCTACGGGGGAAGGTCGAGACGATGCGGTTACCACTCTACTGCACGATCTGGTAAAAAGACTCCAGCGCATCATAAACTAAGGCATCCTCTATCACATGTCTGAGAAAGATGAGTTGCTGGGAAAAAAATTGTGTACTTGGACCATTTTTTCTTTTCGGAGTACACCAACATTTTTGTGGAGAACATCACAAAATTATTGCCCAAAAGAAGAGTGATCCCCCTGTTCCTGTTTCTTCACCACAGTGGTAGAAAATTCTCACGATGAGCGCCAGCTCTATGCCACCAGCGATCACCATCGGTTACCTCTCACAGTTTGTTATGGAACTGTCATACGAGGTCGCTGCGAAGGGACGGACAGATAACCATTTCCCAAGATGACGAAGAGTTACTTTCTTTCTAATCATCCGAATCACTCATACTAGGGTAACCTAAGGCGTTCACCCGTGGCCTCCATTGGTAGCGTCGTATGAAATGGGCCATAGATCTTGTTGTCATTAAATAAAAAATAAAAGATTATTTTATCACAAATACTATTTCCTTTAGCTTAAACATTAATTGAATTTTATCTGTGTCTATTAGAATTATAGCTCTTCATGCTAATTGCTGGCTTTGTTGACTTATTTTTGCATATATCTCGTCTATCCGACACCAAATACCGAATAGACTATACGGTGAAGCCTTATTCTAGTCGTGACATAACCATTACATTCTTGGCTTTAGTGAAACTCCTTACGTTGTTTAGTTAGATCGATCACACGTAAGTCTGAGCGGCGGGTGCACTCCAAAAAAAATCAAGTCGTCAGTAAGATGGTAGAGCGGATTCCGACACTGATGGCTTTACTGTGCTGCTCTGCCCGCCACCCTGCACTGTCTGGTTGTCTGGCTGAGTGATGCAAGGGTGCCTCCTAAGCTTTAAGCTCTCCCACGGCACACCTCACTGGAGACACAGGCGCGGCGCGTGTTGTGGCACCGACAACATATCATTGTGTCAGGTCGCAAGACTCATGACGATGACGCGCCGTGACTGGTTGTCAGGGTGCGAGTGAACGAATCATTGTCTGAAGTGGCGCATCATGTGTGACTGTCGTTTATTTCAACAATGAAAACAAAATGAATATGCTCATCAACACTCTCCAATGTTTTATGCAAAATATATCGAGGCAGCTAAACCGTCCAACTGTTAAGTCTGTATTCTATTTCACTCACACCGCACAAGCTGGATGAACACCACGTAAAGTATAAGAGAAATGGAATAATTTTACATCCTGTCAACAACAACGAATATTAAGTCGTGTGTATGTGAAGAACCTTACGATAACTCGATATTGCATCAAAACATGTTTGCATCCATTTCATTGTTTTGTCAGCAGAAATCAGGATGAATATAATCACCATAATATCAGTGCACGTGTGTTTGACAGCTAACAGCGCTTGTTTTCATGGTGGTGGTGGTGGTGGTGGTGGTGGAAGTAGTAGTAATTGTTGTTGTTGTTGTTGTTGTTGTTGTTGTTGTTGTTGTTGTTGGTGGTGGTGGTGGTGGTGGTGGTGGTGGTGGTGGTGGTGCTGTTAATGTTACTGTTGATGATGTAGAAGGGGAGGCCACACTACTTGCCCTGCCTCCTTCCGTTCTCCTTCCCTTCCAGTCTATTCCATTGTATTACCTTCTCTACCGTATCCCTTTCCTTCAGCAGTAGGTAGTCTCCAAAGTATGTATGGCATCCGGCGTTGCACCGTCGGATGCCACACACACACACACACACACACACACACACACACAGACACACACACACACACATCGATACCACCTGAGTGGGATTCCCACCATGGTTAGAGCAATAAACCATTAGGATAGTGTTCTGGTCTTAAGCCTCTCCCTGCCCCCTATGTAGATTTTCAGTATATATATATATATATATATATATATATATATATATATATATATATATATATATATATATATATATATATATCCATAAACTAAAACTTTAATATACCGCTTATCATTTCTCACCTACGGAATGTTGCATCTCTTGGTATCTTCTACTGCTATTTTCATTCTAACTGCTCTTGTGATCTTACTAACCGCAGAGCTCCCCTCCTCGTTGCACAAGGCTTTCTTCTTCGTCTCATTCCTACTCTGTCGAACTCTCTAATGCAAGAGTTAACCAGTACTATCAATCTTTCATATCATTCTCTAGTAAACTTTAGAACTCCCTGCCTGCTTCTGTATTTCTAACTTCCTATGACTTGACTTCATTTAAGAGCGAGGTTTGAAGACATTTGTCCGTCTTTTGGCTAACTCTACCAAACCTGCCGTGGGGATGGCAACTAAGTGGGCCTTTTTTTTTCATTTTTTGTTGCCCTTGGCCGGCTTCCCCCTCTTACATTAAAATAAACACACACACAATAATAATAATAATAATAATAATTATTATTATTATTATTATTATTATTATTATTATTATCATTATTATCATTAGTATTATTATTATCATTATTATCATTATTATTATTATTATTATTACTATTACTATTATTATTGTTATTTCACACACACACACACACACACACACACACACACACACACTGATCCCATATCTTCAAGTGGCCTTGTTGGACTTCCTGGATAGATCTGAAAGATATTCGTTTTCTTCTGTTTACTCCTCCGTTACACCTAATCCTTTTCCTCCCGCCCATCAAGAAGGATGTCAATTCCAAGAGTCCTTCAAGGAGATCACATCTTTACTCCCAAGAATGACGCACAAACATACACATTTTCAACCAGGGAGAGGAGAGGAGAGGAGAGGAAGAACCAAGATGGAGAAGGACTGCGCACGGAACGAACCAGAGTCATGTTTTGCATCTTCGTTTGCAACTCTTCACGCGAATCTCCCAAACCCTTCATGATTTTCTCTCCCTTCCCGACTTTCCCCTTTTCATCTTCATTTTCCCTCATCTTGTCCTGTTGGTCCGCGTGCTCCATATGCTAAGACGGTGCTAAGCGGAGGGACCAGAAGAGAGTTCGAGGGCGGCGGGTGCGAGGACAGCGGAAGACGGGCAGTGCGGTGCATGTAAAAGAGAAAGGGAAGGTGGCGGCTTGACGTTTGGTGCAGATGGAAGAGCTTGGGGAGTACGCGAGGAGTGGGAAGAGAAAGAGCGGCCAGGAAGAAGCCAAGTAAGGAGGGAAGGAAGTGAAGGAGCTGACTTAACGGTGAAAAGGAGGAAAAGGAAACAAAGGAGGGAGAGTTGGGTAGTAAAGGGTGACTTCTGTTTTTCCTAGGTTAAAGCCACTATATGAGTGTGTGTGTGTGTGTGTGTGTGTGTGTGTGTGTGTGTGTGTGTGTGTGTATAATTCATCTCCTCAGTCGCCTGCTGGTCACCCAGCCAGTCATTCCCATTACGGAGCGAGCTCAGAGCTCATACATCGATCTTCGGGTAGGACTGAGACCACAACACACTCCACGCACCGGGAAAGCGAGGCCACAACCCTTCGAGTTACATCCCGTACCTATTCACTGCTAGGTGAAAAGGGGCCATACATTAAGAGGCTTGCCCATTTGGCTCGCCGCCTCCGGGACTCGAACCCGGACCCTCTCAAGTGTGAGTCGAGCGTACTAACCACTACACTACGCGGTGTGGGTGTGTGTGTGTGTGTGTGTGCGTTTCACTGTTTGATTTGCTGCAGTTTCTGAGGAGACAGCCAGACGTTACCCTACGGAACGAGCTCAGAGCTCATTATTTCCGATCTTCGGATAGGCCTGTGTGTGTGTGTGTGTGTGTGTGTGTGTGTGTGTGTGTGTGTGTGTGTGTGTGTGTGTGTGTGTGTGTGTGTGTGTGTGTGTGTGTGTGTGTGTGTGTGTGTGTTTGTGTTTGAAGGTTTTGAAAATGCCTTTCTCTCTCTCTCTCTCTCTCTCTCTCCTTGGCAGTTAAAACAATGAGATACAGAAATTGACTGAAAGGAAGAGAAAAGAAAGTTAATACATAATTGAAAACGAGGGAAGGCAGACAGAACCAACAGAACTTTTTGACAGAAGTGACGAGCAACAAATTAACGCAAATAAAGTTAGATGAGTGTAAACTTATAGAGGAAAAAGAACGCACATGGCAGAGAGAGAGAGAGAGAGAGAGAGAGAGAGAGAGAGAGAGAGAGAGAGAGAGAGAGAGAGAGAGAGAGAGAGAATTACATAAACCAACGTTATCAGTCACCGCCCCTCCGCCCCCAATCCCGCTGTACATGTTTATATTACCGGTAAGGTCGGGGCTCACGCAATGGTCGCTATTAAAGAGACTTTATAGACAATTACGCTGAATGTTTACGTGAGCAACTCCAGCTTTGAGGCGCGAGTGGGTGGTCTAATTTAGTACCAGTGTGTGTGTGTGTGTGTGTGTGTGTGTGTGTGTGTGTGTGTGTGTGTGTGTGTGTGTGTGTGTGTGTGTGTGTGTGTGTGTGTGTGTGTGTGTGTGTGTGTGTGGTGGAGGCCAGGTGCTTTGGGATATTACCTGACTTGAGGGAGTCATTAATTAGCGGAGTAAAGGTGAGCAAAGTGTGTCTTTCGTTAGTGAAGTGTTGGTACGACTCCTTTCCTCCTCCAATTCCTCCTCCTCTTCCTCTTTCTTTTATTTTCTCTACTCTGCTCTGCTTTCCCTTCTTTTTCTCCTTTCCTTCATCCTTTTTCCTCTCCCTCCTTTTTTTTTTTTTTTTGTTCTTGTACGTAACGTGTCCCCTTAATATTTTTTTCCATTGTCTTTCCCTCAACATGTTCCCCTTCATTTTTTTTCACTCTCTTCCTCCTTTTCTCCCTCCTGTCACCATTTCGGAAAGTATTTATACATTTTTTTTCCTGAGCAGAAGTTTGAGTTCTTGCATCGAAGTTTCTGACGTGTTTGATGCATTTCTAATTAGCAAATGTGGGTATGCCTTCCTGCTCCTCTTCTTCCTCCTTCTCCTCCTCTTCTTCCTCCTCCTCCTCCTCTTCTTCTTTCTCCTTTTCCTTCTCCTCCTCTCCTCTTCATCATCATCATCATACTTTTCCTCATTCCACTCCTCAGCAACAGCAGTTAAAATATACACACGGCAATCTACACAACTATCATGCATTCAGCTTCCTCCCAACACACAGATGTAGATGTAAAGGTCAGTTAAAATACAAGTATACACACGGCAAACCACACAATCATAATGCATTTAAATTCCTCCCAACACACAGAAGTAGACGAAAAACTCTCTCTTTCTCATTATCTTCTCAAATTCCAGGTAGTTTTTCCTTATAATACTACACCATTTCTTGTTTCCGGGTAGGTTTGGTTAAAGAGATGGGTAAATGGAGCGGAATCTTCGTATCTGTATCGTCCCATCTCTTTCACCAACACCGTATAGGATAGTTATCGCATCAACAATCCAGTCACCTTCCTTCCTCTGTCTCCTACTTCACTTCCTCCATCACTCACATACGTCAAACATTTCATCATTTTTCTCACCGCACGTACGCAATTCACCTTCCGCCTAGCTCCCTTCCACCACCTCTACCCTCGCCTCATTCACGTTGCCTTTCCTTCAGCTGGGAATAAACCGTTCAAACTTCAAACCGTAACCCACGAACCGCCACGTAATCCTGCCATTGTCCCTCTCCTAAAGTTTATCCCCACGTCCCCCATTACTATAACGTCCTCTCTCTCTCTCTCTCTCTCTCTCTCTCTCTCTCTCTCTCTCTCTCTCTCTCTCTCTCCCCTCAGGACCAACATAAACCCTCAGGGATATTAAACTGATTATGAAGCGCAAATTGCCACTAATTCTAGTTGGAAGCAATAGTTACAGTGGTGAGCTCAGTACAAATGGGTGAAAGCAAGAGAGAGAGAGAGAGAGAGAGAGAGAGAGAGAGAGAGAGAGAGAGAGAGAGAGAGAGAGAGAGAGAGAGAGAGAGAGAGAGAGAGAGAGAGAGAGAGAGAGAGAGAGAGGAAAGGAAGGAGAGAAGGAAAGGACAGGAAAGGAAAGGAAAGGAGAGGAGAGGAGAGGAGAGGAGAGAGGAGGAGAGAGAGAGAGAGAGAGAGAGAAGAGAAGAGAGAGAAGAGAAGAGAAGAGAAGAGAAGAGGAGAGGAGGAGAGGAGAGAGAGAAGAGAAGAGAAGAAGGGAGGAGAGGAGGAGAGAGAGAAGAGAAGAGGGAGAAGAGAAGAGAAGAGGAGAGGAGAGGAGAGGAGAGGAGAGGAGAGGAGAGGAGAGGAGAGAGAGAGAAGAGGAGAGGAGAGGAGAGAGAGGAGAGGAGGAGGAGAGAGAGAGAGAGAGAAGAGAAGAGGAGGAGGAGGAGAGAGAGAGAGAGGAGAGGAGAGAGAGAGGAGAGGAGAGGAGAGAAGAGAAGAGAAGAGGGAGAAGAGAAGAGAAGAGAAGAGGGGACGAGAGAGGAGAGGAGAGAAGAGAAGAGAAGAGAAGAGGGGAGGAGAGGAGAGGAGGAGAGAGAGAGAGAGAGAAGAGAGAGAGAAGAGAAGAGAAGAGAGAGAGAGGAGAGGAGAGAGAGAGAGAGAGAAGAGAAGAGAAGAGAAGAGAAGAGAAGAGAGAGAGAAGAGAAGAGAAGAGGGAGGAGAGGAGAGGAGAGGAGAGAGAGAAGAGAAGAGAAGATAAGAGAAGAGAAGAGAAGAGAAGAGGGGAGGAGAGGAGAGAAAACAAGTAAAGAAAAAGAAAAAGAAAAGAAAACAGAAGAAAAAGAAAAGAATAAGGAAGAGGAGGAAATAAGATAAAAAAAAAAGCAAAAACATAAACACAGAAAAGTGGGAATGCCTTAAGAATGGAGAGAGAGAGAGAGAGAGAGAGAGAGAGAGAGAGAGAGAGAGAGAGAGAGCGTGGTCAGTGATGATCTGGACAGAGACAAAACGGTCGTATCCTTCCCGAGCGGCGTCTCTCCCCGCTCGGTCAATTAACGGTGGAGATACGAGGCCAGTCACCCGGCAGCCACCACGCGAGCTTGGCCAAAGGAAAGAAAGAAAATATATTAACTTCATTTAATCCTTTCTATATCAGCAGAAATAGCCTTCCTTTCAGGCGAGGGACCATCAGGCACCTTGTATAAGACCTTACTTGTATAGATGCTGATGTTTTTCGCTTTGTTGTTTTTTTTCTAATATTTTTGCTTCTTCTCTCTCCACTAAACAGGAATATTATGCGCTCGTGTTTTTCGTCTTACTCTTTCGAATGTCGACAGCCAGAAAGTTCTCCGGCTTTGCTTTTTATTTTCTCTTTGCCAATATTCTGCCTTCTTTTCTGAGTTTTCTTCGAGTTTCATAGATAGGAGGAGGAGGAGGAGGAGGAGGAGGAGGAGGAGGAGGAGGAGGAGGAGGAGGAGGAGGAGGAGGAGGAGGAGGGAAAACGAATACATAAGCGAAGAGATACATTGTTTAATTTCTTTCTAAATTGTCTAATCTCTCTCTCTCTCTCTCTCTCTCTCTCTCTCTCTCTCTCTCTCTCTCTCTCTCTCAACACCGCTGGAATGGAATGCGCAGCCACTCTCCCTAATCACACTGAGCAGACGGCCACGCATGCCACCAGCTCTCCGCACCGCACCCACGAGTGTCACTAATGCTGGTGACCACGTCAAACTTAGATCTTTGGTATCAAACGACCTGCGCACGAAATGACCTGGGTACCTGAGGAAGTGCTATCAAGTGACCCGCTCCGGTTAATACGTACCTCTCGGGCCTTAATTTGGCAAGGAAGGCACGTGGAGAAGGTTTTATGGCACAGCACTCCCTGCAAACTTAGTGAGATGCTTCAAATTCTCGGGAAGCAAGGAAGGATGTAAGGAAGGAGTATGCTAGAATTTTCTCCCTGTGAAGAGGAACACAGTGAGGAAAAGACTTAGTAGGGTCTGCTTTCTTCCTTCCTTCCCTGTTATCTGGTGAGTGAAGGATATTGAAAGCCCAAAGGAGGCGAGTCGCGAGGGGAAGGAAACAAAATAGCGTGTGTGAGAGAGTGCGAGGAAGAGAGGGTGGATATGGAGGGTGGAGGAAGACGGATGAGGAAGGAGACAGGGAGATGAGATACACAGTAGGGCGGCATGATGCAGTGTTAGAAATAAGACTTTGGAAGGTAGGGGAGCAAACAATGTGAGGCGGACGAAGATGGAGGAGGAGGGAAATGCTGATGAAAAGGAGAAAGGAAAACAAAAGAAAACAGAAACAGAAAACGGAGGAGGACGAGAAGAATGAGAAGGATAGCAGAGGAAAACAGAACAAGAAGATGGAGGCGGACAAGAAGAGAAACAGAGAAAAAAGGAGTAAAGAAGAAGAAAACATAGACAGAAGACGAAGATGAAAAGATTGAGAAGAAAGACGAAGAAAAAATCAGGAGGTGAATCCAGAGAGAGAGAGAGAGAGAGAGAGAGAGAGAGAGAGAGAGAGAGAGAGAGAGAGAGAGAGAGAGAGAGAGAGAGAGAGAGAGAGAAAAGGATGAAGCAAAACGCGAAGAATAAGGAAGTTAAGAAGAGAGGAAAAAAAATAATAAAAGAGAGTAAGAATTGAAATAGAAAACGAAAGGAAGCGATGGAGAAACAAAGAAAACGCGACAGCTCTAAATAGGAGCAGAGGAGGAGGGAAAAAGTGAGGATATTTGGAGCAGAAAATTACAAAGATTACAACGAGAAACGAATGAGCGAAATTAAGGAAATACGACCCCGGACAAATAAGGGAAACTGCTGCTCCACAAAAAAATAAATGAATGGGAGTGTAATCCTGTTGCCATGAAGGAGAAGACAAAAGTGGCGAGGCGCGCTGGTCATTCGTCCTTAAATAATTTTCCTGGGACTGAGAGAGAGAGAGAGAGAGAGAGAGAGAGAGAGAGAGAGAGAGAGAGAGAGAGAGAGAGATTTACTATAGAATCCAAAATGAGCAAAATAAAGGATAAATATGTACAATAGATAAGAGTCACTTCACATTGTCTGAAAGCATCTGTAACAAAAAATCTACAGCATCACAGTAACGTTTAATGTGATTTAAATGTTATTTCTCTGATTCCAGTATATTTCAATCGGTGTAAAAATTCTCTCAGCTCCCCTGTCACGCATTCCCTAGCCTCCCTGTCACGCATCTCCCAACCTCCCTGTCACGTATCTGCCAGCCTCTCTGTCACGCATCTCCCAGTCTCTGTCACGCATCTCCCAGCCTCCCTGTCAAACATCTCCCAGCCTCCTTGTCACATATCTCCCAGCCTGCCTGTCACGTATATGCCAGCCTCCCTATCACGCATCTCCCAGTCTCTGTCACGCATCTCCCAGCCTCCCTGTCACGCATCTGTCACGTATCTCCCAGACACCGTGTCACGCATCTCCCAGGCTCCTTGTCACGCATTCCAGCCTCAATGTCACGTATCTCCCAGCATCCCTGACAAGCATCTGTCAGCATCCCTGTCACGCATCTGTCAGCCTCCCTGTCACGCATCTCTCAGCATCCTGTCACGTATCTGCCAGCCTCCATGTCATGTATTTTCCAGCCTCCCTGTCAAGCATCTGCCAGCCTCCCTGTCACGCATCTCCCAGTCCCTATCACGTATCTCTCAGCAGTGACGCTTGCCTCGTGGTTTCTAATGCACTGTAGTCCACCCGTTACCCTCTCTACTTGTTCCGCTGCACCTTAGAAAAAAAATAAATAAATAAAACAATGTGCAGAACTCTTTTGTCATAGCACTTAAACAATTCACTCGTCTTGTATTGTGATCTTTATTTCTATGTTTATTTCTATGTTTCTATGTTTATTTCTGTCCTCTCCCTCATCCTCTCCTTAAGTGTCCTCAACCTTTCTTTCCGTCCCTCCATTAGTTTTCTCTTGGGTGTCATGACGTACGTTTTGAGGCTTGTTCACTCTATATTTCTCAAACTCTGTTACGTTTGTTTCCTTTATCCCTAAATATTTTCTTCCTCTCAGCATCTCCCTTCGGTCTCCTCAACTTCTCTTGCCTTCGCTTCACTGGTCTTCTCTTGGGTGTCTTCATATTTTTCTTTTCTTTTTTCTCTCACATTTCTTTCTACTCAACTATTTTTTCATTTGCCTTGCGTCTCTGGATATGTTTCCCCTTCACCTATAAAAATTCTTTCTTCCCTCAGTATTCCCTTAAGCCTCCTCCATTTTTTCCTTCTCCTGGTAGTGTTCTCTTGGGTGCCACAATATTTTCAAGCTGCGTCTCTCCTGTGTCTTCCTGAAACATCACTAGGTATGTTCTCCTTAATTCCCATAAGTATTTCCCCTTCCCTCAGATTCCCCTCATGTGTTCCTAGTTTTCTGTACCTTTCCTCCGAAGTTTTCTCTTAGGAATTATCATATTTCTATTTTTTCTCTCTTGTTGCTTCCTAAAACGCCTGTATCATTGACTCCATCCGCTTTACTGCGATATTCAGCACTTCACAGCACTAGAAACAAAGCGATCTACATAAACATCAACAAGAAAGAAAAATTAATAGATTGATGAATTTTAAGAGAGTGCAGTGGTCAGAGATGGTTGTGGGGCAAGTAGAAAGGTCTCAGGATGGTTAATAATCAGGGAAGACCATATAAAGCTATAAGGAATGTGTTAACTAAATCAAAGCAATGTTGTGTTCACGGAGTCGCCACCTCCACCTGTGCTCTGTTGGAAGATTTCTAAATTTAGTCAGTGAAATCACCAAATCTGTCAGCTTTTGTCCACGGCGTCATCATACTTTCACTCTTTCTCTCCTGCAAAACTCCTAAAAAAAATTAAATAAATAAAAATCTGTATCTTTCCACCTCATAACAAAAAACTTTTCCCCTAGACTCTCCACAACCTTCCATTCTCCATTTTCCCCTACATTGGCTTCGTCTCGGATGTCACTAAAGCGCAATTGATCGAAAATGATAAGCGTTGGTCATTTTTCAGTTTCTTGCGCAAAGTGACAGTTAGGACCTCAACCTCTTCGCGCCCTGCCTAGCCCCACCCTGCTCCGCCCTTCCTAAGCCAAACAAACCTAACCCAGCGGCAATTACCAAGAATAATACGCTCAAGTGAAGCTCTAAATAGGCAATTAATTCAGTCAATGATGCTCACTCGAATGGCTTAATGGGCCTGAGAAGAGGCAGAAAGTCAGGGAAAGAGGAAGAGAGGGTAAGACAAAGGGGCAGAAATAGAAAAGGGAGAAAGGAATTGTGAATGAAAACTGATATGCTCGGAAAGACAGGGAGAAAGAGAGAAAAAAAAAAATAAACAAACAAGGGAGAGGAATGAAGGGATGTGGAAGATAAGGATAAAGGGAGAGAAAGGAATGAAGGAATAAACGAAAAAGGAGGGAAAACGAAGTCATAGGTTCGAAAACGGAGTAGAAAGGAATAGAGGATTAAAAAAGAAAAGGTGAAGAGGAAGGCTAAGAGGAAGCGCAGGTATAGGAGAAAGGAGGGAAGGAAAGAGAGGAAGTTTCGGAAGAGTGTTACTTGAATGGAGGTCGGAATACGAAAGAGCCAGAAAGAGCCAGAGAGAGCCAGAGAGAGCCTGAGAGAGCCTGAGAGAGCCGGAAAGAGGGAAAGAGAGGTACTGTAAGTGTAAGGTAAGGGAGAGAAAGTCTGTGGAGGTTGAGGAAATGGCCAAACAAGCAAAAAGAGAGGATAAATGAAATTGAGTGGAAAAGATGGACAGAGAGAGAGAGAGAGAGAGAGAGAGAGAGAGAGAGAGAGAGAGAGAGAGAGAGAGAGAGAGAGAGAGAGAGAGAGAGAGAGAGATGTGTGTGTGTGTGTGTGTGTGTGTGTGTGTGTGTGTGTGTGTGTGTGTGTGTGTGTGTGTGTGTGTGTGTGTGTGTGTGTGTGTGTGTGTGTGTGTGTGTGTGTGTGTGTGTTGGTGCACTGGAGATAAGGAGCAAGAACAAGAACTAACTGACTAAACGATTAACTAAATAGCCGACTGCCTCGCTAATTAAAGAACTACTGACTGACTGAATGGTGTTAGAAGTGGTGATGACACTGACTGACCGACTGAATGGTGAAAGCAATATAATGGTGATGATGGCAAGAATGAAGGAGGGCATAGTGTGTGTGTTTTGACCAATGGTGTTAATGGTAGTGATGAAACAGATAAGATGTGTGACAGTACCATTAACCACTGTAAAAGCCGTGACTGCATTGGTTCTAACCTTCACATTATCCAGCATTCGCCCTTTGTATTAACCCCTTCAGGACTGGGACGCATTTTTACCAGTCGTTTTATGTACCATTAGACCATTTCATTGATATTAGGAAAGGTCTGTAGAGGTCAGAAGATTAATGGCCACGGACTTCACCATTTTAATCCCCACATAAGTTTCTGAAGCTGTATAAAATCATCAAATAGTGACCAGAATAAATATGGAAGCACGTCATAGCACTGAATGGGTTAGTTTTTCTCAGAGGCACAACAATTCCCTCGGTATTTAAACGTGAAAAGAGGGCTGTGCTTCCTCCCACTTCCTTGCAGACTCCAGACGTGGCAAGATTAACCTAAAAAAAAAAATGTAATTAAAGGAGCGGGATACTAATTGATAGGAAAGAAAAGTGGAAGAAAAGTTAGATTAAAAAAGTAAGTTTGTTGATACTGCAAGACGGAAATTAAAGCTACAGACAGGGAAGAAAAAGAGTACTTAATTTTTTTCTTTTTTTCCTCTCTCTCTCTCTCTCTCTCTCTCTCTCTCTCTCTCTCTCTCTCTCTCTCTCTCTCTCTCTCTCTCTCTCTCTCTCTCTCTCTCTCTCTCTCTCTCTCTCTCTCGTTTAGCACGCATGAAAACATTTACTCTAACTTTTGTCAGAGAAAGTTAGGGAAAGTGGAGGAAACCGTTGATTAGTTTGTAAAAATTAAGGTAATGCAATAATTTAGCGTGAGGAAAATGGCACTTAAAATGAAAATACAAGGACAAACGAACAGAGAGAGAGAGAGAGAGAGAGAGAGAGAGAGAGAGAGAGAGAGAGAGAGAGAGAGAGAGAGAGAGAGAGAGAGTGTGTGTGTGTTTCACTGTTTGATCTGCTGCAGTCTCTGACGAGACAGCCAGACGTTACCCTACGGAACGAGCTCAGAGCTCATTATTTCCGATCTTCGGATAGGCCTGAGACCAGGCACACACCACACACCGGGACAACAAGGTCACAACTCTTCGATTTACATCCCGTACCTACTCACTGCTAGGTGAACAGGGGCTACACGTGAAAGGAGACACACCCAAATATCTCCACCCGGCCGGGGAATCGAACCCCGGTCCTCTGGCTTGTGAAGCCAGCGCTCTAACCACTGAGCTACATGGTGTGTGTGTGTGTGTGTGTGTGTGTGTGTGTGTGTGTGTGTGTGTGTGTGTGTGTGTGTGTGTGTGTGTGTGTGTGTGTGTGTGTGTGTGTGTGTGTTGACCATACAAACATCCCCCTCAAAAAAATGTTCTATACTTTTACATCACTTCGTCCATTGAAAGTTCAGTAACAAAATGTTCTGCTTTGTCTTGCACCTTCCTAATCACATTTTTTCTACCCTCTCTCCTCCTGTCAATCCTTTTCCTCCTCCTTTCCTCTATTCCTTTCTGAGATTCAATATAAGACGCAATCGGGGAACAAAGATCCTTTGAAGATGACTCACTAAGTTGTTTTATTATTTTTTCTCATGCCTTTGTCCGTCGAAGCACAGGTGTGACTGTAGATAAGAGGAAACGTCTGTATTCCGTCCTTGTATTCCTCCTCCTCCTCCTCCTCCTCCTCCTCCTCCTCCTCCTCCTCTTCCTCCTCCTCTTCCACCTATTCCTCCTCCTTCCAATATTCTTTTATTTTACTTTCCTACATGATCTCCATAACTAATGAACACTGAACAACAGCAACGCAACATGACCTTATACAAACCACCAACCTTTTTTGATTATTCATCCATAAGTTTCTATGATACTCTCCAACTATTCCTTTACCTCCTTGATCTTTCTCCTCCCACCCCACCTATCCCCTTCAAACTGAAATTCCTCCCCTTGTCTACGTACTCACAAACTTCTCGATCTACTAAAGAACTTCCTAACCATCCGGAAGGGAAGGGAAGGAAGGAGAAGGGGAGCTGCAGCCATACTTTGAGGGAAGAGCGTACAAAGGGAGCCGATATGATTAGATACCTTTCCGTGAACAATAAAGGAAAGTTTTGGAGATAGCGGCAAGGATGGAGGAGAGATGATTGCTGCTTCTTGCTAACCCGCGTGGAAACTTACATTGATGAGGCGCAAAGAGGAAAAACAAACAAAGGAGAGGAAGAGAGAGAGGAAGCGGTGAATAGAAAGACGCGAGGAAATAACGAGGAAGACGAACGCATAAAAACGAGAGAAACAAAGGTGACAGGAACAGATGGAGATGATCAGGATGAGAATAATGATGATGTTGAGGAGGTAAATGATAACGGTGATGACGACGATGATGATAATGACGATGATGATGATGATGATGATGATGATGATGAGGAGGAGGAGGAGGAACATGAAGAGGAGGAGGAACATGAAGAGGAGAGAGAGCATGAATAGAAGGAGAAAAAAAAAGGAAAAAGGGACAGAGAAGGAAAAACAAAGAAAAATATAGAGAAAAAGAGGAAAAATCTGAGGTAAATCCGAGAAGGAAAAGGAAAAGGAAAAAAAAAAAGAAAATTCTTCCTCTGAAATGAAACCAAGATAAATTAAAGATTCCACACATATTCAAGCATAATTCCAAACAAGCCTGCTCATGAGGGCGACCCCATTCCATGCACTATTCAAGGTGGAATGGGAAAGAGGTGTGTTTCATTCTTTCATTACTCATTACAGTATATATGAACTTTATTTGTGGTTTTTATCCAGTCAATACAAAATGTGATCACCCGAGCGCTATTCTTAATCTTCGCGAGATCTTTCAAAATAATCCTATACACTTGTTTTTATGTAAGGGAAATCTGACTGGGGGCAACAAAAACATTCTAACAAAAAGGCACACTTAGATTCCAGTTCCCGAGCAGATCTAAGGAAAGGAAGGGAGAAATGTCTTAAAACCTCCCTCTTAAATTAATTCAGGTCATAAGAAGATGGAGATACAGAGGCAGGTAGGGAGTTTCAGAGTTTATCACAGAACTTACACTACATTTCATAAAGCTAATAATCCTGTTCTGAGAGTCGCACACAACACTTACGGGGAGAGAGGCGCGTCAAGGAGGCTCTCACGACACGACCTCTTCCTCTTGATAGCCCTCCATGAACTGCAACGTCACTCGAGGCAGCAACACTACTAATTGCTAAACTGTAGAAATTAAAGAGGTATGCAATCTTGTTTTGGTTTGTTATCAGGATATGGGCTGCTAAATACTGCCTTGTCTTCCTAAACTTCCTTTTCCTTCCATTAACACCTTCATTACTGGGACGCATTTTTACATGAGTTCAGGCATGATTAGACGATTTTATTGACTTTAGGAAGGGTCTATGGAGGTTAGAAGGTTAATGGCCACAGTCTTCACTATATAAAATCACCAATAATAAGCAGAATGAATATGGAAACACGTCATGGTACTGTAGAGGTTGATTGCTAAACTGTATAGAAATTAAGGAGGTATCCGATCTTGTTTCGGTTCGTTACCAGGCTGCTAAGTATTGCCTCTTCTTTTTAGACTTCCTTTTTCTTCCTTTCTTCCTACTTTTCTTATTTTATTCTTCTAATACGTATCTTTTATTTTATCATTTCCTTTTCCTTTTCTTCTCTCCCCTGCCTTTCCTCCTGCTTTTCTTAATTTTTCTTCTCATGCGAATATTTTCCTTTATCATCCATCTCTTGTTATTCTTTTTTTTCTCTCTTTCTGTTATTTCCCTTAGTTCTCCTTCTCTTACGCTTCCTTTACCTTTATCTTTCTTTTCCTACTCTTCTCTCTCTTCCTATTTCTCCTATATTTTCTACTTCTCTTTCTCCGTCTTCTCTTACAATTCACCTCCTTTATCCATCCCTAGTCCTTCCTCGCCAGTATCATTCTCTTCCAACGTTAATAGAAGAGGTATTTTTTCTCCTCTTTCATCTCTGTTTATTGCTCGTCTGTTTCGTGTTGCCTGGCCACTTCTAATCAAGCGCCGTGACAACTCTATATCCTCGTCACTCAGTCGTGGTGTTGTCGTGCGCCCTTCAGGAACTCCCATAAAGAGGTGTTCTGTGTAGTGGTTTATTACTCTCTGTTTTAAAGCAGCGAGGTAAACAGTTGCCGGATTAACTTTTACTGTGATCAAACTCAACTTTATTGTGATGTGTTTTGGCATTATTGAGTTTGTTAGCAGTAATGGACCCCTTTTGTTGCTGTTAAGGGTACTGCTGTTGCTGCTGCTGCTACTGCTGAAGCACAACCACTGCTACTACTACTACTACTACTACTACTACTACTACTACTATTACTACTACTTCTACTACTACTACTACTACTACTACTACTACTACTACTACTACTACTACTGCTGCTGCTGCTGCTGCTGCTGCTGCTGCTGGTGTTGATGCTACAACCATTATTAGTATTAATGATGCGACCAGCACCACCATCACCACCACCACCACAACTACTATTGCGCTACTATACTATTAACAACAGCAACATCAGCAACAACAATAAATACTACTACTACTACTACTACTACTACTACTACTACTACTGCTATAATCATCACTATCATCATCGCTGTTACTATTAATGCTGCTACCACAACCACCACCACTACCACTTACACCACTACTACCAGCACCATCACCACAAGTATCACCAACACAACCAACAACACCACCACCACGCCACCTGGAGCCAGCGAGAGGAGCCTACGAGCTGTTCCCTCATTCCTTTTGTGGCCGGGAACCCAAATATTGGCGTGAGTTCGGCGCGGCGGGGCTTTCTCCACAAAGGGCCGCCGCGCCTCCTTTCAACTGGTATTATAACGCACTCACTTTCCATAAACGCAAAAGACCTCGTGAAATTCCCATTAGGCGCCATGCATCACCGAGTAAGGGCGTAATCTGCCGCAGTATTTCGTTCATATATTCATCGTCTGGAGGTTTTCAGTCGACCTCACCAGCCGCCTCAACCCAAGGCCAGACGCAGACACCGCCCTTGTTGTTGTTGTTGTTAGCGGTGGTTGTGTGGTAGTGGTGGTGGTGGTATTATTGATGCTGTTTTTTTCTTATTTCTGCTTGTTTTGTTGTTGTTGTTGTTGTTGTTGTTGTTGTTCCTGCTGCTGCTGCTCCTGCTATTGCTGCTTCTACTGATGTTCTTGTTTTTCTTCTTTTTTTTTTTACTTCTTCTTTTCCATCTTCTAATTATTTTCTCCCTATTTTTTCACCATCATCTGTTTGTTTCTATTTTGTTTTCTTTTTCTACTTTCTCCTCCTCCTCCTCCTCCTGCTTCTCCTACCCTTTCTTAACTCTCTTTCCTCTTCTTCCTCTTCCTCCTCCTCCTCCTCCTCCTCCTCCTCCTCCTCCTCTTCCTCCTCCTCCTCCACAGTCTCACGGGTCTTGCTGTAGTCTCCAAGTCTGGGTTTCAAACTTCATTAATTTCTTACACTCCCCCTGGTCTCACGGGTTCACTTCTCTGTCTTCTCCTGCTTCACCACCTCCACTATGAAACTTTAAACTCATTCACACTTCTACGGTACCAATTCATGGGAGAGCTTGCGCGTCAACACACACACGCACATACTAAAAGAGAGGAGACTTTCTGCACACTTTCTGAGACGTACAAAAGGTTACACGGAGAAAAACAGGTGAACGTAAGGAGAGGCAAGGCACGGCAGGTAAGACTAGTAATAAGAGAAGAGGATGCCCACAGGTAAGAGGGAAACATGAGGTAAAGTATCAGGTCCTATTGTTTTGGCTTCTCTCTCTCTCTCTCTCTCTCTCTCTCTCTCTCTCTCTCTCTCTCTCTCTCTCTCTCTCTCTCTCTCTCTCTCTCTCTCTCTCTCTCTCTCTCTCTCTCTCTGTGTGTGTGTGTGTGTGTGTGTGTGTGTGTGTGTGTGTGTGTGTGTGTTAGCACATGGTGTAGAGAACCATCATGACTCTAGCTCAGAACCTTCTAGAAGCTAAAATGGAAATT
>NC_059271.1:27492524-27495024 GCF_017591435.1 Portunus trituberculatus | reverse complement strand
CGGGTTTATCTCAGGGCCGTCTCTCCTCCTGCATCTCATTCATCCCCCAACTGATAAGGATGTGGGGTGTGAAGTGTAAGTTTAGAACCAGAGGAGGAGGAGGAGGAGGAGGAGGAAAAGAACTGTAGGGTTGCTGGTGTTGCCTCGGCTGTAATCTGTTTCTAAGGCAAGAATAGTCGTAGTAGTAGTAGTAGTAGTAGTAGTAGTAGTAGTAGTAGTAGTAGTAATAGGAGGAGGAAGAGGAGGAGGAGGAGGAGGAGGAGGAAGACCAGAAGAATAAAAATAATAATGATAATAAGAAAAGTAGAAGAAGAAAGAATAATAGATTAGAGACAAGAGAATGGACTGAATGATGGCTGACTGATAATGATTGACAAGTAAACACACACACACACACACACACACACACACACACACACACACACACACACACACACACACACACACACACACACACACACACACACACACACTGAACCATCTGGCCATCCACCACCACCACCACCACCACCACCACCACTACCACCACCAGACTCACATTTTACCTACTAATAGACTCTACTGATTTACGACAGCCTCTTAAGCCTTAATTTTTTTCCACCCATTGCTATTAAGTACATATTTTTAACTCGACACTGACTACCATGCTTCCCTTGCCTTGCCTTTTCCCAGTCTTCCACCTTAGACTTCCACCCTTTCTTCCACCCTTTGACTGCTATTTTGTATATCTTTCCCTTATTAATAATGATTCAGTCTCTTGATTCCTCTAACCTCTAAACAGGATAGAAATTGCAAAATCTATTACTTTTATTACTTTTCATCCCCTCTTTCCTCGTAGATGCTTATGAATATTTCACGCATTACGTATGGTGTTCATATTTATCTCGTATCTCAGGGAAAGTTGGCTGGCAGAGTCGGGCAGTAACAGAATCAGTAGTTTATAGTAACATGCTCCAGTAAAGCGTGGGACTCTTTTTATTTATAATGCAAAGAGGAGCACAGTTGGGTCAAGTTTGTTTACTGTGTGTGTGTGTGTGTGTGTGTGTGTGTGTGTGTGTGTGTGTGTGTGTGTGTGTGTGTGTGTGTGTGTGTGTGTGTGTGTGTGTGTGTGTGTGTGTGTGTGTGTGTCAAGTGGTAAAGGATCCTCTCGCGTAATACCATCTAAAGTTTCAATGATACTTATTACACTTAAGTTTTGATTCGAGTTCCCACGTATGAACAATAATTTGAGTTCCCTTTTGGTTAATCCGTGAATCAATGTCCGTTTCTGAGCCTCTCATCGCTTCATCACCATCATCCTCTCCTTCATCATCATTTTCCATCAGTCACTCCTTCACTCTCTCACTCACTCCGCCAACCACAGTGAATTATTCAACTCTTAATCGACAAACCGTTCGGCTGATCACCATTAAACCGTAACACTGTTCCCATCATCATCGCTTTAGAGTAATCAGTTATTCATGTATGTATATATCAATTATGCTCCAAACACTCCAGCGCCTCTCACCTTGAGTCCACAATATCAAGAATCACCACCGCCCTTGCAACCTCCCTATCCCACCTTGTGTAAACAGAAGGGGTCCTCACAGCCTCCCTCATGGAAATATTTCAAGCGGTCACAGTTGCGGTGGCGTTAACCTGATATCAGCGTCCTAGGTGTCGTGCCTGTCGTCATTTTCATACCCTGAAGTGCATGTATGGAGCGCAGTGATCAGTCGTGGTGTAATATATGAGTATACAATCACTCGCAATCAACCATTCTGAGCTCCTCTGGTCTGCTAAGAATCAATCAGGTGCCAGGCTTTGTTACTTAACAGTTTACAGATCACAGGACCGAAGACTGACCAAAATAAATATATATAAAAAGAAAAAAAAAACACGAAATACAAAGTGATAAAAATTAAGTGAAATTATCATGCCCCTCCAACCTGGAAATGACCGGTGGCGTAAAGGTAAACCATTTTCCATCCACTGCCTCACATTACCGCTGTTATCTTCCCGCCAGATGGAGTAAGGGACGATGGGCTGATGGACTGATTGTGATGCGCCGCAACGGACTGGTCATGTGGCGCCATTGTGAGGGATGAAACGGTGGATGATTTTAGCAGGAAATATTCAGCACGGAATTCAAACCCATGCAGAGAGAGAGAGAGAGAGAGAGAGAGAGAGAGAGAGAGAGAGAGAGAGAGAGCACTTGGATTAAATCTTGTCAAAACATAAAAACACTTGTGAAAAGACCATATAAAACACACCATTAGGGAGCCGAGGGGACCTTCCGGAGCCACGGCAGACCTTGACCTTCCGTAACTATCAAAACCTTTATTTAACTCTACCACCACCACCACCACCATCCTCCAGCGTCTTGCTTCTTACCTCTCCAGACAAATTTTTTTTTTCCATTCACTCTCTCTCTCTCTCTCTCTCTCTCTCTCTCTCTCTCTCTCTCTCTCTCTCCTCCACTGCACTCCCTTCTCATCTTTTGATAGCCGCGGGTGCTGTT
>NC_059271.1:27450024-27482524 GCF_017591435.1 Portunus trituberculatus | reverse complement strand
CGATGCGTGGAATTTTCCGACACTTCCTTCGTGTGATGTCCTGAGCAGCTCTTGGCAGCACCAGCATCACAGCAAGGAGGTGTGTACGGCGTCAGTGTTATTACGCTTGTGGTGATGCTTCGGGACAGTATTTTCATCGGGTTCATTAACTCATAAAAGTAAAAGTAAAAGAAAAATATAACGATAGTTTACGAATTCTGCATCATGGTAGAGAAAACATCCTGAACAAACTTATTAATTATCTCAGGCTTTTGAAAACAGTTATTATGTAATCCTAAAGCGTTCAAAGCCGTTGTCTCGTGCTGAGGTTTCGATTTTTGACCTGCTCGCCTCACCTCGCCTCGTGTTATTGGAAGTGGTGGTGCTACAAAAGGCCAATTTCTTTAAATGGAAACCTTAAAGCAACTTCCTGATAGGAAATCTCTCTCTCATACAATACGCGTCTTGTTTATGTTTTTGTTATACATTATGATTACCTGAGTCATTCTACACTTGTTCACCTACACCTCCAATGTTTTGCTATTTTCTATTCATTTGGTTTTAAATTGTCTGGTATATATGTTTGTAGATTCCCTGTAGCTTTGACGACGTTGCTAATCTTAATCTTCCCAATGTTTTTCTTCATCAATGTTAAATTATGTTTGTGTTTTAAACTGATGTGTTCATTTCTTCACTGTTTTCCTTTCTTTGCCATACTTTCAATAGAAAATATGTGCTAGTTTTCTTCGAACTTCTTACACTGTTACTTTGCTTCTCGTTTCATGAGAATTTTCATACTACTGTACCCTTCTCCGGAACCCTGTCCTTCTAGCCTCCAAGACTGTGTTGACGCCACTGTTCTGTCCTTCACTACGATACGGTGCGTATTGATCTTCGTGACGTTTAATCCAAATAGGAACAAGGCATTGAAGCGCGGCCCTAATAATGTGTTTTGTGCTGCGCTGTCCTTCAGAGTTTTGTATGGCAAGACTGTCAATAAAATTCACGACACAGTGATCGCCTCGCTGGGCCACCTACACAGCCTCCCTTTCTCCACCCAAAACCAAAATACATAATTTTAAACTCCGTACGTTTGTATTCTCCCAATTTCTTCCCTTCTTTCCTTTTTCTCTAGTTCCTTTCATATTTACGTTTTTTCCTCCTAAAAAGTCCAACTATCGTCACTGTTCACATTACTCACGCAAAATAATACATGGTCACAATTTGTACAATTCCTCGTTTATCAAATGTTTTATGATGTTGTTCATTTTCTGCTTCGTCTGCATTACCAAGTACTGGGTGCATCAACGTGCTATGCCTCCACACCACAGCACAATATAGACCCACTCTATGTACACACCTCTATACAGTCTCCCCGCAACATATCAGCACAGCCTCACACAAGTAAGCAAAGCAGTCCTGTAGTTCCAAAGAACCTTAAATAAACCATGCCAAGTCTGGCCTAAGTTTACAAGGCCATGCCCAGGGTCATATAGCACTGGACATCATCACACAGTTTCTTCACACCTCGAGGTTTCCCAAGGTTCAGTCTTGCTTCTTTCCGTAAACTTTGCTGTTTAACTTGAAACAACAGTTCTACGAATACTAATTTTCTTTCTCTATGATGATTTGGCATACAACCTCACGGAGGGCCGCCTACAGTCAACAGCACACGTTTCAGCATCAGTATAAACTCTTGTAATTCAAAACAAATTTACTGTTTTTGCAATCGCTCTTAACCGTCGGAATGTCTTGTCTAGATGAGCTGTTCTTGGTGTCAGTTGACAATCCTGTGTCTTCCTAGCCGCTAGTCGCTTGGCATCTTCACCAATCTTGGATGTTGTCAGTACACCATTAACTGATATATTTTCATTTGTTGCCTTTTCATTTGTTCTTTCTCACATAAAACGACCAAAGAAACAGACTTTTATTCAACTTCAGATGTGGTGTACGAGTGTTAAGTTTCAAGTTAGATCTTCCTTTAAAGACGCGCATCTTATACTCGACCTTCCCAGCATATTAGCTCCTTGTCCCTGCCGCCCTCTCAAGCCTGCAAATATCTCCCTTCACGGCCTCTTAGCCTTCACCTCTCGCTTCACCTTCACACGCGGGTCACGTTGCCTTACTCACCCAGCACGCTCCTGCGTCCTGCTCTAATCGTTAATCTTTTCAAGCGTCTCTCAGCCCGACTAGATGACACTCCAGACGTCAGATTCGAATCTTCCAATAATTACAATCTTTGCGCCAAAGATCTCGAAGCGACACACTGGTCTCATTCCCACGCCTTACATCGCAGAATTCACGAACTCAACACTATTTCTGCGTCTCACTTCTGCCATGAGTCGCGTGTGAGGGAAAGGCGATACCGGGAGTGCAGCGCTGCTGTCCCAGGTTCTGTAAATGCTGCGTACACACTGATTACATATCTGCTTCATGCGTAGGTTGGTATTACTGTCAACAAAGTCATTTAACTTGTTATGATGAATGCGTGGGACTTGCAAGCATCCTGCCACCACCGCCTCGCTGCTCATCACACTCGCGAGAACCATAGGGACGAACATAAACGAGGAGGAATTGCTGTTTCATACATTCCCCTCCACGGCTAACTTTCTCGTTGCCTACCCCTCGTGGGCGTGCAGCAGCATTGCCTTCCCCTCACCCATCAATGCAGACTGACGGCCGGGATTGGCCCTAGGCAGCTGATGCGACTTTCCAAATTCAAATCCAAATTCAATACTGTGCCTGAGTCTTTAATCACAGAGTGCATGTTTTCCTTAAGAGGGGAAAATATATTGTTATCCAATGTAATCAATGTAACAGAGTAATAATCTAATTGAGGATTAGTTTCTATATACCAGCATGGATTCCAAACAGTGTGCCCGAAGATGCAGCTCCTCGCCCTAATACTCGCTCTCTGATTTCCCGCGGGAAGATGCTTATCTTATCTTCCGGGATCATGAGTCCATTTCAAGCCGCAGCTCGCTTCCCATCACTACCACCCTGCATGCTTCCCTCTAATACTGCCTTCTGTATTTCTCAAAATGATCAAAGTGCTCCTCTGTTTGTCTGTCATCATGCTTTACCGAGACATCATTGCAAAACTGTTTATATTCATAATTTTTTTTTTCTGTGTTGTGGCCTATAGCGCCTGTAGGTTTACTTGTAGAGTATGGGAAGCGCTATCAGCTTCCACCCATTAGTGGTGCAAGCAATTTTATTCATAGTGATACCTATACTAGGGCCCATATCACCACCCAAGTGCATCTTTGGTGTAACCACCTAGAACCGGGGTATCACGGTGACATGTAGGTAACTACCACTCGATAAATGACACGGCGGTATATACGTGGTAGGATTCGATCCTACGCGTGGACGTCTGCCCGATCCCACGCTCACCACCTTATCCACTAGGCCACCACCTATATAGTGCTGCGTCTAACTTTCCTGTACTATGAAATTAATATAATCATGCCGACACTGCGGTGCTTAAATGAATCTTAGCGCCATTCAACTTGACTGCTGCATCACTCTCCAAGACGTCATCCATCTTCTTAATACTCGTGATACACACATGTTGTTGTGCCTCACCTTCCTGTATCCCTAAAGCCTGAACTGTCAGCCTTCCTCTGTCCTCTCCACTCCCTGACTACATGCTTGTCGGGTCTCGCATTTCCACTACATGTCCTCGAGCACTCAAGTGTACGTGACGAGAATGTGACCCGAGCAGGTGGAGGAAACAGGCGAGGGTGGAGGCGGCTGTCATTTGCTCATATACGTATATGGAGACAAGACACCATTCACAAACGCATTAGGCAGTGTACGAACAAGAAGAAGTACAAAAGTGAACGAAAATTATGACTGAGAGGGATGTAGTGGTGTACTTGACCTAATGTGGCATACGTTAGTGTGAAGAAAGAAGTAGGAGCGAGAGAGGGAGAAGGCTGTAGAGAAGCAGATTCTACTGCGAATGGGGGAAAGTGTAGTGCGGTAAGGAAAGGCAAGCTGTGTGGAGGGTGAGAGGGTGAGAAAGGCATTAGGGAGAGGGGAAGAGTGAGAGTGCAAAGCTGGGGAGAGGAGAACGTGTGCTGCCATAAATGTGAGTGTGGGAGAGGGAGAGCTGCGTAGAAAACTGCTGGTGGTGACGAAGAGTGAGAAGAGAGTACTACGCTATCAAACCATGAAGAGAAAGCTTTTTCTACACTCTCCCATGCATCATGAGACAATCACTTCACAGTATCTCCACTTCATTAAAGGAGGCCGTCTCTTCTTTAGCTATATGCACACCAACTGAGAAAAAATAATAACTTTTCCACACTCGTTTTCCTACACCCTCACAACACAAAGGAGAAACAATCACTTCCCTACTTTACACAACCAAACCAAGAAAAGATGTGGCTCCAGGAATGAAAAGGGCAATTTCTCTTCACTGTTACACACGCAAAAAGGAACAATCCCTCCCCTACGCCTCCACACAAAGAAGGAAAGCAGTCATTGCTGTACAGTTTCACCAGAAAGAGATAGTCACTTCTATACCTTCACAAAACAGAAAAGGAAGGAAAAGAAATCACTCCACACTCCACACAACAACACATATGGCGAGTAAATCACTTCCAGAGAGAGAGAGAGAGAGAGAGAGACCCAGGATACTTTTTCAATCTATCTATTTTTCTAAACCGTCGCGCCTCTAAGACTCACATCACGCTGCCGCACTATGATGCAAAAAATTCAAGTCACTCCTCTACAAACAGATGCAAACAGCTCTCAACTCCGTTCCTCTCAAGATCCTCCTGAATGTGCCTTAATTGAATCCAGCATACTGAACACTCGAACAAACAGCAGCAGTGAAAGGAACGTTTCCCTCGCCGCTCATACAAATCTGTTAGCTGTTACCTCCTCTGATTAACAAACATGGCAATATGTTATTATATTTTCCTGGACCAAACAGAACAGGCGGATGAATAAACTAATAAGAGAACAGGTACATTAATTAAAACACTTCTGATTCCAATGAATGTCCTTACAAAAAAAAAAAAAAAAACTTTCTGGCCGATGGGGCACTATTCACAAAATTGAGTGGAGGAGAAAGTATTAATATTATTTATGAGCAGCAGGCAAAAAATGCATGAAAATGCTTAATAAGAAAGAAATCTCTCAGTTTGAATATTAGTTTTTCAATTGCGTTCTAGACGTTAATATTCAATAGTCCTTCGCGATACACATAAAACACAGAGACTGTCTTTTATCATTAATCAGATAAATGTCATGAGAAATGCGGCAGAAAATATAATAGATATATTTGAAAGAAGAATTAATATCAAAAGCGCAATAACTCCTTTTAAAGCCTTGAACATATGAAAGTAATTAAACTTATATCTAAGCGATAAAGTTAAAATAATTCGGCCCCGCAAATACACACACACACACACACACACACACACACACACACACACACACACACACCGCGTAGTGTAGTGGTTAGCACGCTCGACTCACAATCGAGAGGCCCGGGTTCGAGTCCCGGTAAGCGGCGAGGCAAATGGGCAAGTCTCTTAATGTGTGGCCCCTGTTCACCTAGCAGTAAATAGGTATGGGCTGTAACTCGAGGGGTTGTGGCCTCGCTTTCCCCGTGTGTGGAATGTGTTGATGTGGTCTCAGTCCTACCCGAAGATCGGTCTATGAGCTCTGAGCTCGCTCCGTAATGGGGAAGACTGGCTGGGTGACCAGCAGGCCACCGAGGTGAATTACACACATCCCATGTATGATCACACTCCGCTTCTCTCTCACAGCCCCCTAACCCCTCAAAACACACACTCAGTCCTCCCGTCCCCTTTAAATCCTCTTCTTTCATCACTTCCTCTCCTAATTCTGACTTCAACATCATTTCCGATCCTCCACTCATCCTTTTCTTCTTCCACGCCTCACACTCACGTCACCCTGCCACACATTTCACCTTTACAGCAGCTTCATTGCAACGCTTCTCGGAAAAAAAAAAGGAACACCATCGACAGTGTCACTCTAGCTACATCAGGGTTAGATATCGTTAAAAGGAAAAAAAGGAAAAACTGACGCTATTCTGAATGCCGCTACGGAAAAGAACTAAATCCACAATACTCGTCTCAAAAACTTTCCAGGTGTTGATATGCGTGGTTAGGTTAGGTTAGGATAGGGTAGGTTAAGTTAGGTTAGGATAGGGTAGGTTAGGGTTCGTTAGGTTAGATTAGGTTAGATTAGGTGAGGGTAGGTTTGGTTAGGGTTCGTTAGGTTCGGTTAGGTTAGGATAGGGTAGGTCAGGTTAACTTAGGATAGCATAGGTTTGGTTGGTTAGGCTGGGTTGAGTTTAGATCAGGTTTTGTTACGTTTAATTATAGGTCGTGTTAACTTAGGTCAGGTTAGTTCAGGGTAGGGTAGGGTAGGTTAGGTTTGGTTAGGGTAGGTTGTGTTAGCCTCGTCAGGTCCAACAAGCCTTCTTTGCATTCCTTTGTGTCAGCTAATAGCGATCAACTGGACACGAACATCCCATAACTTAGTCCACTCACCTTGACCCTTTGCTTGCCTGTTCCGCTTAATTTTATGCTCCACTTCGCCGCCTCTGCACCTTCTGACCTGCTATTGTCCAAACCACCAGCGCAAGTGAACGAAAACATGAAGACCGACAATACACGCGTTACCCTGGAAAGCAAGTGTTTTATATCCACACCTTGTCAGGCCTCGTGTTCCCGTCGCTATATTTCTCCTCATTAGAACGAGTGTCATAATAGTTGCATTGTCTGCCGTGCTTTTTATCTCTTCTCTGTTGCAGCTCACAACTTTATTGCCAACGCCAACAAGAATAAGGGAGAGAAAAAGTAGGAAGCGTTTCGAGGAATGACTGTGAGAGATGGATGAAAGGGAGAAGGTGAGAGAAACAGAGAGAGAGAGAGGCAGGAGAGGAGAGCGAGAGGAGAGCAAGTGAGAGCAGGAGAAGGGTTGACAAGTGAGGAGTGAGAGGCTACGAGGAAATTATTTGAGGAAGTGGAGAGAGAGAGAGAGAGAGAGAGAGAGAGAGAGAGAGAGAGAGAGAGAGAGAGAGAGAGAGAGAGAGAGAGAGAGAGAGAGAGAGAGAGAGAGAGAGAGAGAGAGAGAGAGAGAGAGAGAGAGAGAGAGAGAGAGAATATGAGAATTGAAAGATGAAAGGATAAAATGATGAAATAACATATAAGTGAAGAAAATATGAGAGAGAGAGAGAGAGAGAGAGAGAGAGAGAGAGAGAGAGAGAGAGAGAGAGAGAGAGAGAGAGAGAGAGACGGGTAATGAAAGTATATGAGACGGAAAAACAACCAAAGGAGAGGAAAATATCATGAAAATTAACAAAAGGAAGAGGAATGGGATGTGCAAGAGGAGGAGGAGGAGGAGGAGGAGGAGGAGGAGGAGGAGGATCTAAGGTCTCGACACTAACGAGAAACTTCGTCCACCTCCTCGTTTCCTTTCAATTTAGCATGACGCCGCAGGATACTCAGCCAAGACCCGCCACAACTCACCCCCCACCCCCCATCCATCCCCCCACCACACACCCACCCAGTTCATGCTTTTTACATATTCCTTCTTGCAAGTAAGGTTTAATTTTATCTTCTTTCCTCCACGTGTGTTGCAGAATTTTTCTCACACAATCTCACACACACACACACACACACACACATATACACATTGTAGTATTGGTAGTCGTTTATTGATAACCACGTCTCGTTTTGTCGACCTTGATTAATAACGTTCTGTGTAAGAGTAATAGTTGAACTCAAACGAAGCACAAGGGCATGAGGAAAACAATAAAGAATTCGACACGAAAATTGTCAATAAAAGCTGAAAATCGAGGAATATAAGAAGTTAGAAACTGGACATCAAGGAAGAAGATAACTAATAAATAAATAAAAATAAAAGTCAATCAGAGCTACAAGTGAAATAGAAAACACAAATACACACACACACACACACACACACACACACACACACACACACACACACACACACACACACACACACAGCCATCAACCCCATTTATGGCCTCATCTTTAACCTTGATGAAGAAAGAATTAAGTATCACACAAATATGTAAATTGCAACCCCTGCCACGGCCTTGATGAGAGGAGAGGAAGGAGACATGGAGAGATGGAAAGACGAAAAAAAGGGTAATATTCTTGTTTGAAGAGAAATTGTGAAGTTGGAGAAGACGAGAAAAAGACGAGCTGGGATGTGAGGAGTATGCAAATAAATAGAAGAAAATAAAAAAAAAAAAAAACATGAAGGAAGGAAGGAGATAAAGAATGAAGAATACATTGGAATACATAGAGATAACATATACAAAGAGGAAGAGGTGGAGGAAGAGGAAGGGGGAGTATCAAGTGCAATAAAAGTGTATGTTTAAAAAGTGAACAGGATTATATGCAGCGCTACTGATCTTTCATAATTGCTCGAGAGAAACGGAAGAGTGAGCTTTACATTCATCAAAACACTACGCCGCACTTGATAAAATTCATTACAACTCAACAAAATATAAGAATAAGCAGACCTTGTGGAAACTTAAGTAGAGCAGATTTTTTTCAGTTGTTGATCTCAAGGATGAACTTACTCGCCTGAAATTGTAAAACTTGATGATATAAACAGCATACGCTAGAGAAGAAGGAGGAAGAGAAGCAGAAGGATGAAGAACAGCAGGTAGAAAATAAAACTAATAATTTCTGGTATTTATGAGGCTGTGGAAGGAGCGCAATATGGTTTACATACTGAGGCAATAGTCTGAGGCACAAAGTGAATTAAGCAAGGGACGGGCTTAACTCACTAAGCTCCTCTGCCGTAAAGAGAGAAAGTACAGTAATCTATTCCTCTAATATTGCACTGAAATGTTACTAAATTCAATAACAACTTCTTCACACATACCATCTTTTTTTTTTTTTATCTGTTTATTCCACACGTCAGAAAAGCATGAATGAATGAATCAATGAATGAAATACCAACTAATCAATCAAACTACAAAGAATGCACTCACTTTACAAGAAAACCTAATCTAACTTAACCTAACTTAACTAAACCTAACTGAACTTAACCTAAACTAACCTATAACCCTAACCTAACCTGCCGTAACCCTAACCCAAACTGTAACCTAACCTAACCTAACGTAACCCAACCCTATCCTAACCTAACTTAACCTACGTAAATTAACCAAATGAAATGAGCAGCAAAAAGTAAACAAATGTGCGAACTTATTAAATATAGTTAAGTAGATAAAAAAAGGGAAGTCTATGCATGTTAACAGAAGACAATCACATTAACCCCTTCAATACTGAGACACATTTTTTACTTTGAGATTTGTGTACAATTAGACTCTTTTATTGACATTAGGAAAGGTTTATGGAGGTCAGAAGATTAATAGCCAGAATCTTCACTATTTTAATCAACCACATAAGTTTCTCAAGGTGTACAAAATCGCTAAATAGTAAGCAGAATGCACATACAAACGCGTCGTGGTGCTGAAGGGGTAAAGACGAACATGATGCAATAACAGCCCCACACTTCACTGTAGAGACTTGCCATGCGCAGATTTTTAAAAAGAGACTCTCAGAATCAACGTAACTCGAATTTCTTACTGACCCCCTCCTTCCTCGTTATGAATATGGACTGACACACACACACACACACACACACACACACACTCTCTCTCTCTCTCTCTCTCTCTCTCTCTGTAATTTAGATATAATTCATAGCATTACTTTTGCATCATATCATTGTATCACTTTGATCAAATTCAGAAGAAGAGATTAAAGAGAAAACTAAGACGAAGGGATGCAGATAAAACGAAGAAAAAGCAAAGAGAGGAGGAGGAGGAGGAGGAGGAGGAAAAAGATCAGGAAAAGAAGGTGTGAGATAAATGAAGGAGAAAGAAAAGGAGAAAGACACGCACGAAGAGAAAGGAAAGCATGTGCAAAAGAAAATATCTAAGTTGATTACCAGCAATGCAAGAGAGAGAGAGAGAGAGAGAGAGAGAGAGAGAGAGAGAGAGAGAGAGAGAGAGAGAGAGAGAGAGAGAGAGAAAACACTTGAAAAAAAATACAAGGAAGGTAGATTGATAACACAGTGAGGAAAAAAAAAGAAAAATAATAAAAAACAAATACCAAAAGAAAAGAAAGGAAAGAAAAAAATCAACGAAAATCCATAAAATAAAAACAAGAACAACACTAGCAACAAAATACCAATAAAGAGACGACACGAGAAAGAAAACACACAAGGGGCTGCATCGACTCCACCCACCCAAACAAATACCATGAGGGAAGCAAATAAGAATCGAAGACATGAGTGAAATGAAAGGAGATAAAAGTTTCACGTCCTCTGGAGAATACCTAGCGAGGAGCTGCGTGGTAGGAAGGAAGGCAAGGACACAGTGGCTGGGAGTAAATACCTTGTTAGAGAGAGAGAGAGAGAGAGAGAGAGAGAGAGAGAGAGAGAGAGAGAGAGAGAGAGAGAGAGAGAGAGAGAGAGAGAGAGAGAGAGAGAGAGAGAGAGAGAGAGAGAGAGAGAGAGAGAGAGAGAGAGAGAGAGAGAGAGAGAGAGAGAGAGAGAGAGAGAGAGAGAGAGAGAGAGAGAGAGAGAGAGAGAGAGAGAGAGAGAGAGAGAGAGAGAGAGAGAGAGAGAGAGAGAGAGAGAGAGAGAGAGAGAGAGAGAGAGAGAGAGAGAGAGAGAGAGAGAGAGAGAGAGAGAGAGAGAGAGAGAGAGAGAGAGAGAGAGAGAGAGAGAGAGAGAGAGAGAGAGAGAGAGAGAGAGAGAGAGAGAGAAATGCTGGGGAAAGGGCTAGCAGGCAAATACTGCAGATATCAACAACGACACACGAACGAGCTCTGGGCTGATGGAGGAAGAGGATGAAAGCCAAACACGCGAGACACACAACACACGAAAGACAAAGACGTGCATAGGGACCAGGAGAAAGGAAGTGGTTAAGCCGGAGTTGATCTCGTCTAAACCCTGGATAAAGCCATGTCAACGGGAAGGGGACACACGAGAAGAGCTGAGGCGAGGAGAGGACAACAAGGCAGGGACACACGGCACCGCCACCACAGGAAAGAAACTGGAAACATGACGATCCTGCAGAAAACACAAAACATTTTCCCGATAGTTGAGCAAGAAGAATAGTGCGTTGGAAAAGCGATCTGTGCATTCTTGAGTGTCTCCTGTCATGTTGCAATGCAGTCTAGTGTGTCAAGGTGATGTGTGATGCAATGTCTGTATATGCAATGCCAGACATATAAGCCATGGTGTGTTATAGCTGACGTGTTTTTCTCCTTGTTTTCAGCATGTGTGCAGGATACATGAGACTTTGTGCAATGTGAAAGGAAAAGGTGCAAAACGCAGTGTCAGTGTTCAGCCCCGCGTGTTGGAGAGCGCAGGTGTGTGTGGCAGTGGGTGATACAGGTGATGAGTGTGGTGACAGTGAAGAGTGAGGCGTGAGTAGCCCTGGGTGTCAGTGAGGCGTCCACCACCACCACACTATGAAGGACACCGAGCCCCTCACCCATGAGCCTCACGGGCGGCTCAGACACAAATCCAGTCCGCTGTTCTGGCCGCTACTGTGTGGTGTGCTGCTGGTGCTGGCCATAGCACAGGCAGGATCCTTCTTTTTCCTCTTTGGCCGCCTGGAGGAGCTTCGTGGCAGACTGGAGATAGCCACTGTGCATGGCGGCCGACGAGAGGCAAGGTTGACCCGCGACCTCGAGAACATGCGAGAGCGGGTGGAAGGTCTGGCTCAGGAGTGCCATCAAGCCAAGGCAGACCACGCCAGCCGCTCACCCGTGCCGCCCCCACACCCACCCCCGCAGAAGCACTACCAGAACCCTCTGAAGAATCGGGTTGGTGCAGGACGCGTGAAGAGGCGAGCGTCTGACCCGTCCTACGGCATCAATGGTGCTCTGGGTGGGGAGAGCGACGAACTGAGTGTGCAGCTGCAGGGAGAGGAGGGCAGCGATCGTGATGGCGGGGACAAGTCTTGGCTGCAGCTCACCTCGTACGCCAGGCTGCCGGTGAGTACCCAGGCCGTCCCTCGCCCGGCGGGGAGACGTGCATAATGTTTGTGTAAATGTGTACATTAACTTTCCTGGATGACTGAGCTGCGCGATGAGAGGATGAAGTATCAGTTGCTTAATGAATGTTTCCCAGTTCAAAGTTTCCCTTAAGAAGGATCCTCAAGCCAAACTAATGATCATTTCCTCCATTATGCTTATTTTGTCTTTCTTTAAATTCATTACAAAATCTTGATCTGCATATTCTTTTTATCTCCTTGTCAATAATTGTCACACTTCCTTTATTCTTTGGTATTGAGGAAGTGCCTATTAAAGTTAAGACGAAATACTGACAAAGGAATCTCTGGCTGCGTTCAAGATGCATTTATTCCTCACACGTTTTTCGCATTTTCACATCCACACTGAGTTCCAGAAAGTATTGAAACTCTCCCTTTTCTCTTCAGCCGCGTTACCAACAAAAAAGTATTTCAAAACGTTTATAGAACTGAATATTTTAAACGTTTCGCACATGTACCCTTTGCAACGGAACTAGAAAAAATAACAACGTCGCATTCATTGAAACTCCTCGAATATGACATAATATCTAACATAGTAATTAAAAGTCAATGAAAAAAATGACACTAAAAAAACAGTTCTGAAAGTCGATCTCGCACACCTGGACACAAGATCGAAAGTAAGAAGACTTCAGAGGAACCAGAAAAAAAATTGTTTCCTAAAGCAAAGATTCAAATACTTTAAAGAGGAGCTTCGCCAGGACACCATTTGCAAAGACAACGAAAAGGAGACGGAACACGAGGATCCAGCACAGTACAGCCACGTGGAGACGAACAATAATACTTCCCCAGTCCTCTCATCCCATTTTCAAGTCTCCAACAGTAGCAGCCTCCCTCTCCAGGCTACCCTCTCAGCCCCGGAAGGGATAAAAGTCAAGCGGGGAATTGAGTAATGATGAAAACTGTTTCCAAACTTTTACTCTGCGTGACTACTTTCATCCCTTCAGGCCCGCTTGGAAAAACAAAAAAGTAAAAATCACTGTTCATTTCCTTCATCAAATAAGTTACTGTTGCCAACTCAAACATTTCTGGTATAGAAAAAAAAAAAGGTTAGATTCATGAAATGTCGGTGTGCATGGAGTGATGGCAGGAAATATTATCAGGCTTCTTTTTCCTTTTTTGCTTTCATTATCTAACACGGTGTTACTATTATTATTACTAAGACTACTACTACTACTACTACTACTACTACTACTACTACTACTACTACTACTACTACTACTACTACTACTACTACTACTACCACTACCACTACTACTACTACTACTACTACTACTACTACTACTACTACTACTACTACTACTACTAACAGCCTTTCTCTTAAAAAGGCACCTCTATCTCAGGTTTATTTTCCTGACACATTATTATTCGAAAGTCCATTAAGGTAAGGCCATTAACCTTGATTCTGCTCGCTAATGACTTGCGTTGAACCACTTTACTACTACTACTGCTTCTATCTACTACTACTACTACTACTATTATTACTAAACTTACTACTACTGCCACTGCCATCTACACGACCACTAACTCTTAACAAAACTTCAAGACATCTTTCTCTCCTGATTTTAGCTTTTCTTTTCCGCACAATTCCTGCCGCCACATCTTTCTCGTTCATACGCACTCTCCAATTTTTCCCACCCGCAGAATTCTGAGTGTCGCCTGTTTTTCATTCTTTATGGATAAGATCATCAAAATATCGTATAATTCCAGTTGAGTGAGTATAAAATAATTCTTTATGAGCATTGTGTTACTGAATCTCGTGAGAACTCTTATATGTAATGGAATTATAGTTTTCTTTAGGTGAAATGTAAAAATTACCATTGCGAGTTAAATATATTGCTTTTATGTTGACGCTTCCTAAATTATGGACTTGAGAAAAGGAATTCGTACCCCCATCTAGTTTTGGCAGTAACATTTTTCATGCATAAACGCATATTTGCAATACGAATGCTATCCATCAAATGAAGAGCGAGGCTGTCAAGTGCAATGATAAACTTTAAGTGTGGCGATGACTGCAATAATGCATCAGGGAGGAAAGTAAAAAATACACAGCGAAAGTGACAAGACTGCAGTACTCATTAAAGATACAAACACACACACACACACACACACACACACACACACACACACACAAATCACACGCAAACATAGCTCTGCTTTCATGATAATGATGATGATAGTGATGTTTCTAAACACTTTCCTCTCCCTGAAGCGCATCACCAGCGGCACTATTTCCTACCAAGATTTACAGTGACGCATTGTGCAGCGCGGCGCTCCGAGCAGCAGGTTGTGTCAGAATGTTCAATTCGACATTCATCAATAATTCTGTTGCAGAACAAATCCCCTGCAGCTTATAAATGTATCCTATGCGACCAGCCGTGACTCGCTAATATTTGACACTATTTTTTCTTCACTATTTTTGGTTGCTGCTGTGATCTGTACTGTTGCTCTTATTTTGATATAGCACTTATAACGGTATAATTATTATCATTATCATTACTTATAGTAGCACCAGCAGTATTGATAATAGCAACTGAAGAACTAGTAAAATAAGGAGCAGAAGCAGCAGCAGCAGCGGCAGCTGTATTAATACTAAAGACAGTAACAGGACTCCCAAAGCCAGCACACCGCCTCTCCCTTTATAAACTCAATATTTGAACCCTTTATTTCATTCTCTTGCGGACGGCAAAAAGCTAGAACACGTTCCCTTCCTGCGCCTCGGGCAGATGTGATCGCCAGCTAAAACTCTGTATATAACAAATCAAGCTTTTTGTTTACCTCCGTTACTCTCTCTCTCTCTCTCTCTCTCTCTCTCTCTCTCTCTCTCTCTCTCAATACAGTTAAAATGAACATAAACGCACACAGATCACTATCAATTATGCTCGAGCTCCTAATCGTCCGTTCATCCCATTCTCTATGTGAACTCGTTCTAGTTTTCAACGCTTCCAAACCCACAAGGCTTGTCACCACCTTTCCTCCCTCCAGTGAGAGCCGTGATCTTGTTCTTTCGCTTTTAAATCAATTTGCCACTCAATCAACCTGCTTCTGCACCAGCAATCCCTTGCCAAACAGAGTGAACAGCATCTCCCTCCTTCAACCATCCAAGTACCATGGCGCCTTCCAGACCAACTGATGTTCCTTCCTCCATTGCCTCAAGTTGTATGGAAGGTTGGTTAATGTTTTAAAGCTTCATTCCCTTGGAAAATGTCCTGTAAAATGAGGATGGTTGCAGTGCGCCAAGAGTTTCTATTTAGAGCGCAAAATTAAACTGCTCGCACGGAAGAATGAAAAAAAAAAACTCGAGAAAGAGACACATCACATGAAACTGTAAAAATATGAATATGAAACCACACAAAAGGATGCGAGGAAGCGAGCATGAAGATTTACAGAAAGGTAGGAGGCATCTCTCTCTCTCTCTCTCTCTCTCTCTCTCTCTCTCTGGCTGTTTCAACATAAGAAAAATCAAATTTCTCATCCTTGGCAAAAAAAAATTAGGACGGGGCGGCGCTGTGATGGAAGGCAGCGAGCGAGGCGCCGCGACCCACCATCCGGATCCTGAAGCAATCTTGCCGTCACGAACCGTAAAAATCCGAAAAAAAGTTTTCTATTATCCCAAAAAGATGTAGAGGAAGAGAACGATGGAGAGTAGCTTGGAGAGGGGAGGGGCTGAGAGAGGGAAGAACGTGATGGGATGCGTGGAGGGTGGAATGAGGGAAATTTGAATGTGAGATGCTGGGCAGATGAGGGATAAGAAGAGGCTCGTGATATTGTAAGGCAGTGAGCAGCTCCACGCGACTGGAAAATTGGACGGGAAAGATACGTAGTACATTACAGTGAAAAGGAATTAGTGCGTGACTACAGAAGAAGTTCATAACGTGTGTGTGTGTGTGTGTGTGTGTGTGTGTGTGTGTGTGTGTGTGTGTGTGTGTGTGTGTGTGTGTGTGTGTGTGTGTGTGTGTGTGTGTGTGTGTGTGTGTGTGTGTGTGTGTGTGTGCGTAGTAAAAGAAGCCAGAGGGTATGTCGTGTCACTTCCAGTCTTTGTAAAACACACACACACACACACACACACACACACACACACACACACACACACACACACACACACACACACACCATGTCAAAGTGACAAACCCATTCATTACATATCAAATGACGTTACTTCCTGAGTACAAAGCTGGAAATAAAAACAAGAGTTAGTATACAAAATATTTAAGAATGGCTAGAAAAAATAATAGAAAAATATTGTACTAAAAACCTAATTTTTCAGAGTACGACTAAAAAATATTTACTCCAAGCCGAATCATGAAGAAAACAAAGTACTCGTAACACTTCATCGTGATAATCTGCAGCAAAACTTAATATAAATGAAACACGAACTGGAATTTGAAATGATCCCTAACAAGTCTTCGAACGTGTAATATTCTGAGCATTTGGTTTCAGAAAGTGTTATTCCATCTCTCAGTGTCATGGAGGCGGGAGGGCGTCAGAGTGGTGTGGAAACTCGTCACTCCGGAGCCAGCTGGTGAAGAGCTCACTGGACATTGCAGTGTGGAAGTGATAGCTCTTCATTTACGTACTGTTTTCTTTACTATCTCCTTCATCGCATCATTACAACACAAATAAGAAAAAAAAAACATTCTACGCACCATGTTCAACTGAAGTAGTAAGTCTTCTAGTAGTAGTAGTAGTAGTAGTAGTAGTAGTAGTAGTAGTAGTAGTAGTAGTAGTAGTAGTAGCAGTAGCAGTGGCAGTAGCAGTAGCATTAGTAGCAGTAGTAGAAGTAGTAGCAGTAATAGCAGCATTAGTAGTATTAGTAACACAAATAGCAGTAGTAGTAGTAGCAGCAGCAGTAATAGTAGTTGTAGTAGTGGAGGTGGTGGTGATAACAATAATAATAAATGATAACGATGATAATAATTTTACCAAGTAGTCATGATAATTTTTCACTACGTCCATAGGGAAACATTCTCTCTCTCTCTCTCTCTCTCTCTCTCTCTCTCTCTCTCTCTCTCTCTCTCTCTCTCTCTCTCTCTCTCTCTCTCTCTCTCTCCATTTGTATATATCCATCTACCTTTTATATTCATTTAAAACCGCCAAACACACAGACGTACAGACAAATAGACAGCCGACCACACTGATACAAATCTTTCGGACAATCTGGATAAGTAGGAACTCAAGAAGGGAACTGATCGTGGGGCCATTACTGTCTGTTCCCCTTCCCCGTTTTATCTTGCCCTATTTCCTTTCCTGGCGGCATTTCACTGAGCCGCAGAGTCGTAGAGCGTGATTAGAACCAGCCACCAAAGTATCGTAAAGTGAGAGTGGATTGGCGGACTTAACGCTAAAGGGACAGATTAGGCCACCGTCCACCTGATTGGTTATGCATCTGTGCCACACGGAAATTTGGAAGAAAAAAAGGTTGTAGAAGTTTTTTTTCTTGTCTTTTATCTTCTTTTGGCGGGATAGAGGTGATGAGGGGAGGAAGAGAAGGAGACAAAGATTGGAGAGAGATATATATTTGAGAGACATGAATGATATGTTGGTAAATAGAGGCATAAACAGATATGTAGAAATAGATGGATGGATAGATAGACAGATGCAAATACATATAAAGAGAGTTACATGGACAAACTGGCAGAGTGAGGCACATACAGAAAAACACACAGACAGACGAAACCAAAAGAAAAGCAAGAACCAGGAAAAAGAAACACAACAAAAGGCAAAGGCTCCACTAAAAGAAAGAAAGAAAGGAAAAAAGAGAGCGAGAAAAAGAAAGAAAGAAATAGACGTAGAGAAAAAAGAGAGAATTCGGTCCATTTCCCACAAGAGTAAATTTCATCCCTTCAGGAGACCACTTCATCATGGCTGAGGAAAAGAAAAAAGAACAAAAAAACACCGCTGATGCCACTCTTTCTTCTTTCCATTTCCTACACTCCTTCTTTTCCTTCCTTCTACTCTGTTCCATCGTTCCATTCCTGTCTCTTCCACCTGCATGTCTCTTTCCGTCTCTTTCTTTCCCAGTTTGCCTTTCCTGTCTCTTGTCTGAATGCGTCTCTTTCCGTTCGTCCGCCCCATAATCACTTTTCCATCTCTTCTGCTTGTTCCTCTTTCTAGTTTAACAATATTGTGAGGCAGCATTAAGTTGGATACAAAATCAATGTTTCTCATTAAGTCAACGTGGGTAGTGTTGTGGGGTAATGATGTATTCATTTATCTATCTATCTATGTATTTATCTATCTGTTTCTCTTTCCAGCCCTATGTGGTGTCTTCCTCCACTCTTCCCTTCCTCCTCTTACAGTATTATCCTTTCTTTCCTCTCTTACAATCCTCAACTCTTCCTTTCCTCCTCGTCTTTCCCCTTTCTTCATTTCTTCTGTGTCCATCACACGCCACTACACTCGCCCACACCTTGACGTCTTGACAACCTGACAACCTGACAACCTTAAAGCCCACCTGTGTGTACCTGCTGGGACCATTCAGCGACATAACAACTTACCTAAAACCATTACTAAAAAAACTACCACATTAATTTCTCTTTTTTTCTTATATAATGGTTTTATTTACGTGTCTTTCGTACAGCGTTCGTTTTGTATTTCATGTATTTTAAGTTTTGTGTAGTATATGTCTTTTCTCTTTCTTTCTCTCTCTCCCTCTCTCTCTCTCGTCCTTTTATGTAAGTCTGTATTCAAGTTCCGGTCTCCATCTCTTCATCTTGAGTCGCATATTGCATACCCCGCGAGGCCTTCCATTACTGTGAAAACCCCGAGGCAGCACAGTGACTTTTTTTGCAAACTAGTGATGCCATGTTTGCAATGCATTAAAAATATGTAGTATATGATAGCTTGAGAGAGAGAGAGAGAGAGAGAGAGAGAGAGAGAGAGAGAGAGAGAGAGAGAGAGAGAGAGAGAGAGAGAGAGAGAGAGAGAGAGAGAGAGAGAGAGAGAGAGAGAGAGAGAGAGAGAGAGAGAGAGAGAGAGAGAGAGAGAGAGAGAGTCAAAGAGAAGAGGAAAGAGCGAGCTGTGGTGGTAGTGCTGTAAGACAAAAAAAAAAAAAAAAAAAAAAACATCAGCCGGAGCACTTTTTTCCTCCTCTCGCGTCCTGGAGCGGCGCGCAGACCCAGGATATTGGGAAAAGGATTGATGCTGGTGATAAGAGGATAAATTTGCATCAGCCACAAAAGAATGAACGAGGCGTAAATGAAGAATAGAAGACTAAATTCGCGTAACTTGACTTCAGGACCACGTTGAGTGTCTGATGATTGCACGTAGAGTCGAAAGTGACCAAGTGATGTGAATTGCTAGCTTTAATCACAAACTTGGTGCTTCAGTAAGAAAAAATGTACATACAGGTTAATTGCTGTATGAAAGTTGTTCGTTAACCTAATAACTACCTGTGTACGTACCGGTGCTAAACAGACATACCTGGGCAATTGAAGTGACTCAATAACAACCAGAGCAGGGAGAAACTTAGATGATGAGGCAGTGTTACAAATTTTCCTGGAATAGACAATTAACAGAGATAAGTGGTGAAGATCAAGAGTCACTTTTCTGTTCTGTGATGAGATTCTACAAGCTGATGAGGATGATGATGTAAAAACAACAGAAAGGAATTAGTAAGTCGGTGGTAATTCGTTAAAGCAGGGCCAATTCACACGTCCTTTACTGATGTGACTAGCTTGCTAATTAACGAGGTGTAATTAAGTCTGTACCAAGGTATCACATCAGTATTTGCCGTTAATAAACCAACGTCTGGCGCGGAGAGGCCTCAGCCATAGAGCAAAGGGAGTAAAAATGAATGATTCCAATAGCACTCAGTCTTCATCAATGGGATATGAAGGACACGTGCTGAGGAAATAAAGCAAAAATAGTCTTACGTTTCCCCTTCAATAAGAGACATGACGAGCTGCCTTCATGGAAAAGCTTCTATTTCATTATGTCGCTAACCAGGAAGACCACAGCCACCGCCACCATTGTATGTGCTACGCTTCATCTCCTAAAGCAGAAGTATTAATTAATACGTTTAATGCGCAGTGATGAAAAATATGCATGATAAAAAAAAAATGATCATAACAGCAACTCTACCATTCACTCTGATGATCTTTTTCTTTTTTAACCTAGTACCTTTTATCGGGTGAAATCTCTCTCTCTCTCTCTCTCTCTCTCTCTCTCTCTCTCTCTCTCTCTCTCTCTCTCTCTCTCTCTCTCGGTAACACGATCGACAGAATTCAATGCTACTGATAATTGAAACTTCTCCATTATTTTTTTTCCCAAAGTATCCTGTTGTGCTTTTATCGGACCGTTTCAGGGCTAAATTTGTTGTTGTTTTCCTGTTTGAAAGATTGTGCTTTTACGCCGAATGGCATTTCCCATTTGGTTTACCAGAGGGCCAATATTTGAGTGTTTACATTAGAGAACAGAGGCCAGCGGGATGGTAGACTGACGCAATTATGGGAGAGCAAGCGAGAGGCTGCAAAAGTAAGTGGAATATGTTAAAATGAATAATATATATATATATATATATATATATATATATATATATATATATATATATATATATATATATATATATATATACTTAACTTAACTTAAGTCTTAAGCTAAGTGAATGAAGTTTTCAGGGTACAAACTGGATAACTGTGTGTGTGTGTGTGTGTGTGTGTGTGTGTGTGTGTGTGTGTGTGTGTGTGTGTGTGTGTGTGTGTGTGTGTGTGTGTGTGTGTGTGTGTGTGTGTGTGTTTAGTATCTGCGCCAGCCTCAGTTTCCAAGACTTCGTTTAATGGATCACACTAATTGCACTAGTTTGTAATCAGACACCCTTGCAAGTTAATGAAGGACGCTTCTAAGTTGACTGATATGCTCCCCTTGTAAACACGAAGTCGATATTCCCCGGCGTGGTGAGGTGACTTCCTCCTTCGAAGAGGCGTGTGTGGAAGCCCCGCCCACCAAACCTCCAAACCTCCGCGGCCCCTCGCCAGTGTGGGACTAATTGAGTGAAGAAAAGGGTGCACAAGAATTGTTTTGTTTTGTTGAAATTAAGCATTCTTTTGTTGTACTTCATTTCAGCCAACGAGGGGAATAATTCAAAAAAGTGTCCGGGGCACTGTTTCATGTTTGTTGAGTTATTGTTTGTTGTTGCACGATTTTTGTTCTGTGAAAAAAAAAACTACAATACTAAACTAAAGCGCACAACAATGTTTTTCATTTTGTTGAATTAAGGTTCATATCAAATGAAGGGGTAATCTAATGAACAAAAATACAATGCTATACTCGTTTTTTACATCCATGAAACCCGTATACTTTACTTTATATCATTACTCCTTTTAAATATTGACAACTGCAGCCGTTCAACACAAAACTGGTAAAAGAAAGGAATAAAAGAAGAGAGAAAGAAAGAAATAAGTTGAGGAAAAGGAAATAAAATAATAAAACAAGTATGATACTATGAGATTTATTGGCATGTAATGACAGTATTTGAAGAACAACACACTAAAACAAACTAAGCATCGGAGAACAAAGGAAAAGTAAATAAAAAAAAAAGACAGAAGAGAAGAAAGAAAGGAGATGAAAGAAAGACTTGAGCAGATCGGCAAATATCATATCACCAGTTAAAAGCCACGTGTACAGGGGGCGGGGGTGTTGTTTGATGTGTAGTCTATTCAATTTCCAAGTCTAACCCTTTAAGAACCATGACGCATTTCCATATTCATTCATTTAGTGATTTTATACAGCTTCAGATACTTATGTGTGGGATTAAAATAGCGAAGACTGTGGCCATTAATCTTCTGACCTCCATAGACCCTTCCTGATGTCAATAAAATGGTAAAAGTACACAAATCTTAAGGCAAAAATGTGTCCCAGTATTGAAGGGGTTAAAGCAAGGTGAGGAAATTTAGTCAGATGGAAGGAAGGTGAGGAAAAGTATCGATATGGACTGGAGAAGAAAGTAAGGGGAAAGGAGAAGGGGTAGAAAGATAGAAGGTAACAGAAGAGGGGAAGGTGTGGTTGGATAGAATGGGAGGGAAGATTATCGTAGAAACAATATGTTCTGAAGTTTCTCTCTCTCGATTCGTGTGTGTGTGTGTGTGTGTGTGTGTGTGTGTGTGTGTGTGTGTGTGTGTGTGTGTGTGTGTGTGTGCTTACGATGGTGTCAGTATAGTAAATGAAGCAAATGAGCCAGTTTTTCATTTCTCTTTAGACTTAACTATGGAATGACATCAAATAAAGTAACGAAGAAAATGTTTGTGCCTACGTTTCTTCCTCCTCCTCCTCCTCCTCCTCCTCCTCCTCCTCCTCCTCCTCCTCCTCCTCCTCCAAAATCTGAACTGGTCTTTGATGCGGCTGAGTTTATTGTGAGTGTGCCGTTCTTAATAGGGAGACTGATCGGTGACATTCCTGCCTGTGTCCTAAATGCCCTGCGTAAACGGAGGAGGAGGAGGAGGAGGAGGAGGAGGAGGAGGAGGAAGGGTAGTTAAGTGGTGTTGGTGACGTTTCATCGACCGCTTGGCTTCCTTAGTGAAATGTGTGTATCTTTTTTTCCCTTTTTTCCTTCCCCTTTTTTCCTTGGCTTGTGTTGGCTTTAGTTTTAGTCGTAATGTCAAATACAGTCTCCACCAGGGTGATAAAGAGCGCTCCAATACCCTCTCTCTCTCTCTCTCTCTCTCTCTCTCTCTCTCTCTCTCTCTCTCTCAAAATATGGTTACTTTAGTATTTCTACCTCGCCATAAACGCGCCTTTGTACTGCAACGAAAAACTTCCTAAATTTATTCCTATGTGAGACTTCTGCCCTTCTCCTCCTCTTCTTCCTCTTCATCCTCTTTCCTTCTTCCTTGTCCTCCTCCTCCTCCTCCTCATCCTCCTTCCTCCTTCCTCGTCCTCCTCGTCCTCCTCCTCCTTCCTCCTTCCTCCTCCTCCTCCTCCTCCTTCTCCTCTTCTTCCACCTCCTCCTCTTTCCTCCTCCTCCTCTTCCTCCAAATTCAAATACCTGCTGAGAAGTTCACGGAAGGGAAAAAAAGATAAAAAAAAAAAGCAGATTTTTGCCCAGACCACAGAGGACGCGAGAATACAAAGGAGCAGCTGACGATGTGTGTGTGTGTGTGTGTGTGTGTGTGTGTGTGTGTGTGTGTGTGTGTGTGTGTGTGTGTGTGTGTGTGTGTGTGTGTGTGTGTGTGTGTGTGTGTGTGTGTGTGTGTGTGTGTGTGTGTGTGTGTGTGTGTGTGTGTGTGTGTGTGTGTGTAAGGAAAGCGAATCGCATTTCTAGTTTCATTTTGTCATTTTCTGGAGAGTGTCTGTCTAACGTGACGTGATGTGAAGGGCGAAACGATAAGGAAGATAGAGAGACGAGAGAAAGAGAGATAGATAGATAGAGAGAGAGAGAGAGAGAGAGAGAGAGAGAGAGAGAGAGAGAGAGAGAGAGAGAGAGAGAGAGAGAGAGAGAGAGAGAGAGAGAGAGAGAGAGAGAGAGAGAGAGAGAGAGAGAGAGAGAGAGAGAGAGAGAGAGAGAGAGAGAGAGAGAGAGAGAGAGAGAGAGAGAGAGAGAGAGAGACCTTTACTTACGTAAGATGAGAAAGGAAAAAAGATAAAGAGGAAGAGGAGGAAGTGATACGATCTGTGTGGGAGAAACAGTGGCGTGGATGAACGAGAGAAGTGTCACCCTGGGATTGAGGGATGGATGAATGGAGGAGGGATAAAGGAGTGGGAGGAAAAGATGGGTACACTTGACAGGAAAACGTGTAGATGGGAAGGAAAAAAAAGAGACATTAGATTGAGGTAAAGTAAGAAAGGATAGATGTAAGCAGAAGAGAATGTAAAAGATAGAGGAGAAGGTGAAATGAAAATGAGAGAGGAGGTGATGGAGAAGGAGAAAGAGGGAGACGGAGGAGAAAGAGAGAAGAAAGGTGAAGCTGGAGGCAGAAAGGGAGAACTAGGATAAAGGCAAGGATGGCGAAGGTAGAAGAATGCACGAATATTTAAGTTGATGAATGGAATGAGATAGAAAGACGAACAGGGAACGGAGTGGTAAGGAGGACTACAGGCAACAAACATTACACCTTTACCACATACATCGAATAATTCACCATTGGCACTTGTTAACCCCTTCAGTACTAAAACCCATTTTGACCATGAGTTTTGGGTACGATTAGGAAGGGTCTATGAAGGTCAGAAGATTAATGACCAGAGTCTTCACTAATTTAATCCCCAAATGAGTTTCTGAAGCTGTATAGAATCACCAAATAGTAAGCAGAATGAAGATGGAAAAGCGTCACGGTACTCGAGACGTTAATGTTAAATAGAAATACAACTGTTTTCCTTCCTTCACACTTCAGTACTCTTCAAGCCTTACCGTAAAACACACTCATGATTTACCGCCGTCACTCCTACTCCGTTATTCATGAAAGTGAAGCGTACATGAAACAAGAAACAGTTCAGGCGAGAACACAGGTAAGGTAGAGCCACGACGGGAAGCCTGCTGGTGACTTGCTCCTGAAGGCTTAACCACTTGGCGTTCGTTCAGGCTCAAGGGGGACGCAAGAAAAGTTATGCAAAGTGGGTCGGTGAAGGAAGGTGATGAGTGTATATTGATGGTGTGTGTGTGTGTGTGTGTGTGTGTGTGTGTGTGTGTGTGTGTGTGTGTGTGTGTGTGTGTGTGTGTGTGTGTGTGTGTGTGTGTGTGTGTGTGTGTGTTGAAGTTTCTCAAAGGCCTGATCCAACAATAGAATACAAAATATGATAGTCTCTCTCTCTCTCTCTCTCTCTCTCTCTCTCTCTCTCTCTCTACCCTCGGCATCAGTGGAGGGTCCAGTAGGGAACAAGGCTATCACTACTACTCCCCGTGCTAGTTTCCTCTAGATTTTCATTCTCTCCTTCGCAAAAAAATCAAATAAATAAATAAAGAATAAAAAATAAAAAATAAATATTACCATTTATCATTACTATGCACATTTCCAAGCAAATAAATTGTGCCATTCAACGGAACCATCCCTAGCCATTCATCATTCTAATTGTACCTCTTTTAACTCTCCCATCATTCACTAGCGCCTTCCTTCCTTCCTTTCTTTCTTTCCACTCCATTCAGCAACTCCGCCTGTAACTTAGCCCACTTTCAAACCCTCCAACTACACTTTCCCTCATAGTTTAACCACCGAATTGTATCTTTCTTCACCGTCCAAATCTCAAACGTTCCCTTCCCTTTACGCTTTCCCTTCTTCAATCCACAGTCCTTTCTCTCATTCCTCGTCAACTGAACACTGCCTTGCTTTGCTTTCCTTCCTTTCCTTTCCATTCCCTTCCCTTCTCTTCTCATCGCTTCCCGCATTTATGATCCACAAACTCTCTGGAATACCTGCATGTTACATTACTTCCTTGGCTGCTTCATTAAAGTAATTTCAATAATTAGAGGCAGCAAGCGGAGGGAGAAAAAAACGTGGGTCTTTTTAGCCGTAGAGTTTCAAGCAGAGGAGAGGAGGCGGAGAGGAGAGTCTGGGCTGAAACGCCTGGCTGGATTTACACAGCACACAACGGAGCACGTAACCTTGGGGCCCGTGAGAGGACGCGTGCCATCAGCGCAGCACTCCAGCCCCTCAGTCCGAGTACTCACGCGAGGGGCGGAATAATGGTAAGGCTTCCTAAGAGACATTAAAATTCCACAGCGTACCATAAAGGGGATGTGTGTGTGTGTGTGTGTGTGTGTGTGTGTGTGTGTGTGTGTGTGTGTGTGTGTGTGTGTGTGTGTGTGTGTGTGTGTGTGTGTGTGTGTGTGTGTGTGTGTGTGTGTGTGTCGGTGTGTGTGTCGGTGTGTGTGTATGTGTTTAATTTGCCATTATCCACACAGAGAGGGTTCTTTTAATTCCTTTCACAGAGTACCTTTTTTTTCCAGTTTCCCATTGTGATGGAGGCTTGTTATGGCGAAGTTAATTATCGCTACATTTCACATGTAAAAAAGAAAAAAAAGAGGTAGTTTGGTGGTTTTCAAGGCGGATGATGATAAGGGTTATAATAATTCATTTCATTCGGCTTAAGAGGACATGCATCTTTAAAACACGGTTTTATTCCTACCGTTCCAGAGAGAGAGAGAGAGAGAGAGAGAGAGAGAGAGAGAGAGAGAGAGAGAGAGAGAGAGAGAGAGAGAGAGAGAGAGAGAGAGAGAGAGAGAGAGAGAGAGAGAGAGAGAGAGAGAGAGAGAGAGAGAGAGAGAGAGAGAGAGAGAGAGAGAGAGAGAGAGAGAGAGAGAGAGAGAGAGAGAGAGAGAGAGAGAGAGAGAGAGAGAGAGAGAGAGAGAGAGAGAGAGAGAGAGAGAGAGAGAGAGAGAGAGAGAGAGAGAGAGAGAGAGAGAGAGAGAGAGAGAGAGAGAGAGAGAGAGAGAGAGAGAGAGAGAGAGAGAGAGAGAGAGAGAGAGAGAGAGAGAGAGAGAGAGAGAGAGAGAGAGAGAGAGAGAGAGAGAGAGAGAGAGAGAGAGAGAGAGAGAGAGAGAGAGAGAGAGAGAGAGAGAGAGAGAGAGAGAGAGAGAGAGAGAGAGAGAGAGAGAGAGAGAGAGAGAGAGAGAGAGAGAGAGAGAGAGAGAGAGAGAGAGAGAGAGAGAGAGAGAGAGAGAGAGAGAGAGAGAGAGAGAGAGAGAGAGAGAGAGAGAGAGAGAGAGAGAGAGAGAGAGAGAGAGAGAGAGAGAGAGAGAGAGAGAGAGAGAGAGAGAGAGAGAGTCCACCTTCCTTTATTCCTTCCTCCCTGATGCATTATCCCTCCACGAATCGTAACAGCCTTAATGCATAATCTTATTTTTCCCTTAACATTCTTTGACTCCTTCAGTACCATGACGCGTTTTCCTATTCTTTCCAGTCACTCATTTGGCGATTCTATACAGCTTCAGAAACTTAAGTAGGGATTAAAATAGTGAAGACTCTGGCCACTAATCTTTTGACCTCCATAGACCCTTCTAATGTCAACAAAATAGACTAATCACACGAATAATTCATGATAAAAATGCGTTCCAGTACTGAAGGGGTTAACGTCACAATTCATCGCCACCGCTCGTCACGCCAGCTCGCAGAAAACGCTTAAACACTTCACCTCATCACACTCTCACACTTTACATAACTTCACCCTTTCACTCACTCTCGCCGCCAGCCACCGCCTCTCCCCCTTACACAGTCCACTCCATCTTCCCGTCTTATAGAAACGAATGGACGATGGGAAACATATTGCTCACGCGGGGACAGTATTGGAAAGTGTGGAATATTTCACTTCTTGCCTCTGAGTAGCTTACGAGTGGCTTTCTGGCTCAAGGCCGGGAAGGGGCGTGCAGTAAAGGGGTTCGAGCCCCAAGCCGTAAAAATAGACGGCTCTCAGGAACAAGAAAGTAGCCTCGTTCCCTGCCGGACCTTCCACTGATGCCGAGGGTGAGAGAGAGAGAGAGAGAGAGAGAGAGAGAGAGAGAGAGAGAGAGAGAGAGAGAGAGAGAGAGAGAGAGAGAGAGAGAGAGAGAGAGAGAGAGAGAGAGAGAGAGAGAGAGAGAGAGAGAGAGAGAGAGAGAGAGAGAGAGAGAGAGAGAGAGAGAGAATGGAGTACGGGAGACATGAGTGACAAAGGGAGAAAAAAAAAGAGTGAGGAAAGAGATTGAATAGTGACCAAGGGAAATATGGAATTAGGGAGGGATGAAGGAAAATGGGAAGGTGGTAGGAAATTAAGGAGGGAAATAGAGACGGAAGAGAGGGATTATTGAGGATGATAAAGGGAGGAAACACAAAACGGAGGGAGGTGGAAGAGATGGAAGGATAAAATTAATAAAACAATGGAGGAAAGGAAGAAGGAAAGAGAAATAGGAAAAAAGGAATTAAGGATGGGAAGATGAAGAAAATTGAGAAGTTAGAGATTGTAGGGAAAGAAGAAAAGAGAGGGAAAGAAAAAGTAACGAAAAATATAGAGAAGGGAAACAGGGAAGAAGGGAATGGATGTTGTACAGAGAGGAGAGAATAAATGGAGGAAGAGGAAAAGGAAGAAAAGGAAAAGCAGACTGAAGGAAAAGGGAGAGAGGGAAGAAAAGAGGAAGACATGTAGAAAGAGACAAAAATGAGAGGGAAAAAGAAGCAAAAAAAAAAAAAACGTAGAAATGAAGGAAAAAAAAATCTGAAAGGGGAGGAAAAAAACGAAAAGATATTAAGAATGTAAGAAAAGGAGAGATATAGAGAAAGAGATAATGAGACAGATGAGAGTGAGCGAAAGAAATAGGAAGAGAAAAAGACTCATTTACAGGGAAAAAAGGAAGGGATGGGCGTAGATATAAGGAGGAGGAGGAGGAGGAGGAGGAGGAGGAGGAAGAGAGGGACGCAAGATCAGTAAGGCGATGGATAGCCGCGTCGCAGGATAAGAGTGCTGAAGTGAATGATGAGCGGCAAGATGGGGCACAAAAACTCTTGAAAAACTATTCGATATTGGACGCGTGGAAGTGGCGCGGTTCATTGATGCACACTTTATGGAAATGATGGAGGTTAGACGAACAGTTCCACGGGTTAATGAAAAGGAGGGGAACACAGGAAAGAAAAAAAATTAAATGAGTACCGAACATGAAAAAGAAAGGGAAGGAAAAATGAAATGCAAGAGAATATTAGCGATAACTTAGCGGCGGGGCGGGCGGTAAAGAGGGAGGAGAAGGGTGAGGGGAAATTGGGAGGGGGAAAGGGGGGAAGAGGAAAGAGGGAAGGGGATGTCAGGATGAATGTGGGTCCGTCGAGTTCTGGATAATACGAAGGTGAATTATTACACGGAGAAAGATGATAAATGAGAGAGAGAGAGAGAGAGAGAGAGAGAGAGAGAGAGAGAGAGAGAGAGAGAGAGAGAGAGAGAGAGAGAGAGAGAGAGAGAGAGAGAGAGAGAGAGAGAGAGAGAGAGAGAGAGAGAGAGAGAGAGAGAGAGAGAGAGAGAGAGAGAGAGAGAGAGAGAGAGAGAGAGAGAGAGAGAGAGAGAGAAGAGAGAGAGAGAGACTGAAAGACTTGAGGAAATTGGGAAGTCCATTTCACTTTGGGATATAAATAACAAATGTAAACCATCTGAGGTGAGGGAACTGCTGGCGTGTGGAAGAGAGAGAGAGAGAGAGAGAGAGAGAGAGAGAGAGAGAGAGAGAGAGAGAGAGAGAGAGAGAGAGAGAGAGAGAGAGAGAGAGAGAGAGAGAGAGAGAGAGAGAGAGAGAGAGAGAGAGAGAGAGAGAGAGAGAGAGAGAGAGAGAGAGAGAGAGAGAGAGAGAGAGAGAGAGAGAGATGTATTTTAGGAAAGATGGTTGAAAATTGAATATAAAGAATGAAGGAAGACGCTATTCTATGAAGAGTATTGAAAAAAAAATAAAAAATAAATAAATAAATAAATAAATAAATAAATAAATATATATATATATATATATATATATATATATATATATATATATATATATATATATATATATATATATATATATATATATATATATATATATATATATATATATGAGTAGAGAATGAATGAAATGAATGGAATGAAAAAAAATGTTGAGATTGTCTGGAAAAAAATATAGAATGTCTAAAAGAACAAAACGTAGAGAAAATATTAAGCTTGTTGTTCAGGAAAGAGCGATTGAAATGAAAAAACTAAAAATCTATTGGGATAAAATAGATGATGAGAACTGAACAAGAAATTTAAAAAAATGTATAAAACTAAAACATCGTTGTCTTTGGAACCATCAATCATTATTTTACTATAGTTTTATCATTCCAGAAGTTTGGTCACAAAGCCGCCGCCACCCACCATAACTGAAAAAAAATAAATAAATAAACAAATAAAAAATACGATTACTTAAAACGATTGTCTTTGGAACCATGAATAATTTTCTACTATAGTTTTATCATTCCGAAACTTAGGTCACGAGAAATCACAACCTAAGCTCATGTAATGCACCCGAACAATGCTTCACTAATAACAAATCGTATACATAAACACCATTAGTAAATAAAAAAAAAATAATAATATTCCCTTTATATTTTCTATCACCCCAAAATGAACTTAACCTAACCTCTCTTCACCAAACCAAATCTAACTTAAGCAAACAAAAGCAGGAAAAAAAGGAAACACCATTAGTAAAAGAAGCGTCTTTTTTTCCCTCCTCACACTAAAGGTCACGAGAGGAGAATTAAGAGGCACTAATTTCCCTCTTTTCCTCCGCACAGATGAGCATATAAATTGGCTGCACGCTACTCGACGAAGACTTATTGCGATGAATGCTGAAAATTGCCGCTTTCTCGCCCACCACCCATCTTCTTTTTTCACCGGGTCTTCGTGGCGTGAAAAGGTTCGTTCGTGCGCAAATGAGCTGCCCAGAAAAACGACTGTAACTCCGCCCGTTTGCGTAATTTAGGACAAAGATCATGCGAGGAGTTTTGCCGAGTGAGTGTAGTCTCGTGTGTGTGTGTGTGTGTGTGTGTGTGTGTGTGTGTGTGTGTGTGTGTGTGTGTGTGTGTGTGTGTGTGTGTGTGTGTGTGTGTGTGTGTGTGTGTGTGTGTGTGTGTGTGTGTGTGTGTGTGTGTGTGTGTGTGTGTGTGTGTGTGTGTGTGTGTGTGTGTCGTCTTGCTAGGAATGACTCCGCGTGTTGAAGAGAAGAATAAATGGAGAAATGAGTCACTACTTAGATAAGAGGCACAAGAAAAAATGAACCGTGTAAACGAGAGTTGGAGGCTGAATGGCAGAGAAATACTATCTCAATCTTGTTTTCTCTCTTCTCCGTTCTCTCACATAAAAACAGACACAGGCAGGAACACGGGGGAGCGGGGAAAATAAAAGCGAAAAGACAATTACAGAAGGAGAAAGAAGCAGTGCATAAAGAGACAAGGACAAAATTGCGGCATAGAGGCGTAGCGTGCTGCCATAAGAGTCCCAAAACCCCACACGAGACTCGCAGACCCCACGACAAGGACCAGAAACACACTAGGCAACAGGTAACCAGCTAAAGACAAGGAAGCTTTACGAATCACGCAATGTCACCACCACCACCACCACCCCTACTACCACTACCACTACTACCACCACTACCACCACTGCCACTGCCACTACCACCACCGCCACCAGCGCCACATCTGCACGAAACTGAGTTAACAAAGAAGTGAATTTTATGCATGAGAAGAAGACTGCATGATGGCTTAAGAAAATATTGAAAAAAAAACATTCCTAAAATAAGTTCCACTACTTACTGCATCTTTAAAGAAAAAAAAATAGAGTAGGAGAGTTTAGAGAAGAAATAGCGATTCAAAGTTTATTTTTCATCTATTTTTTTTTTTTTCATCGCCACTACAACTCGTTTCCTTGCCGCAAAAAGAAAGTTCACGCCTATATTTTCATTTCTTCATTGCTTCTAAAGAAATCAAGGGACAGTAAGATGTTCCTTTGATTTTAACGTGGAAATTACTGGTTAACTCTTATACTAATCCATCTTTTCTTGGTAGAGTAAAATATTCCACTATCACCATTCAACATTTCCTTTATACATCAACACATTATACCTAAAAAAAAAAACCTAAAAAATTCCTGAAACTAACAAAAATATTACTGATAAACACTAACAGCCCCATTTTCATAGGTAGAAATTAAAGTTTTCCATTATTCACATTTACAACTTTTCTTACGTTTATCTATATGGTAAAGTCTCTTAATTCAATAGTCACGCATATTTGAATTTCTCCTACGGTACTCTCGGCGTTAAAGGATGACCAGAGCAGTGAAAGGGTTAATGCGATGGATAGACAACGAAATGTGTGAGCAAGCCTTGTGTGGCGCGGCGTGCAGCTGGTGGGTCCAAAAGAATACACGTACCTCCAAACAATACAGAAATATGTTACTGTGATTTCTCTCTCTCTCTCTCTCTCTCTCTCTCTCTCTCTCTCTCTCCGGTGTGTGTGTGTGTGTGTGTGTGTGTAAACTGATGAATTTTCACATATCTACATATTCATACGTTCACTCATTTGTATTCATATTAAAGGACATGACAAGATATCTCAACTCAGTATGCAAAAGAAGTAATCCCTTTTTTCTTATAAACAAGTTAGGAAGGAACAAAAGCCAGAAACATATGACTTGGATGGGAGGGAAAATGAGATTGTGCGAGGACTTGGTACGCGACACACACACACACACACACACACACACACACACACACACACACACACACACACACACACACACACACACACACACACACGGCAATTCTGAAACCATCCCATGATATACAGGGAAAAAATAAAGGAAAGAAAATGAAAGAAGCGTTGCAGTGGAATTGAGGGAAGACGGAAGGTAAAACACAACGGGATAAGGAAAAACAACATGAGATAAGAGAGGAAAGCAGAATACGACGACGCAAAAATGAGGGACAAGGGAAGTGGAACGGATGAATTGAATGATGGAGGAAATAAAAGTAAAAGTGTGTCAGAG
>NC_059271.1:27440024-27447524 GCF_017591435.1 Portunus trituberculatus | reverse complement strand
TAGTAACCATAACGAATAAGGAAACGCGTCATGGTACTAAAGGGGTTAAAAAGAAGAGGAGGAATGAGTAAAACTAGAGAAAAGGGTGAAAAGAATATTATTTTCTTTGGTATTATGGTGGTGAGTGTTTGGAGAGGGGCGGTTTGTAAGCTCCCTCGGTAGACCAATGGTAGCAAAGGTTTTGTTGAGAGACCTACTCATATCCAGAGCAAATCAGTTAACACAGACAATACAAGCAAAATTAATGAACATTTTTGAAATTGGTTGAGCCTATTGACATCAAAAACTCTTATAATAGACTTCGTAAAGGAATGCAGGAAAGTAGGATTAAAATGGAAGGGGTAGAAGGAAGAAGGGAGGGAGAGGGGTGAGATTAGAGGTGGGGAGGAAAGGAAAGAGTAAAGGATGGAAGGCTGATTAGCAGATGCACGAGGGGAAGACTGACACTATTAAAGAATATATCAAATAGAGGCAGAGTATTCATACTGTTCTCCTTTCTTCCCCGGGCATTAGAGGAGCCTTGACGAGGTAAGTAGCACTAGTAGGTCCTTCTTCACCACTGCTACCACCATTAGCTAGACCACCACCACAACAACCATCACAATCACGACTACCACCACTGCTACCACCATTAGCTAGACCACCACCACAACAACCATCACAATCACGACTACCACCACTGCTACCACCATTAGCTAGACCACCACCACAACAACCATCACCATCATGACTACCACTACAATCACGACCATCATATCCAGCACGCCACGCAACTCAGCTCCACCAACATCACCATCACCGTCTGATGAAACAATGTCGCGTCTCCATGCCCACATTCAACATGTTTAATACTGTTACCATCATCAGCGACAGTAGTAGCAGCAGAAGTATTTATGACACGAATATATTTCCCTCGTAATCTCTATCATTGTTACATGCCATAGCTATGTTTTAACCACCACCATCACCACCACCACCACCACTGCAGTAAGAGGGTAGTGTAGATTTAGAGCTGAAATCAGACTACGTGTGCATGAATTTTCTTAAAGGTACTTGGAAATAATGGATGGAATTCATTGAGGGGCGCATGGAGGACCACATGGAGGGCCACTTGACAGCCGGTGCATGTAGGATAAGATGTTTTAGGAAGAAAATGGTAGTATCATTCAAGATATTTATTCAAGGTATCACAAATTTATGTATTGAATTATTATCATCTTACTGGTTTCAGATGTGGCATTTCGTTTCGCTATGAATCCATCACCTGTGCAACAATAATTCGAGACCGAGTAGCTATTCTATTACAATTTTAAAATAGAAACCATACAATTTTATTCACAAATTTTCAGTCTCAAATTAGAAAAAAATAGTGATTCATGTACGAGTAATATCCTTGTACCTGATTGTCTCGATCAATAGGGTACATGCATTCTTCAAAAACTCCCAGAATGGTTCATGAAAGAAGCGCCAAAAGATACAAACAGTCATCCTAATTACCATCTCACACTAACTCCTTTATGGCTTTACAGAATCACCGCCACCGAAAAATAAAGGAAAAAAAAAACTGTTTCAGGAAATTCTCAAGCAAAAAAGACACCATTACCAAGCCCATCAAAGCACAGAAACGTCAGAAGATACGAGTCATCAACCTAATTACCATCTCACATTCAACTGCCTCATCTCACCACCAGACCATCACCACCAAAAGAAACACAAATATCCTCATCTCATCACAACACCATCACCACCAAAAGAAACACAAATATCCTCATCTCATCACAACACCATCACCACCAAAAGAAACACAAATATCCTCATCTCATCACCAGACTATCACCACCAAAAGAAAGACAAATATACAAGACTCACTCAACTTCCCAGCAAACATACCACCCCATCACTTCACTCATCACAAGTACCATTAGCATCTCACACTTAAATCCTTCACCATTTAATAGAACGATCACCAACCAAGACAGACAGAAATATGTAAGGATTGGTAAACTTCCCAATAAACACACCCCATCACCCCACTCGTCTGGGTTCTGTGAGATCACAAACTCCTCTTCCTCCCCTTCTCTTTCTTTCATTCCAGTCTACGAGTTTCTTTGTCCTCAGCTTCTCTGTAACTCCCCACCGGCGCGGCTCCTTCACACTGTCTCCCCTCGTCACTTGAGGCTTAGTTTTCCAGCTCTCACAGTTTCCCCTCATGCAAGCCTCACATTCTCTCTCTTCCTTCAGAGAAACTATTTTCCTCTCCTCCTTACAGGGTTCTCCAACTTCCCTCCCACTCGTATTGGCATTTTCCTATACTCAGTCAGCTGCCTACGTATATACGCCATCCTCCTCTCCACTTCCCCTCCGCCTCGCCTGGTTCTTTCAAGGGTGATTTTGAAGCATCGGGTTCAGAACCGCAGCCTGAAGCATCGCATTGAATTATCGATACAGTTTACTTGATACAAATTTATGAAGCAATAAATATTCTTGTGATACGCTAATATGAAGTGAATGTCCTACTCTGCGACTGAGAGAGAGAGAGAGAGAGAGAGAGACTGCATTGTCACACACACTCTCTCTCTCTCTCTCTCTCTCTCTCTCTCTCTCTCTCTCTCTCTCACACACACACACACACACACCCACACACACAGGTGAAGTATACAGGTGGACTTAAATTACAGGTGAATGTTGAGTTAAGACATAAGAGAGGTAATCAAATACTGTTACGTAGGCACACCCACTAATTGTGTACTTGTTTGTGTGTGTGTGTGTGTGTGTGTGTGTGTGTGTGTGTGATAAATCCTAGCTCATTCAGTCAGATTATCACACACACACACACACACACACACACACACAAAGGGCGAGAGAAAGCATCAGTCTCTCTCTCTCTCTCTCTCTCTCTCTCTCTCTCTCTCTCTCTCTCTCTACACTCTAGGTGCTCCAATTTTCCCACTTTGCACACCTACGCATCCACTGAACCTGCCACGACCCATCACTTCAACCCACATAGTCACTGCACACCTGCCTCCCCGCCGCGCCGCTCTGCCCACGCTCTCATTGTGCCGAAACCAGACACAAGTTCATCACGCCCACATCCTGCCCACGTCCTGCTGATACTGCTCGCTATTATTATGCCCCTTTCATTTTCTGCAGCGACATAAAAAGTAATGGTACTCTGCTTGCTTTCTCCTCGCTGTTCAGTATATGACTAACAGGAGGGAGGTTAACTACTGTTGCTACATATATCACTCCTTGCTTCTACAATGTACTTTTGGGAGTGCTGTACCGTTAGGAATATTCACAGGTGTATATATAAAGGATTTTCCTGTTATTTCATATTAAGAATTCGATGTGAGGACTTGAGATTCAAAGAACATGATCTGTTTCGAAAGTTCTTGGGTTTTAACGCTATAAGCTCGAGTGTTCTTGGTGATTCTTAGGTGGGAAATCCCTGATCACTTTCCACTACATCGATGAAACAAGAGAACGTTGGATAACTTAAAAGCAGACAGTACACGTGACACAGAGAATCTTTTACCTTTCACCTTTGCACTGTTAATTCTGTTACTAGTTGAGTTTTCTTTAACTCAGAAGAAACCACGATAATTATCTGTGGCCTTGGGAAATAGTGGTGGTGAGAGAGCAAAGCCTTTCAGAATACGGATCTTGCTTATTACGCTTCACTTACGCCTCTAAAGCAGGAGAAAATTTGCTAGCAACGTCTCCGTGTGATCTATTTTATTTCAGCCAGAGTCGTGCAGCTGCTCTCCTCCACCTCTCTCTCTCTCTCTCTCTCTCTCTCTCTCTCTCTCTCTCTCTCTCTCTAGCCAAACTACGTACTCCTTTCAATATTTACCTAACTTCTTTTCTTTTGAACGTCCAGCTAACGATTTCCACATAAACTTCTACCGCTCTACACTGTTGACTTGCTTAATGGTTGTAGTAGTAGTAGTAATAACAGTAGCAGTAGCAGTAGCAGTAGCAGTAATAGTAGTAGTAGTAGTAGTAGTAGTAGTAGTAGTAGTAGTAGTAGTAGTAGTAGTAGTAGTAGTAGTAGTAGTAGTGAAAAGAAAGGAAAAACAAAGTACAAGTAAAAAGGCAACCAGCATAATTGTCAGAGCCTCAGCCTTCCCTATCGTCCCTTCATTTACATTGCAATTTTGAAGTGTGCCAGTAATCGCAGTCCACCAGGTGCTTAATGGCAGCTTGGTGGATCGTCGGCACGGTCGTTAGCTGCTCCATTATCACAAGTACCCGACTCACCTTCTCCCTATCCTATCCTCATCCACTCTTTGTCATCCTTCATACTTCTTTCCTTTCTACCGTATCCTATGAGTTTTCTGTCCTATCACTCTCTTCTTCCTTCCTTCCAAAGTTCCAAATTATTTATGTCCTTTGGTTCTTATTCTTTTTCATATTTGATTGTCCTTCCTTTGTCTTTTGGTTCCTTGGTCTTGTCAGCGCCGCCTCTTTAGGTAACGTCCCTCTCTTGGTTCAAGTTTAAACACGAAAGTTCTCATCTCCAAGTTTCTTCCTCTCCCAGCAGCGCCTTTTTACTCTTCTGTCCGATTCACTGTGTCCATTGTCCTCTCTCTGTATTAATCTTGGTTGCATTATGTCCCTTTTATCTTATTACGCTATTCTCAAGTCCCTCATTTACTTCCTTCCTTCATTATTTTCCAGCACTTTTAGCCTAACGTCGTATTCTCTCTCTCTCTCTCTCTCTCTCTCTCTCTCTCTCTCTCTCTCTCTCTCTCTCTCTCTCTCTCTCAAGAATTCGTCATGCATTCAGACATATCTCTTCACATCTTTACCCAGCATCCTCTCCGTTGCCGCGTGCTTTTCATCTCTTATTTGCAAAATTTAATCACAGGTTTACTGAATGGTGGTCCGTCAGTCTATTTGTCTGTCTGTCTGTATGTATGTCTCCCCACTGGTTGGCTGATATATTATATGTCTGTCCGTATAGATTGGAATCCCTCGTGGAAAATATGCAGAATCATGTGAAAAAATTTGGTACACTCACGCAGCCAACCACACACACACACACACACACACACACACACACACACACACACACACACACACACACACACACACACACACACACACACGTTCAATTAGTAAAAATAAATATATTCGTTCCAGCATACAGTTAGCTCGCATGATCCCGTTAGTTGGGGCATCGTGCATACGTACACCTGCTGTCGAGTAAGGTCTGATGCAGATATCCACGCGTCCCTCCAGAACAGGTGTGCACTTCCCAGCTTCCCTCCCTTGTCAGCAGCTGGGCGTGTGACCTCTCTTCTGGCGACGGAAAATGACCATATATCCACCAGTAAATAGCACACAAGCTCGATTATCACTTTCAGATTCGTTTCTTCCATATTTACCTGGAAGTTTTATGGTCCCACTCCGCCCTACCTGCCCGCTCCCCTGATCACACTACCTCATTATGCTGCCCTCCCTTCCCCACTCCTTCCCTGATGTGTGGGGGGATGGGGAGCTGTGAAATGAAGACCAGGGCTAACGGGAAACGTTAGGCAGAAATATATGGCGAAATCCCGTGAATGCACCAAAAATTAAATGACCCTCATTTAAACATTTCGCTGCGAGCAAAACTTATCATAAAAGCAACCTTCACTGCAGCATAATCCTCTCAAAAATGTTGGAATGGAAAGATATATGGACCATGAGCAACATGAAACACCGCCACAGCCACAGCCCAAGTGAGCGACGGGGTAGGAAGGGGGGTGCTGGGGAGGGAGGACTGTGCAGAGTGGGACATGAGTGTGTACCAGTATTGAGTATTTCTACATAATAATGTTGCAAATGTATCATAATAGAGTTGTATACATATATGAAAGGCCGCCATCATAAGTGCCTGAAGGATGAAGTACTTAACTCGAAGCGTGAACACCCACTGAAGACTAAAACCTACTTAGAGGGATATTGGAAAATGTGAGCAGGTTCCCAATGTGAGGCACAAGTGGCGCGGCCATGAAGCCACCTCAACCAGTGACTGATCGGTGAGCTGCCAATCCACAGACACTTCTCAGGACGGGATTTGCTTACTGACGTCACGACCAGTGGCTTCATAATGGATAATCATACTCATATTAATCAAAACGTTTTAACATTTTTATTCTATATCCGTGAAACAATGTCTACCAATATTTCTCTTTGAGATGTTCAGAGTTTCTTCTGCAGTTTGGAGGTCATCCTCCTTGATTATATCCTATAAATCATAACTTAGCATAACATATATTCATGAATCACGAGTGGCCTCCTTTCCCTGAAGAGTGGACGGAGCCGAATACCGCGGCCTTGAGGTGCCTCCCTGCACCGCCGCCACCACCACCCCGCTCACATGACTTGCATTCTGCCGCTCCATTATCATGGCTTCCTACCTTCCTGCACACACACAATGTTATATATATATATATATATATATATATATATATATATATATATATATATATATATATATATATATATACACACACACACACACACACACACACACACACACACACACACACACACACACACACACACACACACACACACACACACACACACGATTTGTTAAAGCTGATGTATCACGTAAAAACTGTGCATACATTAATGCAGATAGTTGGTCGCCTTAATTAAGCTGAGCCGCCGTTTCTATTTCCCATCAGCTCCCATTAACTGACCTCCCAGCCTGCCTCCTCCGTCACCCTCCACACTCGTGCCTGCGACGGGGAGTGCCTAAGTGCCATGCTACGAGCACCAGCTGTGGTGTGGGCAGCTCAGGGTGGTAATTCCATCCTCGCCGCTCCAGGATCCTAACCAGTGGGGTGAGGCAGGTGTGTTTGCGATTATTCAAGGAAGAGAAAGGCGGGCCGACTAGAAACAAACGCAGCGGATCCTTGCAAAGACAAACAAAGTAGCCGAGCAACAGGGAGGCGAGGAGCCCCGCCACTGTACACAGCTCATATGCAGGCACATGTACCCTGGCTCTCAATCTGGCTCTAGCTCTCGTTCTTCCTCTTGCTCTAGTTCCATCTCTCTCTCTCTCTCTCTCTCTCTCTCTCTCTCTCTCTCTCTCTCTCTCTCTCTCTCTCTCTCTCTCTCTCTCTCTCTCTCTCTCTCTCTCTCTCTCTCTCTCTCTCTCTCTCTGGATCAGGATAATGAAAAATATATTGCACGTAGTTCTAAATGCTAGGAGTGACAGAGATACAGAATAACAACTTTGCAACACTGGCAAAAAATAACAGTATTGAGGGCGTGGGATGTCAACACTGATGGCTGAGTCAATTAAGACAACAATCGCTATACTGCAGGTGATAATAGGAATATCAACACCCATTGAAACAAGACCGCAAAAAAGCATATTCGCAATACCACACACGCCTCCCGTAATGGTGTCATCGCCTCGCCTAACGCAGTGAGCCCATTCAGAGGGAAGAAACCCATTAGAAGCATTCAATTCCACACGCAGCACGAAACTTGTGGAAA
>NC_059271.1:27417524-27435024 GCF_017591435.1 Portunus trituberculatus | reverse complement strand
TGTGTGTGTGTGTGTGTGTGTGTGTGTGTGTGTGTGTGTGTGTGTGTGTGTGTGTGTGTGTGTGTGTGTGTGTGTGTGTGTGTGTGTGTGTGTGTGTGTGTGTGTGTGTGTGTGTGTGTGTGTGTGTGTGTGTGTGTGAAAACTCATTTGCAGGGAAAGGATGAGATGAGAGCTGACAGAGAGAGAGAGAGGGAGAGAGAGAGAGAGAGAGAAGGGCATGGTGAAAGAAACGGCAATTTTCACATTTCCTCAGAAGAAAGAAGAAATACTGAATTTATGACTGCTCTCTCTCTCTCTCTCTCTCTCTCTCTCTCTCTCTCTCTCTCTCTCTCTCTCTCTCTCTCTCTCTCTCTCTCTCTCTCTCTCTCTGATAAGGCACGGATACTGTCTGTTATCCTTTGTAATCCTTTGTTATTTACTGCTAATGACTGCAGCCAGGAATGACCACAGCGGTTCGTCTGTTAGGAGTTAAGGAGGCGATGCAGTCACCTTAGGATCAAGAAAACATCATCTCATCTGTGCGTTCCTTACTCTGCCTTGGCGCCCGTAACCCCGTCAGTACTGGGACACATTTATACCATGAGTTTTATATATGATTAGGCGACTTTATTGATATTAGGAAGGGTCTATGGAGGTCAAAAGATTAATGGCCACAGTCTTTACTATTTTAATCCCCCAACATGAGTTTCTGAAGCTGTACAAAATCATCAAATAGTAACCAGAATGAATATAAAAACGCGTCATCGTACTTCAGGGGTTGATGACCACAGCGGCAGGTGACGGAAGCTCTATCTATATTGAGTGTTAAATTTCCTTCTATATTTTCGTGTATGGGATGCAAGTTTGTTATTTTTTTTTTCTTATTCCTGTTAGTCCTTCAGATCGTACGGTTAGTGATTCTCTTCCTTACGAGTGTCAAGGGAAGGATTCGTTAATTTGTTTGTTTTTTGTCGAAATGTATGTATGTATTCTTTTAATTTTGTTTTTATTTATCTGTTTTAATTATTTACTTTTTTTTTGTTAGGAGTATTATCATTCCACTTTCCTCTCCTGTGTTTCCTGCCTGCTCCGTTGTTTCTAAAGGGTGCTACACTGTCATCACACACACACACACACACACACACACACACACACACACACACACACACACACACACACACACACAAACCTATCACGTTCCTTTTGTAGTTCCCAGTCTCCAATCTTTGGCTTCTCCGTCCCTTATGATTTTCTGACAGTAATTGTTCTCTCTCTCTCTCTCTCTCTCTCTCTCTCTCTCTCTCTCTCTCTCTCTCTCTCTCTCTCTCTCTTCACCAACAGCCACATTTTCTTCCTAACCTCCGTATCTTCGTCACCCTTTCCTCCTCCTCCATTCTAGCAAATTTATCTCATTCTTCCTCTTTCTCTGACGTTCCCTCCTTCCTTATCCTCCCTGCTCTTCCTTACTTCTTCATATACTTTTATTTTTCACTATTACTCTTCGTTTAAGTGTCCTGCCTTTCGCTCTTTTCCCTTTCCCTTTATTCTATCCAATGTTGTCATTTTTTTTTTTTCAGTATTCTAATCCAGCTTGTTTCCGATCACATCCGACTCTCCTGGCAGCTTCCTCCTCCCCGCGCCTCGTCCAGCGTGACCCTTCGCATAAATCAATCAGTGGTTAAGCCTTCCCCCTTGCCCTAAAAGGATCCCTGCATGAATCCACTGGGTACTTCTGAAGGCGACTTGGCTTCTTTGTCCCTCACCCTCATGTGCGTACTTTCCTTTCAGGTGACTTTCGTTATTTCTGGGAATTTCGAAGTTTTTTTCTTTTTTTTATTGGTGTGTGTGTGTGTGTGTGTGTGTGTGTGTGTGTGTGTGTGTGTGTGTGTGTGTGTGTGTGTGTGTGTGTGTGTGTGTGTGTGTGTGTGTGTGTGTGTGCTCCTTTAAAAATAAGGGTTTTCTTTTTGTATTTGCTTTTATTTTAACTTTCTCTCTCTCTCTCTCTCTCTCTCTCTCTCTCTCTCTCTCTCTCTCTCTCTCTCTCTCTCTCTCTCTCTCTCTCTCTCTCTCTCTCTCTCTCTCTCTCTCTCTCTCTTTCTTTCTCTGCGCTGGTCGTGATTTAATATTTACTTTGTTTCAGATTTTTGAATTTCAGTTTAGCATTTTATTTTTGTTTTTGAATTTCTGCTTCACTTTGGCTGGTTCCAGTAACTATATTTTCTTCCTCACTCTTTTCTTTTTTTTTTTTTTTTTTTGAGACTGAGGTACACCACATCTTCTTTTCATCTTTTTCGTGCTTCGTTTTTTGTAGCTTAATTTTGTCTTCGCTTGCCACTAGTTTCTCCACCTTCTTCACCTTTTTCTTCGTGCTGTGTATCTTCCTCCTCCCAATATCACACCCTGCTCTCCCCACACCCTTCTCCTCTCTTCCTTTGTCTCCATATCCACTTCTTCCAAAATTCGCTTTCAGGCTCACTCACCTCTTTCTCATATCCTTCCCTCCGCACCTCCTTCCTCTCAGTCTTCCTTCCATCCAGCCCTTTCCTTCACATCTCATCTCTCGTGCCTCATCCTGCCTTCCTCCCATCACACGGCTGCACCTTCCCGCCTCATCCTAATCTCATCTTCGTCTCAGTAGTTTAGTGGGGATGGCAAACCTCCACCTCCCTTAAGTGGCAGTATCAACACCACCACCATCACCACAGCCACCAATGCCAACACCGCGACTGAAATAAGGAAGACGATACTATTATTCTTCCAACGCCTCAATCCACAACTACATCACCGCCATCCCAGACAGTGTCATTATAACAACACCAGCAGCACTATTACCATCGCAACACCGACACCAACACCTAACGTTATTATTATTCATTGCAAAGACACCGCAAGAAACACCATCACCATTATCTCCTGCACCATTACCGCCATCACCTTTACCATCTTAACCCCTTCAGTACCATGACGCGTTTCCAAATTCATTCTGCTTGGTATTTGACGATTTCATACAGCTTCAGAAATTTAAATAGGGGATGTAAATAGTGATGACTGTGGCCATTAATCTTCTGACCTCTATAGACTTTTCCTGATGTCGATAAAATGGTATCATCGTACACAAATCTCAAGGTAAAAATATGTCCCATGTATTGAAAGGGTTAACTGTCGCGTTATTACTACTGTCACCATTATTGTTCTGTCACAACTAGTATAAAACCACCACTGGCTCATGAAACTCACATCGCTACCACATCACCACAACAACAGGGCTATAATATGTACTACGGCCATTACATCACTACAACACCACTTCTCGTCACCATCAGAGCCAGGTGGGATAAACCTCACCAGCACAGCAATTCTTACACCACCACCACCACCACCGCCGACGCCATTACCAACCAGAACATAATCCCTATACACGACAACACCTCACCACCACCACCACCACCACCACCACCACCACCACTGGAAGCACAACCAAGACACATGAAATATAATACCAGCACACTCAACTTTACCCATTAATTCTCAGTTTCGCCTCGGAGTAATTCCATTCTGGGTGAGTTTAATGGAGCAGCGAGCCTTAGCCGTCGTCGCTTCCCGTGTTAATCAAAACCAAATCCCAGGTGCCGTTCCGCTAACGCCGCTGAAACAGAGAGCCGATCTCGTAAAAAGTCGTGACGCGCTGGTACACACTACACCTGCCGCTGATTAACAGGAGCAAGTGTGATGTGAGGGACGGCGGCAGGTGGTGCTGGCTACACGGGATGTTGCTAAAAGGAAGGCAGTAGGAAAGGGTGACGTAAGGGAGAAAGAGGAGCGCGGAGTCAAGGTGAAGAACGGAAAGAAATTCTCTTATATAAGCAACTCTCCTTCAATATATTGTGGTGGTATCACTCACAGAGGCAAGGCCGCTACCTGGTGTATTGGGTGCTATACAGGTGTTGATGGAGGGCTCTGAACGGCGCAGGGTAAACTGTTATGAACGATACACACACACACACACACACACACACACACACACACACACACACACACACACACACACACACACACACACACACACACACACACACACACACACACACACACACACACACACACACACACACACACACACACACACACACACACACACACACACACACACACACCGAATGCTGATTGATTCAGTTTATCTAGAATAGACTTTCGAAATATATTCCCACAATTTCGAAAGAGATACACTGAGACTCCTGCAGGAATTACTAAAAATAACACAACTGCAACATTTTTAACGCAATTTTCTTTTGGGGGAACAGCAATTAAACGAGACCTGCCTTTCCTCCTTTTTTTTTTTTTTGTCTTTCGTCACTTTAACAAATTCGTGGAGAGATACAAACGTGTCTTTTCTTTACAAATGAAGGAGTGGCAAGACAACTACTCTCTAAACGACAAACTCATGGCAGTGTTGTTCTTCCAGGAAACTCAATCCCCACCCTCCTTTCCCTCCCCTCCCCTCCACAGCATAACGCACGCCCACAGGAGAGACACAGTGTACCTCTTTCCTCGTCTCTCCTCCCACACACTTACAAACTCATTAAAGGGAATGACTTTCTCGAACAAGACCTTGAAACCTTTATAACACCGCACCATTTTTCTTATCTATTATTTCACAACTGGAGGAAAAATTAGAACGGAGATGAAATTGTGAGGGGAAAAAAAAAAGATGTGTATTTTTTTTTTTTCTTTTTTGGTTTTGTCACATAAAAGCGAGGTTGAAATTTATGCTGGGATTAATTGCTGAGGGTTAAAGAGACGACTTAATGACCGTCTCCTGGATGAGTGAAGATAGATTTCCTGCGTTTCTTTTATTCATTACTCACGATGCAAATTAACTGTCCTTTCTCTTTTTTTTTATGTTTTTCCTTCATTACTGGGTCCGTTTTCTTTTTTCTGTCTTTTTTTTTTTTTTTTACTCTCGCTCTTCCTCCACCCTCCTTTCCCTCATCCTACTCCTCCCTCATCTCCACTCTTCTCTACTCCTCACATTGCCTTTCGTTCGTGCCATTATTCGCTTTTTGTTTTCACTATTCAACATAACTTATTTTTGTTGTTGTTGTTGTTGTTTTTGTTGTTGTTGTTGTTGTTGTTTTGTTGTTGTTGTTGTTGTTGTTGTTATTGTTGTTGTTGTTTCCTTCGTCCTCCAATTTTACTACGATTACTACAACTATTGCTTTCTCTTTCCTTTATTATTTTCCTAACTCCTTCTTCTTCTTCTTCTTCTTCTTCTTCTTCTTCTTCTCCTCCTCCTCCTCCTCCTCCTCCTCCTCCTCCTCCTCCTCCTCCTCCTCCTCCTCCTCCTCCTCCTCCTCCTCCTCCTCCTCCTCCTCCTCCTCCTCCTCCTCCTCCTCCTCCTCCTCCTCCTCCTACTACTACTACTACTACTACTACTACTACTACTACTACTACTACAACTCCTTCATCTCCTCCTTCTCTTTCTCCTCTTACTACTACTACTACTACTACTACTACTACTACTACTACTACTACTACTTTTCCTTATCCTTTTCCTCCTCTCCATCTATTTCATCTCGCTTTTAGGTAGTTCACCACATCACCCGCCTTTCTTTCTCTGTCTTAATAAATATGCACAATAATAAAGCCGCAGCACCATCATCCCCGTGGCTCATCCATCTTCATCCCCACCACTCACCTGCAGGTAATTAATTAACCTAATGGTGGCCGTGAGCTCCTCCGTGACCAATAAATGCACACTTACGCCTTGCCCTTCAAACCCCTTCCTCCCCCCTTACTCCCTTTCTCTCTCTCTCTCTCTCTTTCTCTTTCTCTCCCTCTCTTTCTCTGGGATTATATTAATTTCCTCTTCCCTTCTTAAATCGCGTTATTTTACTTTGTCTTGTTTATTCATGTTATATTTTCCCTTCTTCCTATTTCACTTTGTTTCATTTCATTCACATTTTTATTTTCCCATTTTCTCTCGTTTGTTTTCTTCCTATTTCACTTTGTTTTGTGTATAATTTTATTCTCTAAATCTAAACTCACATTTTTTTTGTCTATTTTTCTCTTTTTTATTATTTTTTTCAATTTTTTTTATTCGTCTAACATAATATATAGCTTTCTCTCTCTCTCTCTCTCTCTCTCTCTCTCTCTCTCTCTCACACACACACACACACACACACACACACACACACACACACACACACACACACACACACACACACACACACACACACAGAACGAAAACGTCAAAGCAAGCTTAAGTTGACTTCTGGCATATTAGAGAGAGAGAGAGAGAGAGAGAGAGAGAGAGAGAGAGAGAGAGAGAGAGAGAGAGAGAGAGAGAGAGAGAGAGAGAGAGAGAGAGAGAGAGAGAGGAGGGATGGATTGAAAGAAAAAGAAAGGGAAAAGAAAGAAAGGCAGAGAAATGGAGAGCGACGCACCACAGTTTGTTTTGAAAAGACGATCGCGTAAAGTAAACGACGAATGTGACAAGTGGGCAGGACGGGGAATAAAGTCTCTCTCTCTCTCTCTCTCTCTCTCTCTCTCTCTCTCTCTCTCTAGAACGATCTTTTAATATATCGTTGCTAAATCATTTATGTATTTATATTTTACTTGCTTCGCTTCTGTGCGTGTTTGTTTACCTGTCTCCCTTCATTATATTTACCAGGTTATTTATGTTTACCTGTATCCATGCCTGTGTGTTTATTTGTTAGGCTACTTATGTATGAATCTCGCTGGCTACCCTTCCAAACACTTACCAGTCTGTTTACTTGTTTGTTTGCCTATGTCTACCTGTTTATCTGTACATGTTTACCTGCTTACTATTTGTTTTCTCTTTCTTGTCTACTATTCTCTTTGTCTATATACTTGTCTCTCAGTTATCTATCTGCTTCTCTCTCTCTCTCTCTCTCTCTCTCTCTCTCTCTCTCTCTCTCTCTCTCTCTCTCTCTCTCTCTCTCTCTCTCTCTCTCTCTCTCTCTCTCTCTCTCTCTCTCTCTCTCTCTCTCTCTCTCTCTCTCTCTCTCTCTCTGTAGACAGCGCGTGGACTACAATGAAAAATGAGTTTTTGACGACGAAATAAAACCTGCCAAATTGCTCCCACAAATACCAACTCCGTGTTCGAGCTTCGCCAGCCAGATACACAAGGCAAAATAAATCGTTTGCCTCAACACGAAAATACTTGAAGACTTCCCAGACATAAACAACTTTGCGGAAAACCTTAAACTTAGCGAAATTTGAGTGACGGATGCCCAACAATTAACCAAGAGGAAGTTCGCTGGAAGACAGTTATTTAAGTTATGGAAATGATAAACAAAGACGGCATGAATTTTGTGAAATGTGGCAAACCGAAGTTGTTCAACGATTGTATTGATATTGCTTACTGAAACTCAGATGCAAGTAAGGGAATAAAGAATGTAGGTAAGCTGTAAATTAATTAAAGTAGGAGAACAATGTTGCAGAACAGCACGTGACGAGGCAAACTTTGTCATTCTAAATAAAAGCAAACACTGATCCTACCAATGCATTATAATAGGAACGATTTTTCAAAATAAACACGTAAAAGAATCAAGGAATTTTTTTACTTTTCACTGAACTTGAGAATATATAAAGACTTTCTTTTATTGGAAACAAGAAAAAAATATAATCAGTTTTAAAACATCTTTTCCTTCTTCTTTCTCCTCACCAGTTAAGTGACTTGAAGTAACTTCTGAAAACGTTGAACAAACATGACACAAAAGTCTTTTCCTTTCTTTCTTAAAAAAAAAAAATAACAAGAAACAAAAATAAAAGTTTTTACCCAATACTGTCTCAAATTATGTCCTTCTACCTTGGAATGTTGATCGAAAGTACAAAGACACCATATCCTACTCTCAGCTGCTCACATCCTAACATCCATCACCGAACAACACCACCACGTCAACACTACACACACGTCTTTCATCTTAATCAGCCCACGCCACATCCTGCCTTTGTGTTATTATAACGAGTGCTGTTTCATGTCTTGTATAATGTTTTCCTCGTGGGTAATTGACTAAGTAAAGGTGATGGGAGCTGAGGCAGTCCAGTCTGGCCAGGTGCGAGGTATCAACAAGAGAGAGAGAGAGAGAGAGAGAGAGAGAGAGAGAGAGAGAGAGAGAGAGAGAGAGAGAGAGAGAGAGAGAGAGAGAGAGAGAGAGAGAGAGAGAGAGAGAGAGAGAGAGAGAGAGAGAGAGAGAGAGAGTTGTTGGGCATATTTTCCAGTCATGTAGCAAAAAAATGAACACAGCAGCTCAAAATAACAATAAAAGCAAACCTCTGCCTACATGGTGTCTATCCTCAACATACAAAAAGAAAAATAGAAAGAAAAAAAGCTGAAAAGAATACAATAGTTACTCCTTTTGTTTATGAAGCGCCGCATCGAGACAGAAAATAAGTACTTTGATGGAAAAATAATAATTGAAATGAAACCTTCGATAATTCCACTTAATCAACAAAAATAACAATAATTCCACATCACAAAGGCAATTAGCTGTCGTAACTGATACAACTACACCCATTGCATTCCACAAACAGGTTCTAGTGAATCCTGCCAATCAGACTTGTTAAAGCCTTGCATTCATTATTCTCCTATGAATGCCTCGTCTGGCTGGAATAGACTCAGTAATCAGGTTGTTAGTGCAGCGGCAGGAGGGAGCTTTAAACTAGTTCATGGATAGAGATGTTAGGTGGAGATAGGCAGGTATGTATGTACGTATAATCTCAAAGGTTTCTTGCAGTTTCCATCGGATCTGCACGGGGACTGGCATTCTAAGTGGGCCCTTTTTTTATTCCTTCTGTTATCCTTCTGTTATCCTTTTATTCCTTGTTATCCTTCTGTTATTCTCTTTATTCCTTGTTATCCTTCTGTTATCCTTTTTATTCCTTCTGTTATCCTTCTGTTATCCTTTTTATTCCTCCTGTTATCCTTCTGTTATCCTTCTTTTTATTCCTTCTGTTATCCTTCTTACATACAAAAATATATATAATTTCCAGCAAGACGTGACATGAACAGTTGGACATGAAATAATTGTGTTGTAGGTGAGCCTCGAGTTGAGCGATAACAGAGAAAGCAAAATGTAACAACACTGACAAAGAGGAAATAAAACACCAGAAAGCAGCAACGGTAAGAAGAACAGAAAAGTGGGATTAAGAATTATTTACAACCAGTCATTTTGAATAATACTCGCAACATTTGAGAGCAGAGGAGTTGCAGTCAGCACGCGGTAGTAAAAATGAAAACGAAAAAAAAAAAAAATGGAGGACGGAGAAAGACGCAAAGGACGAAATTAGGAGAAAACAAGGAAGAAACAAGAGATTAACTTCATAATTACACCACTAAGCACTATCTAATCTTTTGTCAATCTCAGCAATGAAACATCGTGCGTATGTTTTATTAGCTTCGTTGTCACTGCTTGGTTGAATCATTATCCTGAACTAACTTTAATCCGTGATATCATAAAAGGGCAAACGTTGTAAATAAAAAAAATCGCTACAGTTATATGCAACATTGCTTACGGAGTGCACAACCTTTCAACGCTAACGTTATATAGTAATACCAATAATGTACGACCATAAGCCAAGCGTACATAGCCGTGGAGCATTTCGGCCACGACAAAAAAGATGCTACTACCAAAGATTTCTGGGAAGAATGACTTATTACTTATACAACTTGGACAATGGAATGAAAACGCCAGTTCAGCAGAAAGGGCAACACCAGGGAAGGCACGATCCTTGTATATTCATAAGACCAGACGCTCCGATGTCAGACTGAATAAACAATGCTTACAGCGGCATTGTTCTTCCTGTTGGGGCTGCGGCTTCCCAGTAAGTAATCTTAATTGCAGACTAGTTTCACATACACCTAATAATTCAAGATGGACTGCACGGCGAAATTATTGGCATAGAATTAAGAATCTATAAAGATAAATTGTGATCAGAATGAAAAGCAAAATGTATTCCAAAATTATCCGGTAAATTTGTATTCCAGTTATCTTTTGTATAAGTGACCAAGAGAGAGTTTTAACTGAACGTGAAGCAATGCTTAAAATACCATGGAATATTCAGAGGTAAACACGAGATAAAAGAGAAGTAAAAGAATATAACATCACATTTGCGAATAAAAGAAAATAACGTGACATTTACTCACCTGTACAGCACCAATCACAGATGGACACTTCCATTTGAAAAGGAATCACGTGTTCACTGCAGGAATGAACGTGTTTGAGTTTTATAAGTAAGAATAACAAAAGAAACAGACAAATTTACGTCGTTAGCAGCTCACGGACACTTACCAAAATTTTAAATACAAAATAGACACAAAATAAAGTCTTGGCTGAAGGAAACAACTCATGGCTAAAATGGAAGCAGGAAACCAGACCCAAAGGAGTGACGACTCATCATCGTACCATTGTGAATATTCTGCCATTACTTATACATTCGTGAGTGTCACACTGCCTAGGATGTCACCGAAACAAATGCATACCAATAAAAAGGTGAAGAATGCAAAAGAAATATGAATGCACGCCAAACACAAGAAGATAAATAAACTGACACAAATCAATACAGGAAACAAATAAAAACAAATAAAAAAGGAAAAGCGATAAATTGACACAAATTTAAAAATGGCGGAGGAAGAACGAAAAAAAAAAAAAAATACATGTCGCTAACAGCAAGAAAAACAGCGAACCATTTATCACCGCCAACACCCACAGACACCTGCTGTAAACGAGAACACCACCACCAGTTCAAGGTCGTGAGAGAGAGAGAGAGAGAGAGAGAGAGAGAGAGAGAGAGAGAGAGAGAGAGAGAGAGAGAGAGAGAGAGAGAGAGAGAGAGAGAGAGAGAGAGAGAGAGAGAGAGAGAGAGAGAGAGAGAGAGAGAGATGCAACATGACACAAATTACATACCTTGTCCTATGCATGTGGTAGGCCTGAGCGGAGCGATGCAAGGGGGTATGGGGGTCATAGGCTCGTTTGGGGTGGTGAGGGGTGACGGGGGGCAGGAAGAATGAGGTTAATGGGCGGATCGACGCGGCTCAGGTTCCGTCCGTCACCTGCAACTGAAAGGAAACAGGGGAAATTAATTAAATGCATGAATACCGCTATTGCATTAATTATAATGGCGTGCCTTCTTTCCCGCCAGAGTTAAGGGAAAAACTCGAGGCATGACCTTAATGTTTCTTTCCTTTCTCTTTTTTTTTTCTTTTTTTTTCTTCTTTTAACGTGAGCGAGAAAGGAATGTCAAGTGGCAAAATGCAGCTACACATAGGGAGAATGTCACACACACACACACACACACACACACACACACACACACACACACACACACACTACGAGTAACGTAATCAACGAAATAACTTTTCATATGAAGAATTCTTTTCCACCACCTTTCTTCAAGAGTCAAAGATGAAAAAAAAAAAGAGAAGAAAAGAAAAAAGGAAACTGTCGAACCTCAAGGAGAAGAGAGAAGTATAAGAGGAGGAGGAGGAGGAGGAGGAGGAGGAGGAGGAGGAGGAGGAGGAGGAGGAGGAGGAGGAGGAGGAGGAGGAGGAGGAGGAGGAGGAGGAGGAGGAGGAAAAGAAGGAGGAGGAGGAGAATGAAAAGAAAAAAAAGAAGGAGAAGGAGAAGGAAAAGGAGAAGAAGAAGGAGGAGGAGGAGACTGGAGGTCAACAGCCAAATTCCAACCACGACACAAAATTTCACCTTCACTTTCCCAAGACTCTGTACCACGAGCCACCATTAGCAAACACACACACACACACACACGAGGCAGATAGCAGGCGTGTATGGAATATAACACAGCTTATTGTCAAGAGAGCGGGCAGGGCACACAAAAGCCACTATTTCATTACGGGTCGGCCAACCAAACTGCAGCAACAAAGAGGTAAGAGCTCCTCCTCCACTCCTCCAAACTTATTGCCGTTTTCTATGAAGGTTGCAACGGAAAACAGGACGTCATTGCCGGTGCTTTTTCCAGATGGGAGACTGAAGCATTTGTATTTTTCCTCAATGCCACTCCAAGACAAGCGTTTATGAGTGAGTTATCCTTATTTCTGTATCCTAAACCTAAAAATGGCCCAGAAGAAGAAATAATATCCTTCACTTAGCTTCTATATTTTCACAGTTTTTTCCGTTTTTTTTCAGTCTTCTCTTTATCAATTGAGTTTTTTTCCTCCATTGAAGTAAAGTAAAAGCTTCTGATTACCGTTTTCAATTTTGGACCTCACAGAGATCAGGTATCATCATCATCATCGTCATCACCAATCACCATCATCAACATTCACGATTCCACTGCCAGACAAAGAGCTTCCCCAAACCTCCTCCATTCACCTAAGTCTGCTTCCCGTTTATTCAAGGCCACTTCGGTAAAACTTTCTATCTTATCTCCGCCTCTCCTCCGCCACTGTCCGACTTCCTTCTCGATGCTATTCCAGAAACACTGAAGCCAAAACTTTCTAGATCGTATCACTTAAAGAAAAATAAAACCAAAGTCTATTAACAAACCTACAAGGAAACCAAAGAAATATATTGCCTCATTAATACTTGAATATTTGCTAACATATTCTTGGTGTCAGGAATTATTGCCAATATTTGAAAGTTGCTGACATCTACAGAATCATGATACAGTTTCCAATATGAACCAGGGACTAAAATACAATCTGTCGAGAGAGAGAGAGAGAGAGAGAGAGAGAGAGAGAGAGAGAGAGAGAGAGAGAGAGAGAGAGAGAGAGAGAGAGAGAGAGAGAGAGAGAGAGAGAGAGAGAGAGAGAGAGAGAGAGAGAGAGAGAGAGAGAGAGAGAGATAAAACAAACAAACAGACAGACAGACACACTGAAAGACAGACAAACAGAAAAAAAAGAACGACAGAAACTGAAAGCTAAAATAAGATAGAAAAACACATAGGAAGAACGCCCATCAACCTGTGAGATAGTTGAACAAACAGATAGACAGACAAACAGACAGGCAGACAGGCAGACAAACAGAGAGACAGACGAGCTTAAAGTGAACAAGGTTGGCTATTGAATAATTATACGTTTGTCGTGTGTCATTTGTTTTTCATAGTAGCTGATTAAAGATTCAAAGAGGTGAGTTCCATTTTGTGTTAGTGTGTTGCAGGTAGTACAGGCACAATACACAGGTGGGCCGACATGGCAGGTCTCAGGTGTGTGACTCATTAATTAACTCCTGTGAAAAATGTTGACAAGCGACAAGTGTATAATTATGTAAGTCCTGATGAGAGAGAGAGAGAGAGAGAGAGAGAGAGAGAGAGAGAGAGAGAGAGAGAGAGAGAGAGAGAGATTTTTCTTTACGTTTTTTTGTGGTATATATAATTTCTTGGCTTTCATTCTCTCTCTCTCTCTCTCTCTCTCTCTCTCTCTCTCTCTCTCTCTCTCTCTCTCTCTCTCTCTCTCTCTCTCTCTCTCTCTCTCTCTCTCTCTCTCTCTCTCTCTCTCTCTCTCTAATGGGAAGATACAGGACCATACAACATAACATATTTCCCCTTCTCTCCACCACCTCAGTCTTCATTACCTTCAATTCGCCTCACCATCGCACACTCTCAACCACCACCACCACCACCACGACCCACAACCCACAACAAATTCTATTACCCTCGCTCTTCATCACCATCTGCCTCCTCCCACCACCATCCTTCATATTTTCCGAACCTGACACTACCATCAGCTTCACCATCCTCATCACCTCGAGACCTGCACACCGCCAACGGTTAGCGCAGGTAGGAGTCATTGGTGTTGGTGTTAGGTGTTCAAAGGATGACTATAATGCCAGTGTTTTCTTTTCTTTTTATTTGTTACACGTAAATGCAATTCCTGGAAGGATTTACAGGTTTATTTATCTACCTGTATCTATTTCATCAATGTTTAGCAACTGTAGGTGGATAATTCTGAGCGTGCTTTCCTTAGAAATAGAAATAAATCGATCACATCAAGAGCAAAGGGATGTTGTTGTTGTATTTGTTGGTGTTACTGTTATTGGTGGCGGTGATTGCTATGGTGACGGTGAGAATTGCCGTAGTGACTGAGGAGGTGAAGATTGCCTCAAAATAAGCCTGGCAGACCGTCACCCTCTCTTCTCTTTGATGTAATGTCTCTATATTGCCCCACAATGCCTGCTGCACAAAGATATTGCACCACACACACACACACACACACACACACACACACACACACACACACACACACACACACTCACTCTCTCTCTCTCTCTCTCTCTCTCTCTCTCTCTGTGTGTGTGTGTGTGTGTGTGTAGAGAGAGAGAGAGAGAGAGAGAGAGAGAGAGAGAGAGAGAGAGAGAGAGAGAGAGAGAGAGAGAGAGAGAGAGAGAGAGAGAGAGAGAGAGAGAGAGAGAGAGAGAGAGAGAGAGAGAGAGAGAGAGAGAGAGAGAGAGAGAGAGAGAGAGAGAGAGAGAGAGAGAGTCCTTAAAACACATACAGAACGGAAGCCTTACGTACAAATATTCTCATTATCCATCACACCCAAATGAACTACACCATCCGGGATACAAACGCACACTCGTCATTCTCGGGAGCTGCATGGTGACTTGCTACAGTGGCGAATGGTACTTAGGTGATACAGGTCTCAGGTTAGATGACCCTCAAGAACGATTGGTAATGAGACACTTGCTATCCGGACTACATTTGCTCCCTATAATGTCTCTAGACTCAGACGTATAGACCACAAGCTTCCTGAAGGAAGCATGTAGATCCGCACACACTAATATAATGTTGACTCCATCCACTCAACCACTCAACCATTCCCTAATAGACGTAATGGTTATAATCTCGCCAAGATTAACCTCTTCTGTACCATGGCACGTTTTAATATTCATTCTGCTTACTGTTTGGTGATTTTATACAGCTTCAGAAACATATGTGGTGATTAAAACAGTGAAGACTCTAGCTATTAATCTTCTCACCGCCACAGACCCTTCTTAATGTAAATAAAATCGTCTACTTATAACCAAAACACATGATAAAAAAGCGTCCTAGTACTAAAAGGGTTAAGTTTTGGGAAGATATTGGTATAAACTAATTCACGAACATAGTGGTGGACCAGTAGAATAGTCTTAGTAGTTATGTAGTCTGTTATAATAAAGTTACACGTATGTATTTTGAGGGAAACATTCGATGACTATTTGGAGAGAGAGAAGACAGGTGGTAATAGGAAGGTTGGCAAGAGAATTAGTTTATTATTACACACACACACACACACACACACACACACACACACACACACACACACACACACACACACACACACACACGGTTCTGTGGGTTGACAGGTGAATGTGGCTGAGTGGGTGGTCGGATGGAAGTGCTAGTGGATGTGAGTGGCTGGATGAGTGTGAGTCGGTGGATAGATGGATAGAGTTAAGACTATGGATAGGTGGATTTGAATGGGTATAGGTATGATTCAGTAATTGAGTGGATGGATTGATGTGGTTGAACAAGGGGTGGATAAAATAGTTAAACGTCATACAATAGGGCGCGTGAATCCACATGCTGCCTTCACGAAGCCTGTGGTGCAGAAGTCTTAGCCTAGACACATTTTGAGGAGCAAGTGGTTTGGGTACAAGAATCTCGAGTACCAAACACCCTGGGACTTATTTGCACTCTGGCCAATCTGTCTTCAGTATCATCTGACCTGAGCTCTGTATGACCTAAGTACCATCCCGAAGAACCAAGTGACTATAAGCCTTTTACCCTACACTATTATCTAACAGCATTCAATTCACCCTCTCAATCCTCTTCGGCGATCAGTGCAGCAGTCCCTTTATAGCAGGAAGAGGAGACGACGTTGCATCTTGATTACGTCCCTGTGTTCCCTGGCCACCTATTACCAGATCAGACGTTAAGGATGACGAGTAGTTAGGTGGTGTAATATACTATCAATCTTGGCGAGGACTTAACACTCTTCCTGGCAGCAGCTCAGTCTAGCCACACGCGGGTAAGCAGAACGAGTAGGTCTTAGGGGAGCAGTAAGAGGTGGCTGGGAAAACAGGTATTCAGGGATTTCATAAGGAAGATGGAAAGGCAATAACCTCTCTCTCCCTCTCACACAAACACACACACACACACACACACACACACACACACACACACACACACACACACACACACACACACACACACACACACACACACACACAGCATCTGCATAAAAGCAATGAGTGGATAAGAGAAAGAATTCATACACGCGTCTTTGAGATTATTGATGTGGCGCAAGGAAGGAGATGAAAGGAAAGGCAAAGGAATAGGATACAAAGACTACCTAGACGAGAGAGAGAGAGAGAGAGAGAGAGAGAGAGAGAGAGAGAGAGAGAGAGAGAGAGAGAGAGAGAGAGAGAGAGAGAGAGAGAGAATATACAGAAGTAACCACTACTTGTGACATAGAAAATGCATTACTGTCACGGGAGCGACGAAATAAATAAAAATTGATCTTGGAAGAGATTCAGAGAGAGAGAGAGAGAGAGAGAGAGAGAGAGAGAGAGAGAGAGAGAGAGAGAGAGAGAGAGAGAGAGAGAGAGAGAGAGAGAGAGGAGAGGAGAGGAGAGGAGAGGAGAGGAGAGGAGAGGAGGAGGAGGAGGAGGAGGAGAGTTAGAAGAAAGGAGGAAGAGGAGGAAGAGAAGAGCTACAGTAAAAGAGAAGAAACATTTAAAAGTAGTGTTAGAAAGCAAGGCAAAAGTGTCGAAGAGAAAAAGAAAAAAGAAGGAAGGGAACGAGATGAGAAGAGACAAAAGGAAGGAGAAAAAGGGATAAGAAGGAAAGGGATAAATACAAAAAGGGAAAAAAAGAAAAAAAAGGAGATACAAAGGGAAGAGAGAAGAAAGTAAAAATAGAGAAAGAAAGAATAAATGAGAGGATTGGAATTAGCAAGAAGAAATAATAATAAGAGAAATAGGTTGAGGAGGGGAGAAGCAGAGGGAGGAGAAAGAGAACGATAAGGAAAAAGGAAAAGGAAGGGACGGGAGGGAAGATGGAACTGTAGTATAGGATTCAGGGAGGACAGGGAGAAAGGAAACTAATGGCATTGTGGGAAATCTTGTGGCTGGTGGCGGCGGCGCAGGATCAAAGGAGGAGGAGGCACCACAAAGGAACACAAAGAAAGAACACAAGAGTAGCAGATTCGCTGGTTTCCATGAAGACGCTCCTTTTGACGAAACTTTTGAAGCTAATAGAAAAAAGGAGGATAACAAAGGATAGTGAAGCAAATAAATTCAAAGTAGATTAAGCAAAACTGAATGGAAGATCAAGGAGAAATTCATAAGGATAATAATAAGACAGTGAATGACGTTGGAAGAAGCGGAGATAATGACACAAATAAGAGGATAATAAGGTATAGCAAGGATGAAAGACTGAATGCTAAGGTGAAGATGTGTGGAGGGAGATTAATAAAGAGAACATTATAAGGTAAGAAGATTAAAGATAATGAGGAATAGTGAGATAATGAAAGGAGATACTTGAAAGGGAATGAAGATAATGA
>NC_059271.1:27387524-27412524 GCF_017591435.1 Portunus trituberculatus | reverse complement strand
GATTTTTATTTGGCTTTTGTTAATTGTCCTTAGGTAATGATAGGTAAGGTCAGGTTTGGCTAAACTAAGTAATATAGTTGGATTGTGTTAGCAGACTTAGACAGGTTAGGCTAAATTAGGTTAGGTTCTTATCTCTTTCAGTACCATAACGCGTTTTAATATTTATTCTGCTTATTATCTGGTGAATTCATACACCTTCAGGAATTTATATGGAGACTGAAATAATGAAGACTTTGGCCATTAACCTCCTGACCTTCATAGACTCTTCCTAATGTAAGGAAAATCATCTAAATACACCAAAAAATTCATGATACAAAAATGCGTTCCAGTACTGAAGGGGTTAATATCTCTCTCTCTCTCTCTCTCTCTCTCTCTCTCTCTCTCTCTCTCTCTCTCTCTCTCTCTCTCTCTCTCTCGTTCGTTGTTGTTTTGATTGTCTCTCGTCTTTTTTCGGATTTATTTTTGTGAGATCTTTTTTTTTCGGAGGGTTGGATGTGGAGGCGGAAGGGAGGCGAGGCGAGGGAGGAGCGAATGTTACTCCGTCCATTTACTGCTGCAACACGAGCTTGGTCGTTTTTCTATTTTTGTCTGACTTTTACTGCACTGACTCAATTGACGTGTTTGTCGTGTCATTTCTTTATTTTACTCTGGCATTATTTTTATTATTATTATCTTCATTGTTACCAGTAGTAGTAGTAGTAGTAGTAGTAGTAGTAGTAGTAGTAGTAGTAGTAGTAGTAGTAGTAGTAGTAGTAGTAGTAGTAGTAGTAGTAGTTTTACTTTTCATCATATAATTTTCGCAATGAACATGTTAAATTTATATATTTCATTTTGATTGGTTAGATTACGTAAGCTTAGATTTCTCTCTCTCTCTCTCTCTCTCTCTCTCTCTCTCTCTCTCTCTCTCTCTCTCTCTCTCTCTCTCTCTCATCTGTTACCCTCATACCATAGATTTTTTTCATCATGTTATCACTAAACGGTTCAATACTGCAGTCTCTCTCTCTCTCTCTCTCTCTCTCTCTCTCTCTCTCTCTCTCTCTCTCTCTCTCTCTCTCTCTCTCTCTATCACTCCGGGCTTCTTACTTTTACGTTTCTAGTCCTACAATATTATTCTTTCTCTGGGAACTCATTCAACAAACTTCATTTCTCCTACGAGTATTGCACTTTTTTGCTCCATTATTTTCTCTGTTACTGTATTTGGGATGTTTCTTTTTTTTTCTCCCTTGCGTCCTCTTTGTCCATCATAACAATGGCAAACGAAAAGAAGAGGATGAATATTGTGAGTACATAATCCACAACGCAGAGAGGAAGAGGAGGAGGAGGTAGAGAAGAAGGAGGTACAGAGAAGAAAAAGAGAAGAAGAGTACGAGAAGTGGGAGGAAAAGGAGGAAGAGGAGAGCAAACACGAAGACCAGCAAGAGATTTGGTAGGATTGTTTGTCCTGGAAAATATTAAGAAACTTTTCCCTACGAGGACAGACATAAACCCAGCGGCCGGCAAGTCAGGTGCACGCAGCCCTTGAAAACTCAGGCAATAAGGTACACTTTCTGACAGTCTACGCAGGAGGGAGGGCGTGAGGGAGCGAGGGAGGGAGAGAGGGAGGAAGCACTGCGTAACTCATACACGTACGCCTCTGTATCGCGTCGAGCCGGCTGGTGTGGGTATGGGCGCTGGACATCCATGTCAAGGCACCGTACTCCATACAGGGACGGATTTGTGCCCTGTAGAGAGTGAGGATGCCTCGCGAGTCCAGACTGCCAGCCACCCTGCGCAGGGCTGACACACGCTGAGAGGTCTGGCGGGCTACAGACGTGATGTGGGTGTCGTAGCGCAGCTCACGATCCATGGTGACTCCCAGGATCTTGATGTGTTCCTGGAGAGGCAGCTGCTCGCCCTCAAACTGTAGTTGTCCTTCCACGGCCTGAGAGGCGGCAGGGGATCGTGAGATGACCATGGCGTGTGTCTTGTCCGGCGCGAAGGTGACTTGCCACACCTTCCCCCACTCTTCTGCTGCCTTCAGCTGGCGGTTGATGTTGGCCACGGCGCGCTGGCTGTCCTGGCGGCAGTAGGAGAGGGAGATTGTGCAGTCGTCGGCGTAAGCCTTGACTGCAGGAAGCTGGCGCAGGAGATCGTCTATATACACATTCCACAGGACTGGGCCAAGCACTGAGCCCTGTGGAACTGACGCTCCTATATTGGTGGGTGATGAGGTCCGCCCATTGACGACGGTTCGAAGTGTCCTTCCTTGGAGGTAATCCTCGAGTAGCTTCAGGAGACCGCCGTCGATGCCCTTGGCTTGGAGCTTAGTCAGAAGACCCGCATGCCACACTCGGTCATAAGCCCCCGTCGATATCAAGGGCCACTACGAGCGTGTCCAGGCCTTCGTCAAGGGTGTCCTGCCATTCCTGGGAGAGTAGGAGAAGGAGATCGGAAGTAGATCGACCTGGCCGAAACCCGAACTGGTGGGGTGAGAGAAGCTGGTGTTCATCCAGGTGCTGCCATATGACGGCTGCCACCAGTTTCTCGAACACCTTACCCATCACAGACAGCAGGGAGATGGGTCGGTAGTGCCTTGGGTCAGACTTGGACTCTCTCTCTCTCTCTCTCTCTCTCTCTCTCTCTCTCTCTCTCTCTCTCTCTCTCTCTCTCTCTCTCTCTCTCTCTCTCTCTCTCTCTCTCTCTGTGACAAACTTATATCATAAAAACAAAAAAGTAAAAGCTTCAACACCTAAGGATAGCTACTTTCTAATTATATTGAACAAAGGTGGGTATAATGTAATCTAGGCAAGTTGTAGCTTAAAGTTATAAGAACAAGGTCTTGTAGCTTCGTGAGACAGCCTGGCTGCCTCAACATATCAACCCTGCAGTGGTGTGAAGAGACTTAATATGCAGTGTGTGTGTGTGTGTGTGTGTGTGTGTGTGTGTGTGTGTGTGTGTGTGTGTGTGTGTGTGTGTGTGTGTGTGTGTGTGTGTGTGTGTGTGTGTGTGAAGGCATGGGGAGGTGTACATACATAGAGTGGGTGTTGGGAAAAAAGCGGCGTAGCTAAATTTACACGTGACGACTTGTGGCTAATGATACTCACCTGTTAAAACCTCTCGAGTTGACCTGTTGCTTTAGCTGAAAATAAGGATAGAAAATATGAAGCAGACTGTACACTGGGGATTTGTACGTGAATGAAACAATAACAAGGGATGAGGATTGAAACATGAAGAACGAACGAACGAACAATAAAAAAACAACAATTAATAATGTTCACTCCACTCTTGCGTCGTTGTCTGACATAATTGCATCAAACGTGAGTGTGATGATGTGTGGGTGTTGGCTATGCATGTCCCTTGTGTGTGTGTGTGTGTGTGTGTGTGTGTGTGTGTGTGTGTGTGTGTGTGTGTGTGTGTGTGTGTGTGTGTGTGTGTGTGTGTGTGTGTGTGTGTGTGTGTGTGTGTGTGTGTGTGTGTGTGCCAGACATACGTATGTCGACCTTACAGACATACGGACGCACACACCAGGCATGCACCTCGCAACATGAGATATTCTAGTCAGCCCTGCTCTGATTCACCACCGCCACCGCCACCGTCACCACCGCCATCATCACCACCACCCTGATGGCCTGATGGACAGCCGCGGTGACTGATTGGCGGGCAGCTTTGACGGCCTGATTGCCGCTGATGACGGCCGATTGCAGACTGGGACTAAAAAATGTATTGGGAACGCTTAACAACGGCATTCATTTGGCCCGAATAGATAGGCCGCTCCGATATTGCATCCTGTACGCGGCCTTCATACATGTGAGCCGCGAACTGCGTTACCTGGCCTGGGCTCCACTGTACTCAGCACTGCGGTGGAAAGATATTCTTCCCATAACGCAGTCAAGTATATGAGGCGACTCTCCCTTACAGCTTCATACCGTAAGTAATAATTATCGGTAGTGTTCCCTCACCACCACCACCACCACCACATATAATATACACACCCCAACAGCCAACCAATATTTATGAAACGTAAAATCCTTTATCCCACGAGACCAGGAATTTCGCAAAGGGTCTGTAGCTAAATTTATCGGGTAATTTTTATTCCGCACTGAAAGCAATGTATGAATAAACTTCACGGCGTCCATGGTTTGTTTGCGTTAGATTGAAAGTAAGTTATGCGTTCCCTTGACGAAAACGTGGACGTGGGAAATGTTGCGGCGTGCGACATCCGTACCCAAGAGGCGAGGAGAGACGAAGCTTCATAAACAAAAAACAAAGCAAGAAAGAAAAGAGGATGCGAAGAAGAGAAGGAAAAAAGACGGAATAAAAATGAGGAAAACGAGTATTATGGAAAAAAGGGAGGAGAGGAAAAGGAAAGTTAGGAAAAGGAAAAGGAGATGATATAGATTAAAATAGAAGGAAGGGAAATGGAATAGAAGGAAAGTAAGGAATGCAAGAAGAGAAGGGAGCAAGAAGAACGGAAAAGTAAAGGAAAAGAGAGGGAATGAAAAACTGAAGAAAGAAAAAGGAAGGAAAAAAAAGCAAGAGAAACAAAATGGAAATTGAGGAAAGGATGGGGAGGGGGGGAAGAGATGAGGAGAAATGAAATAGGAAAGGCAGGGGATGGGAACAAAAATGAAGGGAAAGGAAGAAAATGGAAGGCAGAGGAGAGTCCTTTCCTATCGCGGACCATCTAAGATACTGATATTGAATGTTTAAGAAATAGACAGGCTAGCATATCTCTCTCTCTCTCTCTCTCTCTCTCTCTCTCTCTCTCTCTCTCTCTCTCTCTCTCTCTCTCTCTCTCTCTCTCTCTCTCTCAAGGTCAGGAGCACTAAAGTGAGCGGAGAGAGACAACTGACAGTTATTACTTGATCTGAAAGTGAGGAAGGGTGCATGGGAGGGGAGGAGGGGAGGGAGGAATGGGTACAGCATTGGCTAGACGGGAGAAGAGAAGCGTGAAAGGAAGAGTGAACAAAAGGATGACTGAAATAGAAGAGCAAGTGAATACATCAAGGTGAATGATTAAAGTAACACATGAACAAAGGGGGATAAAGGAAAGGTGATGAGGAAGAATAGAGAAGGGGAGACGTGAAATGAACAGCATGGGCAGGTGATGGAGCAACAGAGGGAGGAAGAGAGAAAAGAAAAAAAATGGATAACCAAATGAATAAGAAAAATGGAATGAAAACAAGGGAGAAAGAGATGGACGCAAGAAAGATGACATAAAAGAGAGACTAGAGACATATAGACGGGTAGGAGTTAGAAAGGACAACTAGAAAATAAAAGGATGAAAAAAAAAAATTGAATCTAGGAAAGAAAATAGAAAATACTAAAAGAAAATAGAAAGTAAAAGCTAAAAAAAAAAGACACTAAGGAAAAGGCAGGATATGATAGTATTTACATATATACAAGACTATCATTGTGTTCGGACTCCGCTCGCAGCTGTGACCACCTCCTGCCTTTCCACAAGCATCCGTCCACCAAGGCAGTCAGAGTGTGGGCTTGGCCACGGATATATTCAGACGTGGTGTGCTTGCCTCCCTGTACCACCAACGTATTTCTATAACAGACACCAGCCTCTCTACCATTGTGTTTCCATTGGCACTCCCTGGGCACCCCTGCACACCCAACTACAATGAGCGAATTATTCAGAACATGGATGGAAGAACACAGAATGAAATGGAGGGCTAGAGGCACGTTATCAAGTATGTGTGACGGTGTGTGTGTGTGTGTGTGTGTGTGTGTGTGTGTGTGTGTGTGTGTGTGTGTGTGTGTGTGTGTGTGTGTGTGTGTGTGTGTGTGTGTGTGTGTGTGTGTGTGTGTGTGTGTGTGTGTGTGTGTGTGTGTGTGTATACCTGCCAGACGACATGTTCTCTTTCCTTGTAATTGCACACCACCATCTTCTTCCCTGACATCCTCTTCTTACACTCCTACCTCTTTCATCTCCTCTCCTCCCTTTTGCGTCCGATACCCTTTGACTTGCCTCCTACTAAGCCATTTCCTTGCTCCTCCTCTTACAACTACTGGGCCATTTTCCTGCTCCTCTTCCTTCTCCTCTTCTTCGTACCTTTCCTCCCACACATAATTACGATGAGGAGGTAAATCTGCCGCCCAACATGACTCCATTAGAGGGACAAACGACAGCGCCGCGTGTCTCCTCGCTCGGCGGGGTTCAGAAAGCCAATGAATCCGTCAGTGTCACGCCGCCAGAGCCAGACTACGTGAGGCTACCGTGTCCCCCTCACACCCGACCCGACTCTCTCTCTCTCTCTCTCTCTCTCTCTCTCTCTCTCTCTCTCTCTCTGGATAATAGTAAGAAAGTTAGCTGGTTTAATAAAGATTTCGATGTTTACAATCAGAAGAAAGGATGGAGAGAGAGAGAGAGAGAGAGAGAGAGAGAGAGAGAGAGAGAGAGAGAGAGAGAGAGAGAGAGAGAGAGAGAGAGAGAGAGAGAGAGAGAGAGAGAGAAATAAAATGAGGGGGAGTGTACAGGTAACCAAATGAAATCAAAGGAGGAACACGTACAATATATGATCCGTTAGTCCTTTCCAGGCTGATTGTGATAAGGTGCTCCATCTGAAGTCCCCGAGAGACGTAGGACGGAAGGAAAAGGAAAGGAAAAATGTAAAGAAGGGAGCAGGAATTATGTAGTAATGGCGAGATAAGGACACAATAAAACTTCCAAGGCTACCGAGATTATTGTTTGTATAAGAGTTTTCCCCGGCAAGTATGTTATTATCGTTACTCAAACACGCGTCTTTCCCTCGTTAACTGTGTGTGTGTGTGTGTGTGTGTGTGTGTGTGTGTGTGTGTGTGTGTGTGTGTGTGTGTGTGTGTGTGTGTGTGTGTGTGTGTGTGTGTGTGTCATCACACCACCACCACCATTATCACCACCATTAACAACAGCAGCAACGACGACAACAACAACGACGACGATGATAAGAATAATAACAATACTAATAATAACAACAACAACAACAAAAACAACAACAACAACAACAACAACAACAACAACAACAACAACAACAACAACAACAACAACAACAACAACAACAACGAGAACAACAATAATAATAAAAAATAAATAAATAAATAATAATAATAATAATAATAATAATAATAATAAACCTTTCCACGTAATTCCACGCCAACTTGAAGGGAAGGTCAAGTTTGTCATAAGAACATTAATCCCAATCTTTGTCTTTCTTCCTTCCTGATGAAAATTCCAAAATCCAAAGGAAGTTACCGTGAGAGGACAGAAAGAGGGAGGAAGAAACGGGAAATAGAGAAGCAGAGAAAGACAGGAGAGCGGGAGAAGAAGGATTACGAAGGTATTACACAGGATAAGAGGCACATATTAATCTTACTTGAGAGGATGTTTTGTAGTATTTTCTTCTTTCTTGTGAACTAGAAAGAGTAGTACAGAAAAAGGCTCCTCCTCATCCACCCTTTCCTCCGCCTGGCACTCAAACGAAAAGCTGGGAAAGTTCTTTGCTTCATGGATAAGGAAGAAAAAAAAAAAAAAAACAGGCCTTCTTTTTCTTTTTCTTTTTCTTTATTCAAAATGGGAAAACTGTCAAAGAGCAACAAAAGCGATCAAACAAAAAGGCCCACTGAGATGCCAGCTCCCGAACAGTGTCAAGAGAGTTAGTGAGCCAAAGAATGGGATAAATGTCTTAAAAACTCCCTCTTAAATGATATCAAGTCATAGGTAGATAGAAATACAAAAACAGGCAGGGAGTTCCGGAGTTTACCAGTTTCATAGGTAGATTTTTTTTTTCTATATACATGCGAGTACCAGCTATTTAGGCCAGGCTCTCAGTTCAGGAACCGGTAAATAGTCGCCTTTCAACGGACCTTCTGTATCATAATAACAACCAATGCACGTATTACATTATTCAACTTCATAGATGCCCTTCCATCAGAGTCAGGTGAGAAGACTTGAACGTACATTTCACTTACTTCACTTTTTCGCTCCAAGCCACTGTCATTTAATTAGTGTGTGTGTGTGTCTCTGTCTTCAAGCCTGCTAGGCTGTATTCGAATATACACGTTGCTTTGTTTCTAAAGCTTGTTCTTGTTTGTTAGCTTACATCCTCTCTCCTGCGGAGTCTGAGGAGCGTGGCTTGAGACACTTCCCCTCAGGAACACATAGCGTAGACGAGAGACATGTAGGGTTTTTAGCTCGTCTAGTTGTTACAGAACTCTGGTGATGCGCTGGAGAGAAGTCTATGTTGGGAGCTTGAGAGGCACACGCATCATCAAGCTGCACGACTTCCTTCTATTGACACACAAGGCGTCTCCCTCACGTTGTGTTCACACCCAAGCCGTTTCTCTCTCTCTCCTCGACCCTACAAACAGAACAGCACATCGCACTGAGAGAGATACAGCCCAATGTGTGTTTAAGCCTCAGCAGCGTGAAGTGGAGCAACCCTATCGGGGGAAGAGTGCAGGAGACCAGAGGCAGTTCTATTCACTCTTTAGGAAGCGTCTGATCGGCACTGCTTTATAACGTGATCAGTCGAGGATAAATCCCCTACAAGAACGGATCGCCTCTCATCCAGGTCTCTACTCTCTAATACCTAGCCCATCAATCTTGCGTCCCTTCACCTTCCCTCGCAGACAAGGCAGCTGATGATCTTTTGAAAGGTTTGATACGCTGCAGGAAGGAAGGGAAGAGGAAAGTGGGACGCACATTGACAGATACAAATGACAGACTGTAACAAACCTCAAACATGAAAGAGAAAAAAATGCAATGGCACACAAAACAATGGTTTCACCAATAAAGCTTTCCATACAGCACACAGCGACGTCCATTGCAGTGAATACGATGCACTATATACAGAAGGTATATACACACATAGGCACAATACGCAGTCATACTCGCAGCACAGAACTGCGTAGACACCGTGCACAAAATAATGGAAAAAACGAGCAGAAACGGTGCAGGAAATAGAAAAAAAAATGTTCAATATCCAAACAGCTGGAAAAAAATTGAAAAGCATCTACGGGGCATAAACAAAGACGGTCTTTCACTGGCGCCTCAAACACTGGTCTTTATCAGCAGACATAGGAGAAAAATATAGCTGGAAGTGCAGACATCTGGGCGAGCGAGCGGCCAGGCAGAAGAGAGGAGAGTACGTGAGATGGTGTGTGTTGTGGTATTTTGAGGCGATAAGACGTTAGCAGCACCTGGCCAAGAGTTTACATTCAATCTGGAGAGAGCCAAAAACACACAGGAAAGGAAAACTGGAATGTTGAAGAATAAACAACACACGGAAAGCCAGAAGGTGAAGAAAGACGTATAAAGGTGAGAGGAAAGGGATAAAGGAAAGGAAAATGTAATGAAACGAAAACAAGAGTCAAGATTCGTGAAGGAAAAAAGGAATGATAAGATTGATGTTGCCTTTTTACAAGTACTCTCTCTCTCTCTCTCTCTTAATCATCAACCTAAAGTTCATTCACCTTTTCCCTTTCTTCTTCTTCTTCTTCTTTTTCTTCTTCTTCTTCCTCTTCCTCTCCTACACCTCCGTCTGCCAAGTCCTCACTTCACCTTCGTCGTCTGAATGACAAGTGAAGCAAACTTTCTTTACCTAAGCGATGAATAATTTGTGATTCTCTCTCTCTCTCTCTCTCTCTCTCTCTCTCTCTCTCTCTCTCTCTCTCTCTCTCTCTCTCTCTCTCTCTCTCTCTCTCTCTGTGCATTATTTCCTTGTCATAACACCCCACCATTTCCTTTCCCCGCGTCTTCCTCGGTACAATTTCTTCCCTCTTTCCATCTCTATTCCATCATCCTCTACTTTCTCTTCTTCCTATTCCTATACAATTTTCTCACCCTGCTATCAAATCCTTGCTTCATCTCTCTTGTTAACTACATTACACCATTATTTTTTTTACTGTTATTCCTTCCCATTATCCCACTGGTGCTTGTTCTATTCGTACTACTAGATTTTGTTTCACCACTACTTCCTTATATCTATTTCCTAACTCCTCCTCCTCTTCCTTTTCTTCTCTCGTTTCCTCTGCCTACCGCCTCGCTCGTCCGGCACGCGACAGCTGAGTCCAATAAATAATCTAACTCACGTCAACAGCGGTACAGCCGGCGACGTGCGTACCGTGGGGTATTCTTGGCTCACCTCCACACTTACCTCGCTCCCTACCTTCAGAGTCGTCGCCCTTCACTTTCCCCTGCCGCGCGTGTCGGAAAGAGCGTCCCCCTTCCCCGCCTCGTGTCTTGTTGTGTGGCGTAACTTGCATCTTACCCCTACGCTTGTAACATCACGGGGCTTTTTTACATGACTTATTTTTCAGAAGAGGGAGACTTCTTATTCCTATTTATCTTAATGTACGAGAGCGTTTCTTTTTCATCTACTTTGTCAGAACATGGGACTTCTATTCATAGTTGCTAGATGAAGATATTTTTACTTCCACGCGTCTCTATGTGGATGGTGTCTCCTTTTTTTTTTCTACAAGGATGCAGCTTTTCTTGTTCCCCGTAGTTTTAAGAGGGTGGGAGTTTTTCTTCTCTGATGAATCCTACAACGAAAGTAATTCTTCTCTTATTTTCTCCGTAACGAAATGTTTATCTTTACGCATTGGCATGGAAACTATTACCTTTCCTATATGTGCACGAGAACGAGAATTTTCTTTACCATTTACTTTTGTGAAGAAGAAACTTTCACTAAATCTATTTGTGCGAGGATGAGAATCTTCAATAAACACCATTTTTTTTTTTTTTTCGCGAAAGCGGGAACTTGCATTACACCTATTTACAAAAAAAGATCGAAATTTTCCTTTTCTGATTTCTATAACAACACGAACTTTTTGCAAACTCCCTAAACACGATCAGTACCTTTGCAACAATCTCTACAAGGGAGGGACAGTTCTTTCTTCTCACATGTGTCTGCACGGATGGAACTTTCCCGATACTTTTACAGAAACTCAAGCGGGCAACCTTTTGGAGTCCTCGTCTACTACTGCTGTGTCTTTTTGGTAACGGGATTGTTTAACTTCTTATTGCTTTTTTTTTTTTTCTTCTGTTCTCTCTGTTGTATGGATTTTGTACCCTTGCCCAGATTAACTAACACAAACATTGTTATTTTTTTCGTTTTTCACACTTACATCTATGTACAAAGATCCGGCTCGTCCTGTACGTACATTCATCTATACAGAGACACTTTTCATATCACTTCCATAAATGTTACACTTTTTATGCTTATCTTTCTCCAATAAAGTGCGACTCTCTCTCTCTCTCTCTCTCTCTCTCTCTCTGATATGTACGTTAGTCTGCTTGTTAGTATTGCTATTCACAATTAAGTCAGCCTTCACTTTCTCATTGCCGACGGGAATGTATATACGTATGTCAGGCGACAATAAACACACACACACACACACACACACACAGAGAGAGAGAGAGAGAGAGAGAGAGAGAGAGAGAGAGAGAGAGAGAGAGAGAGAGAGAGAGAGAGAGAGAGAGAGAGAGAGAGAGAGAGAGAGAGAGAGAGAGAGATGATGGGGTGACAGACATATACAGTTATCATGTGTGTGATTCACTGTTTGATCTGCTGCAGTCTCTGACGAGACAGCCAGACGTTACCCTACGGAACGAGCTCAGAGCTCATTATTTCCGATCATTATTTCCGATCTTGGGATAGGCCTGAGACCAGGCACACACCACACACCGGGACAACAAGGTCACAACTCCTCGATTTACATCCCGTACCTACTCACAGCTAGGTGAGTCAAAGGAGACACACCCAAATATCTCCACCCGGCCGGGGAATCGAACCCCGGTCCTCTGGCTTGTGAAGCCAGCGCTCTAACCACTGAGTTACCGGGTGTGTGTGTGTGTGTGTGTGTGTTTAATCCAATCAGCTGCAAAGAGCCGTGCAAGACATATATATTTCGTGGCAAATTTTCTTGGTAATCTCACTTAATTGGCAGATTCAGCCCCCTCCTACTCCTCCTCCTCCTCCATTCTCTTAAAGCACAATGTTTACGCTATGCCTTGCACTCTCTCTCTCTCTCTCTCTCTCTCTCTCTCTCTCTCTCTCTCTCTCTCTCTCTCTCTCTCTCTCTCTCTGTTCTTTTGTATAGTCCTTTTCCATCCTTTCATTATTGTTCCTTTGTTGTTTCTCACTATCGCTGATGTATGGGTTTTTCCCATATTGTCACGAATTCTACATTTTTTCTCCTTTTCTCTACATATTTTTTTTTTTTTTTTTGTATTGACGCTTTCCCTGACACTGTTTCATTTCCTTGATTGACACTTCTTTCCCTTCCTGGTAAACACTTCCTTTTCACATTTTTCACTTCGTAACCATTTTCTTTCTAGCCTGATTTGCTATTCTCCGATATTTATATTATTCTTGTTATTTTATTTGATTTATTGTTGTAACACTTTCACACTCTCTTTGTAATATATATTTTCCCTTTATTTAGTCGTTTCCGTTACTTTTTTTTCTATTTTTAGGGCAAAGCTCCCGTTTTTTTTCAGTACCCTTGCTTAATTTTCTTCTTTAATTTTTGTCTTTCCTCTTCACTGACTAGGAAAAATAAAAAAAACTAAACAATAGCAACTTGTAAAACTATTATTACTTTCATTCTTCGCCCTTTTGATTCTCTTATCTTGTCAATAACTTGTGTAACTCACTTAGTCTCCCTTTTCCTTTCCATTATATTACCTTTTTCTACCTCGATAACCTTTTATAAGAGAAAAAAAAAACAATATTGATTTTTTTCTCTACGTTTTTAACTATTTTCTTCTTTCACTTCAACTTTATAGACGACACGACAATTGACATAATCTCTATCTTTCTTTTCTCTTCTCTTCACTCTTGAATTTTTCATGTTCTTTTCTTCCTTCATTCACACTCGTACATGCTTCCCAATTTCTCTCTTCCTTCGGCTCCTTCAATTTTTTCATCCTTTCGTCATCATCGTCAATCATTTTCGTCTTTTCTGTACCGCCTCGTGGCCACTCAAGTCTCTCTCTCTCTCTCTCTCTCTCTCTCTCTCTCTCTCTCTCTCTCTCTCTCTCTCTCTCTCTCTCTCTCTCTTCGGTCATAATGGTTCAGGTTATTTTCGAGACATTTGCCTTGCATTTTTCACCTTTGTCGTATTCCACCTTCAGCTTAGCAGTCTTTACGTCAACCTCTCGTCCTTGGCTTCCTTTCTCCTACCATCTTCCTCTTCCCTGCTGTTGTTGTTTTCCTCCTTCTCTCAAATCATCTTCTTTTCAAACACTCACGTTTTCTCTCCTTTTCTTTCTTTCATTTTCCAATTCTTTCCCTTTCACTCATGTTTTTCGTTCCTCTTTCTTCTCCTCTTCCTCTTCCTCCTCCTCCTCCTCCTCCTCCTCCTCCTCCTCCTCCTCCTCCTCCTCGAGTGACCACAAGAAATCTTGACACTTGACGTTGAATTGAGGAGGAGGAGGAGGAGGAGGAGGAGGAGGAGGAGGAGGAGGAGGAGGAGGAGAAGGAGAAGAAGAAGGAGAAATAGAAAGAGGAGGAGGAGGAGGAGGAGGAGGAGGAGGAGGAGGAGGAGGAGGAGGAGGAGGAGGAGGGGAGGAAAAACAACAAAAGCCACGAAGAAAAGGGAAAGCAACTGAAGGAAAAGTGAAATAGCAGGAGGGAGATAAAAAAAAAAGATAAAAAAATATGGTTTTGATTAATAAAGTGTCTGGAAGAAAGAAACATGTCAAGAGAGAGAGAGAGAGAGAGAGAGAGAGAGAGAGAGAGATGGAGGGGAAACGGGAAGAAGGAAAAGATCACATTTCCACTTATCAGAAACAAACACACACGCTCTCTCTCTCTCTCTCTCTCTCTCTCTCTCTCTCTCTCTCTCTCTCTCTCTCTCATTAAGATGTATGACACGGAAGAGTGCAGGAAAACAGGAAATATGGAAAATAAGACATTAAAACCTACTCTAACTTTTCTTTTCTTTTTTTTTCATAAGGATTAAGAGAAAAGATGTTCCGAGGAATACTAAAACTTGTTAATGGTATCCTCCTCCTCCTCCTCCTCCTCCTCCTTCTCCTCCTCCTCCTCCTCCTCCTCCTCCTCCTTCTCCTGTGACAGCGTCCTTAAAACTTTCCTGATCACTCGTCTCTTCCCTTTGTGGAAACTGAACGAGGTAACAAACACCTTTTGATTGTTGTTGGTGTGTGTGTGTGTGTGTGTGTGTGTGTGTGTGTGTGTGTGTGTGTGTGTGTGTGTGTGTGTGTGTGTGTGTGTGTGTGTGTGTGTGTGTGTGTGTGTGTGTGTGTGTGTTTCTTTTATGGATGATGTATTCTTGTTCTTTTTCATTTATCGACTGCAAATTTTTAATATATATGTACTCTTAATATCTACTATTCGTGTATTATAGCAATTTATTTCTGTGTATATAGCTTGTTATTGAAGTGCATTTCCTTAAAGTCCTCGTCATAGTCCTCCTCCTCCTCCTCCTCCTCCTCCTCCTCCTCCTCCTCCTCCTCCTCCTTCTCCTCCTCCTCCTCCTCCTCCTCCTTCTCCTCCTCCTCCTCCTCCTAGTCCCTACAGAGAAAGTATGGTATTTCAGTGGATTGAACGGAGACTGGGATCTGATTGACTGCTGCCTCTCTAGAAAGTGCCAGGCAAGGCTACCACACCACCCATTCGACATACACACTGTCCATCCAGGTACACACTGCACACACAACATTACATTTACCTTCCCCCACAAACACTAGTAGTCAGACTTAGATAACATATTTCCTTTTCGCTCTCTATTAAAATTCCATGTGGTTTTTTTAATATCACATGGTTTAGCCTTTTTCCTGCTAGCCTTGCCCGGAGGAGGGGTGGGTGGAGAGGAACCTTATGCTTTGTTGCCTTGTCTCTATTACTAGTAGATGGTAAACAGTCTCAACAAACAGCCTATTAAGGACCTCAGATTTTGTTGCTGTTTGTCTTCCTTTGTATACCTTTATATTCATCCTCCTCCTCCTCCTCCTCCGTTTCCTCCTACTCCTGCATTTCCATCTCTTCTTACCTAATTTATTTCTCTGCCCTCCTCCTCCACTCGCTACTTTATTTCTCCTTCAGCAACATCCACCACTTTCGTTTCATTCTTCTCTAATTAGTTTTTCTTTCTCGATTCACTTTTCTTACTCTCTCTCTCTCTCTCTCTCTCTCTCTCTCTCTCTCTCTCTCTCTCTCTCTCTCTCTCTCATCTCTCTGCCTCTAATTTTCTTTTCATATTTTTAACTAAGACTTCTTCGATTTTGATTTCTGATTCTTCTCCTACCTCCTCCTCCTCCTCCTCCTCCTCCTCCTCCTCCTTCTCCTCTTCCTCTTTCTCTTTCTTCCTCCTCCTCCTCCTCCTCCTCCTCCTCCTCCTCCTCCTCCTCCTCCTCCTCCTCCTCCTTCTCCTCTTCCTCTTTCTCTTTCTCTTCCTCCTCCTCCTCCTCCTCCTCCTCCTCCTCCTCCTCCTCCTCCTCCTTCCTCCTCCTCCTCCTCCTCCTCTTCCTCTTCCTCTTCCTCTTTCTCTTTCTTCTTCCTCCTCCTCCTCCTTCTCCTCCTCCTCTTCCGTCGCGTGTATCTCGGTCAGATAAGGTCAAGTGCCGAGTCTATATCAGTTTTATAACGTTCCAAATTGGCCGTCGTCCGTTCACTCTCCAATATTGACACTTTTTGACCTTACCTCGGCACGAAGAACGATAACAATAACAACAACACCAACAACGACTTTAACAATAACACTAGCAACATCAACAGCACCAACATTAATTAACATCAACATAAACATCAAGATCAAGAGAATCAGGAGTAACAACAACAACAACAACAATAACTACAACAAAAAAGCAACAGCAATAGTAGCAGCATGAAAATGAAACACTATTATCATCATCACTGCCAGCAATATCATCTTCACCACCACCACCATCATCACCACTACCACACCACCACCACCACCACCACCACCAATAATTATATACTCTGACAACCAGTCTGACACATAACAGATCAACAACAACAAAAATAAAATAATAATAATAATAATAATAATAATAATAATAATAATAATAATAATAAAATAAGCAGCAGCAGCAGCAGGCAGGTCCATTAGGCAAATGTCAAGGTGTGAGATTCAAAGGCAGTGAGGCTCAAATTCCATAATCCTTCACATTCCATAAAGGCGACGATCCTGAGAAACATTGGACCTATTCTCGACCCTATAAGGTGTAGCAAACTCCTTTCCCCCGAGTATGGGTGAGAGAGAGAGAGAGAGAGAGAGAGAGAGAGAGAGAGAGAGAGAGAGAGAGAGTACAAATGTTTGAAATATTACTGAATTCAATTAAAAAGATATTAAAGTTTTATTTTTTTTCTCTGCACTGAAGTAATTTCAAGAAGAAAACATAAGGGACTCTCTCTCTCTCTCTCTCTCTCTCTCTCTCTCTCTCTCTCTCTCTATATGTATATTTTCCTTCCATTTTCTTTATTTTCCTTAATTTCTTTCAACGGAATACATTGAAATCCTCCTCAGAATTATGTTCCAACACCACGAGTATTATTATCATTATTATTATTATTATTATTATTATTATTATTATTATCATTATTATTATTACTACTATTACTGTTATTATTATTATTATTATCATCATCATCATCATCATCATCATCATCATCATCATCATTATTATTATTATTATTATTATTATTATTATTATTATTATTATTATTATTATTATTATTATTATTATTATTATCATTATCACCGGCATTTCTTCAGCATCAGTATTACCCACAATCCCCTCGCTTCACAGTTCAGTGTTTCATCATCATCTTGGAAGTTCATATTTACTACCCCTATTTTCGAAGCCGTACCGCAATTTTTTTTTTTTTTTGTGTGTTTTTTTACTGGTATGATTAAATTCCTTTTGGTTTCAAGAGGGATTTCTTTTAGCGGCTCCTCCAACTCATTTTACTCCCATTCACATACGGAGAACCCTTCCAATTTTTCTAACGTGATCCTCGCCTTTCGTAAACTAATGAGTGTGTATTTCTTAACTGAGATTTTTATTTTCTTTTTTTTTCGCCTAGAATAATGTTTTAGTTATATTTGTGCTTTTCTCTCTCTCTCTCTCTCTCTCTCTCTCTCTCTCTCTCTCTCTCTCTCTCTCTCTCTCTCTCTCTCTCTCTCTCTCTCTCTCTCTCTCTGTCCCATCTATAACTATCAAAAATGAACAAAAAATTACAATCGACACACTACTTATGATCCTTATCTATTTATCTATTCATTTATCTACTATCTTACCAGTTTCAGTATTCGTGGCACAGACTGAGGAAAGCATCAGTCCCCTATCAACCATTTATTTGAGAAATCTTGTAGGGTGAAAAGCTAACAAGGATAACTTTTCCCCGCGGACTGTGAGTGAAGAAGAAAGGGTTCGCTTGATCATCTACCCTATAATTATCTCCGTTTTAGAATCATTAGCTCACGATATCGCATCCAGTAGCATTAAAAGAACTTACAGGGATATACACGATAGTACGAACTCTTAGCAAATAGCAGACCAAACACACACACTCACACTCACACACACACAGACACAGAGACGAGTGTAGATTTTACCAGTTGTGAAAGCCTTGGACGAACATGTTGGATTTTGCCGAAACTTTTACAGGCAAATAGAAAGTTAAAAACAACCAATGGAAAAAAATGTATAGAGTGTATCTACGCCAATTCAAAAGCACTTATACCTCTCCCCTCTTCCTCTCTCTCTCTCTCTCTCACTCTCACTCTTCCTCTCCCAAACCCTTCTTCCACCATAACCCGCTCCCAATAGCCTCCCTTCCTCAACTTTCCCTTTCCGCTACTTTTCAATACCTACTTCCTTATTTCCCTCTCTCTCTCTCTCTCTCTCTCTCTCTCTCTCTCTCTCTCTCTCTCTCTCTCTCTCTCTCCATCTCTCTCTCTCTCTCTCTCACCATCTCTCCCCGATCCAAAATCCTATATCCATTTTCCCTCTCCCCTCTCCCCTTTCTATCCCTCTCAGTCATATCCTGTTACCTATTCCCTCCCCTCTTCCCTCTCTTCATTCCCCTTCCGACACACCTCGTTGCTCTTTCCTCTCACTTACTCAATCCTCCACACCCGTCTGCCTTCTCTCTCTCTCTCTCTCTCTCTCTCTCTCTCTCTCTCTCTCTCTCTCTCTCTCTCTCTCTCTTTCATCCCTCCTTCACACCCCATCCCACTTCCTCCCATCCCTCTTTTTCTACATGTGCAATGATTAAATTTACTCGTTCAAAGAAAACCCGAAACTGTGTGAAGGATTTTTCCTCTTGGGGTTAGAAAATATACATGTTTTTCTTTAACATTCCGTATCCTTTTTTTCATATCATGCGTAACGTAAACACACACACACACACACTTTCATGCCGGCGCTGCTCCGTGCTCTATCTTTAAACCTAAGTTGTCTACTCCACTTGATCCTCCTCCGTCACTTGTCAGGCGATCCACGGACAGAAGCCTCAACCCTCTCTCGTTATCAAAAAGAACACTAACCGGCGGACTTACCTTTCCCTCCTTTGTCATTATTCAAAAAAAAAAGTCACGTGGAATTTTTCTCCTTCCCTTGTGTCTGAAACTCAACTCACTGTCTCTCCTTTAGTACGTCCATGTAGGAAATTAATTAGATTAAATTGTCCTCAAGTCTACTAGTTTTCTTTCTTTGTCATTATTAAAAAGAAGTTATGTGGATTTCTTTCTTCTTCCTTTGACCTGCCTCTGCACTGCTTCTCCCTCATTCTTCTACTATGTCCCTGAAGTAAACTAATTAAACTATACTTTCCTCGAGTCTACTAGTATTTTGGCATCAATTAATTGTCATCAGTGAAAAGAATGTTCGTAGATCGCTTTCCCTTTCTCGCAACCTCCATCTCCACTTTTATACAGCTCCTAAGTACGTTCCCCTAATAAAGTGAACCTTGGTAAATCTATTAATAAGTTCTGGTACAGCCTTGACGTATAATCTCAAAAAACAGAGGCAGCAAAAGAGTGACTGAATAGATTAGCACTTTCAATACCATGACGCGTTTTCATATTCATTCTAGTTACAATTTAGTGGTTTTATGCAGCTTCAGAAGCTATGTGGGGATTAAAATAGTGAAGACTGTGGCCATTAATCTTCTGATCTCCTTAAACCCTTCCTAATGTCAATAAAATGGTCTAATTATACACAAATCTCATGGTAAAAATGTGTCCCAAAACTGACACGGTTAAGTCTTTAAGAATATGCAACCTTCCATCCACTGCCTTCCACATTCCACAATACGTCCTTCTTGCGACCCAAACATTCCTCACGATTAATAAGATGGTGTGGAGCAAATCTGAAGCAAAAGACCCCAGTGATAGTAACACGAGTAACGGAATAGTGTAAGCCTTTCAGAACTGGTCTATTTTGGCTCGCTTACATCGTTAAGGTTTAGGAAGGCTACTCAAATGTAACACGAGCTATCCGCCATTAGCAGTCAAACGGTTCATCCGCTGGAGCCTTTATAACGTTCTCTGTCTGCTTCCAAGAGCGGCAATTGAACGAGACTTTTTGTATGCAATTATTTCCCTTTAGCCAGTCTCTTTCTCATTTACTAAAAAATACTCTTACAAAAAATTCAAAACCTTTTCCAACCACGCCTTCCTTTGGTCTTCAGTGAATCAAGAAGATATTTTCAACATGTCATTATTTTTTTCTTATCTACACATGGTTTAACTTTCTCTATTTTCTCTTCCTTTCCCCCCATGAGAAGAAAAAAACTTTAATATTATGGAAAACTCCCTTCTTTCATATTTGTTGAGTGGCAACACAATACTTTTCTCTTTCAATTTTTTTATCATGTCCTTTCACTGAAGAGGAAAAACGGAATCCAATATGCGTTTGTTTATGTAATATACACATTTTTTTTTACCTTGTTTCAGATAACAGAGAAAAGTCTGGCAAACACACACACACACACACACACACACACACACACACACACACACACACCGTCTGCCCGGCTTTTATCGTCCCCCTTTTATTAAGTTACTCCTCTTTGCAGCGTCAGTTTCCGTCACATGCTCTCTGATCTCCGCCACTGGAGTCACGTTATGCAATTTTCTGCGTCACGGAGGTTTTCATGTTTTACGGTTGGTTACCTTCACGAGCTGTCGCCCCCACCCCTGAAACTCTGCCCATTCACCAATCATTTAACTTTTAGCCTCTCCACACACACGCAAAACGAATAATTCTGCCCTTTTACACACTATTCACGCCTCTTCCCACTCCTCGTCCTCCCCAACATCTCCTCCTCCTCCTCTCTCCTTTTCCTCCTACTCTATACATTCCTTTTTTGTCTTTCTCGTATTCTACTTTGCTATTGTTCCTGCTCTTCTTCTTCTTCTTCTTCTTCTTCTTCTTCTTCTTCTTCTTCTTCTTCTTCTTTCTTCTTCGTGTATAAAGGAATTAAGACTTTTCTCCTTTACTATCTTGTGTCCCTCCCTTTAGATTAAATCAACTTGTAAAACAAAAATATAGCAAAATACTTTATCGCAAACAGCCTTCGTAAATTTAATATGTTTGATGGTACGGTTTTTATTTATTATTTTTTTTCAACTCTCTCTCTCTCTCTCTCTCTCTCTCTCTCCCTTGCGTTCCTTTGTTTCCCTTCCTCCTCATTCAAGTTAGCCGGTCACTCAACATCACAACTCTTCGCTGCCGCCAATGTTTTCTAGTGGATTTTATGAAGGAAACAAAACGAATAAAACTTTGTCATGAGAGGGTTCGCGCCACCAGTGTGCTTGTGTGTGTGTGTGTGTGTGTGTGTGTGTGTGTGTGTGTGTGTGTGTTCACTTCACCAAGGGTACTGCAACACCTCTCCGCTATAAAGAGCCGGTGCAGGAAGGGAGGAAGGAGAATTGATGGTATGAGAAAAATATAAACTGCCATCATGTATCTTTTTTAATTGCGTTTTTCATCCATTTATCTTTAGTCATATTCTCCTTCTTCATCTGGTGGACGTTCCTCCTCCTCCTCCTCCTCCTCCTCCTCCTCCTTCTTCTTCTTCTTCTCTTTCTCCTTTTATTTCCGTTCCCTTCCATTTATCCGTCATATTGCCCCATCATTCCGGGTCTTCATCTTCATCTTCTCTTCATCTTTCCCGCACCTCTGACTTTCTTGCGTTTTCTTCCTCATTTTGTCTTCACTTTTCTTCTCTGCGCACTTCTGCCTCATTTCTCTCCGCCGATTCTGTTCTGCACATCTCGCAGCCTCATGTTCCTTGTCCTCCTCCTCCTCCTCCTTATCCTCCTCCGTCTACCCCTATTGCCTCTCCAACTACTCATGTAATTATTTTTCTTATTCCTCCTCTTCCTTATCCTCCTCCCCCTCCTTCTCCTTTTCCTCTATCTTCTTCCACGTTATCCTCCCTCGCATACTCCTCCTCCTCCTCCTCTTCTTGTCTTTCCATCTTACTGATCTTTTAGTTCATTTATCCTTCTCCTATTTCTCCACTTCTTATCTTTTCACGTTATCCTTCCTTCTTGCATCCTTCTTTCCTTCTCCTCCTCTTCATTTTATTGCCTCTCCACCTAGACATATACTAACTAATATTTTTTTTTTTTCATTATTCTTCCTCGTCTTCCTATCTTCTTCCATGTTACCCGCCCTCGCATCCTCCTCCTCCTCCTCCTCCTCCTTCTCCTCTGGCTCTCTTAGCTCCCTCAGCCGCCCAAGGTCGGTCCTCACACTCGCCTCTTAAGAGTTATAATGAACCACGCTTGTACTCAAACTTGCCACAAGAGCCTCTCGACCCTGCCTTACTCCCTCTGCCCTGCTGATATTTTGCACACTGCCCACCAACTCTCTATATATATTGGTGTGTATGTGTGTGTGTGTGTGTGTGTGTGTGTGTGTGTGTGTGTGTGTGTGTGTGTGTGTGTGTGTGTGTGTGTGTGTGTGTGTGTGTGTGTGTGTGTTAATGGGTGGGTGTGTGTGTGTGTGAATGACAAAGAGAAAAAGACAAAGAAAGAATGAAAGCAAGCGAAATGAAAAAAAAGAGGCAAGAAGGAAAGAAGGTAAGAAAGAAGGAGGAAAAAGGAAAGGAAAGAGAGAAGGAAAAAGGAATGAAGGAAAGAAAGAAGAAAAGAAAAAGAAAGAAAAGAAAGAGAAAAAAGAGAAGGAAAGAATACGAATGGAGAAAGAAAACAAGACAAAGAAAGGAAAAAAGAAAAAGAAGGAAACTACAAGAAAAGACAGACAGACAGACAGACAGTATATGATGATCGCTTGCCCGGCATCGTGTATCATAAACGCACAAGCAAACGTCTGTGGGTGGTGGTGATGGTAGTGGTGAAGGTAGTGGTGATAGTGACGTTGTTGGTGGTGTTGGTGGTGGTGGTGATGATGGTGATCGTTTTAGGTGTTGCGTCAAGACTGTTCCTTCTTTATCCTCCGGAGACACAAGTGCGTTTTTTTTTTTACTCTCGTCTAAAGATCAGGCGTCGAGAACACTAAGTACGCACACTGTCTTGTATTAGTTGTTGCTGGTGTGGTGTGTGGTCTGTGGTTTGTGGTGTGTGGTCTGTGGTTTGTGGTCTGTGGTCTGTGGTGCGTGCTGGTGGATCAGTTCTGGTGTCCGTATTCAGTAACGCTTTGCTCTTTCACCACGACTTTTTAAAACGCCACGTGTAACTACCTGGGTTCTCGCTAGTGGTTTTTTTTTTTCCGGTTTATAACGTAGAAGTCTGGTTAAACTGTACCTTGAATCAAAGAAATATCCCTCAAAATCCGTTTAAAATTTCAACTAAAACCTTTTGAAAGTCGTAGATGTCTGCTAAAATCTAGAGCCTTTTAAAAGTATAGTGGAAGTGAGGCAAGGAAGAGTTTCAGAATATGGGTCTTAGTTTTGCATTCTCCTTATCTGCTCCACTCTAGAAATATCACAGTACTCGTTTGGTCTTTTGTATAGCAGGCAGCTGGTCTGGTATTGCCTGCGTTACTGTGGTTATCCGGTCAGTATTAGTAGTGATAGTCATACTTTGATCATCTCTAACTCCTTATAGAATTTTGTGGTTTGTATCTTCCGTGTTCGCGTTTTCTGGTTAAATCTTATATACTCCTGCTCTGGTTCCTTCTGGTTTAGTATAGATGTGCTTAGCTTCTGCATTGCGATTCAAGACCTACTTTACTTTCTCTGTCTAGGGAGAGATCTGGTTCACGCTACTGGTCTCCTGACGCAGCGCCTTAGATGAGGCTTTTAATTGCTGTCCTTTGTAATCCTTTATAATTGCCTCATGTTTCGTGCTCTATATTCCCGTGTGTGCGTGCGGCATAGCTATCAGGTCTGTGTTGGTTCTAGTACTTGGTCATTGGAGTAGTAGTCTGCGGCAAGATCCTGACCTTACCCAACACTAATCATTCTTATTTCGACCATGTGCTGCGGTAACCGTCGCTATTTACTCGGAGTGTTGGGTTCATTTTCACGGCATAAGCCAGGCCCAGTCACTTTAATGGGCAACACAGTGCTGTATTGAGCTCCTCGTGTGGTGGTTTCGAATAAAAGCAAAATTATGATGCGGAATATTCACCCTGGAGAACATTAGGATATTTATGGGTGGTGCTCGCTGCAGTGTGGCGACGTGAGCGGTGCGTGGCGGCCGTGTTTCCAGGCTGAGAGTTACAAGGAGTGCGTGTGGCTCTCCCTTCCACCATGTCCTCGGGGCCTCGCTGCACTCCCCAGCCCCCGAGAAGCTGATCCTCTGATATGTGACAGTCAAAAACACACTGCGGCAAACTGCGCGCTAGTCTTAATAGCAGACTGTCATGCGCAGCGTCAACAGGTTACTCCAATGCTGTGCTGGATACACTCTCCTTCCTCTCTCTCGTCAGTCACACATCCCCGCCCCATTCCTCACTTTCCTCTAGGCCGGCAAACCACTTTCCTCATACATGCAAATTTGCCTTTTTTTTTTCTTCAGCGATATCCGTCTTGTAATCGGATCACAGTTATCATCTTCCTTTTGTCATGCAGGGCACACCACTTTTACTGCATTAAATTTTGTAAAGTTGTCGTCTTTTCTCTTCTTTATCAGCCATGTAACTTCACACTTTTCTCTGTGTCACCCAGCCGCCACTAAGTCAGGCATCCAGCCAGCCTCACCTTTCTGTTACCGGTATTCACCACGTAACCACTCATACTCATCATCCTCACTTTTCTCTGTCACCAACTGCCTCTCCTCGATCCTACCGCGAACCTTCAATGATTCGCCGACATAAAACATCGTCAAGAGCTTGTAGTGATCACATCAGCTCTGGCGGAAGTCCTCCTAATAACTCCTCTTTGCCTCACTAATTTCACGGCAGCTGACGAAGCGATCGGGATCAGCGTTGAGCGACGAGGACATTAGCACAGTTAGGCTTTGTCGTGACCCTTTGACCTGACCTGGTGTTGGGAGGCAGATAGAAACGCCCCAGTTACGTAGCACTAAGAATAGAAAACTCGGCTTAATAGAAGAGAGACGGTATAGGAGAATTAATCTGAAGCTAAAAGGGATGGGAAGAATGAAAGCCTTGAGGTATTGCTACTCTCTTTTTCACTCTTACACTCCCTCTCGCTACTCCATACCACATTCACCCCATCCAATCCCTCCCCAGCCCCGCATCTCAGAGTAGCAGCAGGGTCCATTTCCCCTTAGCGCCATGGCTGTGATAGACGCCACGTCGAAAATGGATAATCCTTCGCTCGTAACTAATGAATCCTTTGCCCGAGATTGAAATACAGCGCGGTGGAAGAAGGGATCGGGGTGAGGATAGAGAGAGGAAGGAGGGAAGGAGGGAGGGATAGAGGAAGGGAGAAAGGGGAATGGTTATTGTGGCATTATATCGCCCCGCAGCAGGACAAAGACGTCTAGAGGGAAGGGAGAGAGGGAAGCAACCTGAAAGAAGAGGGAAAATGAATGGGAGATAAAAGGATGAACGGGAAACGGGAATATAGAGTACGAGTAGATGAGTGAAAGGGAGAGA
>NC_059271.1:27330024-27382524 GCF_017591435.1 Portunus trituberculatus | reverse complement strand
AATTATCCTTTACTGCCCAAGCTCCGGTATTATGATTAAGGCACTTGTCCTCCATGAAGTGTTAATTCTTTCACGCGTAGGGACTGCTTCTTCATTGCCACTCAGAGAAATTAACTCCAACTTGTGATACGTGACGCTAAATTGTTCCTACTTTCTCCTGCACCAGTGTTCAGTGTCCTTCATGATGTTTAAACCGGTTGCTCTTTGTTTTGTTTTGTTTGTTTTTAGGAACTTCGTAATGTCTAGATTGGTGGTTCTCAATTCTGGGGGATTTCATATTTGAATTAGTGCATCTTCCAATTGGGGAGTTTCGTAATACCTAGATTGGTTGTTCTTTATTCTGAGTGATTTCGTAATATCTAGATTGGATGTTCTCCTTTTGTGGGTTTTCATAATACCTAGATTGGTGGTTCTCTATTTTTGGGTTAGGTTCATAACATCTATATTGGATGTTCTTCTTTTATGGGATTTCGTAATATTAAGATTAGTGGTTATCGATTTTGGGGAATTCTGTAACATTTAGATTAGCTGTTTTTCGTTTTGAGGAGATTTCGTAGAATCTAGATTGGTGGTTCTCCTTTTTTTATTGGGTTTCGTATACTCTAAATTGGTGCTTCTCAGTTCTTTTTTTTTCTTTTCTTTCTTTATTTGTGCGCTTCGGTGATCGAACCTTACGATCGCCATGTAGACAAACTGATGTGCGACGCCATGTAACCTCTTGTTGTGTACCATTAAATTAATCAGTCATTTTCGAGAGATTTATCTTTCAGTTTTATATAATCAATTTTTAATTTTCTCTAAGGATTAGAACTCTTTGTGAGCCTTTTTTTCCCCATAGTTTTGTTGTCCTTGAAAGTGCCCCTTATAAAAAAAAAATATCAAGTTTTTTTCTCGCCTCTATCAAAAAAGACCGATCTATATTTTGCTTTTCCTCAAAATAATCAACCCATCCCAAAATTTGAGATCTCTGGAGTGAACGGTGTGTGTTCTTTTTTTTTTTTTTCCTAACGTGTCAAGGAGAGCAGACGAGGTTACAAGAAGTTAATTAAAAAGTCCGCTCACAATGCCGCACCTAAAGAGAAATAAAGGGAGAAGGAACTAAGACAGTCTGCTAATTAAGTTACCACGTTGCTGGGACTTCGGGAGACTTCTATAATCTATTTCCTACCCTTGGCTTCGCTGTTCATCCTTCTCCCATACGTGTCACTACCACAATCCAAGACACAGCGCACCTAGACACAGTGCACCTCGACACAGCGACCACACCATGCATTGCACCACCAGTAAGCCTTTATCACGCATCATGCAAGCGAGGAAGTCACGATCCACATCTTTCCGGTCTGGGTACACCACATGGCCGAACATCACTTACTCACCGACACTGAGGGACTGTCCACACCATGCATCACCCTCTCTCTCTCTCTCTCTCTCTCTCTCTCTCTCTCTCTCTCTCTCTCTCTCTCTCTCTCTCTCTGCATGAACTTTTCCTTTTTTTTTTTCTATTCAATTTCGCCACGTGATATTTTTATTCTCGCAATGCAGTTTAGTAATCAACAAGTTAAATAGTCAATTGGCAGTTAAGATCAATGTTGTTCATAAACCCCTCGAGTACCATGACGCGTTTCCATATTCACTCTGCTATATGGTGATTTTATACAGCTTCAGAACTTATATGGGTAGTAAAATAGTGAAGACTGTAGTCCTTAATCTTTTGAATACCATAGAATTTTTCTAATGTCAATAAAATGGTCTAATCGTACACAAATTCCAAGGTAAAAATGTGTGCCAGTATTGAAGGGGTTAAGCAGCTCATTTTAACGTCTATTGACACCACTTAGATGCAACTTTATACAGATAAATTATTTTCTTCTACAGTCTACACAGAGAGCAAACATAATCTAACGAAGAAATATTTAACAAGGGAATACACAAAGAGGTAAACAGACAACCAAAGGGCAAAAGAGTAACCACGCCGTGGTACAGTGTAACCATGCGTGTTTTGTCGTCCGAGGGGTCTCCAAGCGCACGGGTTCGAATCCTGTCCACGGTCCGAGTGTAGGTTGGGCTTCCTCACTTGGGGCAACGGTTTCCTAGCGGGTGGGCTTTGAGATAGGAGGTACCACAAAAAAGTATCCCCTTTACCCCATAAATTCCCGTGAAAAGCCCACATGGTATAAAGAAAAAAAATAAATAAAAAAAGACAAAAGGCAAAAGCAAAGAAAATAATAACACTAGCAAAAGACATGGAGGCAAACAGATACACAAACAAAGAAAGAGATGGCTAGTCATTCATCAAACAAAAACAAAAGCAAGGATAAACACTAAGTAGACCCAAACAGACAGATAGACCACGGCCAGACTAATAGCAACGCATATAAAACAGACAGCTAAAACAAAACAAACAAAACACTACCAAGAGACATGGAGACAGACAGATGTACGCACAATAAACTGAGCACGTAAAAATAAGTGACGGGGGAGGACAGCTGGGAGACACAGCACCACAAGGCCGTTCTGTCTGGTAAATGAAAGCACCACAGTGAATTTATTGTGAGCAGCGCCAGACTCACTCGCAAATAATTCTCAATGAGTTTGCATCACTCGAAATGAAGAGAGAGAGAGAGAGAGAGAGAGAGAGAGAGAGAGAGAGAGAGAGAGAGAGAGGCTTTCGTTCTTCTTCCTTTCACCTATTCTGTCCAACTCTCTAATGCAAGGGTTAACCAGTACTCTTAATCATTCATACCTTTCTCTGGTAAATTCTGGAACTCCCTATCTGCTCCTGTATTTCCATCTTCCTACGATACGACTTCTTTTAAGAGGGAGGTTACAAGACATTTGTCCCAGACTTTTGATCAACTCTATTTAGATTTTAAGGCAACTAGATATCAAGTGGGTTTTTTTTTTTTTTTTTTTTTGCCCTTTGCCGCCTTTCCCTCTTGCATAAAAAAAAAGACAGAAAGAGAGACAGACAGACAGACAAGAGACGAACACAATGTCACTTCACTCATCACACACTCTCTCTCTCTCTCTCTCTCTCTCTCTCTCTCTCTCTCTCTCTCTCTCTCTCGTTCCGCCGTGGCATCTCTATTACCGATCAGTTCTTCGTTCATCACGTCATAGCAAGAGTGAGTGAGCGTCGAGACAGAGGAGATAAGGAGGCACAGAATCTAGATCATGAAGCTGCTCAAGAATGCGATCGAGAGAGCAACGGGAAGACACGAAGATAGAGTCCTGCCCTGTCACTGAGAAATACGACACGGGAAAGCTTAGGAGTAGAAGAAGGAGAAAGAGAAAGAGAGAGAGAGAGAGAGAGAGAGAGAGAGAGAGAGAGAGAGAGAGAGAGAGAGAGAGAGAGAGAGAGAAGAAAGAAAATGAGTGAGCAAGAACAAGACGACAACAACGATAATGATGATGACGACGGAAAACAAAGAGAGAGACTGAGAGAGCAAGAAAGGGAAAGGGGAAGAATTATTAGAAGGAAGAACGAGGAGGAAAAAGGAGGCGGAAGAGAGACGGGGAAATAGGAATAAAAGGAGAAAGAGAACCAGAGACGACAAGAGGAAAGAAAGAGAAGGATGAGAAAGAGGAGGAACACAAGAGGAAGAAGAGAGAGGCCACAAATATAGCTATCTTTTCTCCGCCGGATATTGAATATTTTCCTCACAAATCGAGAGAGAGAGAGAGAGAGAGAGAGAGAGAGAGAGAGAGAGAGAGAGAGAGAGAGAGAGATATTACATTCACACTGAGACAAAACAGGCAGAAGGACACACAGGCAATGCAATCTGTGTGAATGAAAGCAAGCAGAAGGACACACAGGCAATGCAATCTGTGAATGAGAGAGAGAGAGAGAGAGAGAGAGAGAGAGAGAGAGAGAGAGAGAGAGAGAGAGAGAGAGAGAGAGAGAGAGAGAGTATATTCCTCTTTCTTTCTCTAAAATACAAGATCGTTTTGCATCATATATTTCCTTCCAGCACATTGAGTTCCCTTTCTCTCTCAACGCATTTTCTTTGCTGCAGTACTGTACCAAACAACCTTCTTCACTCTTACCAACATGATTCCCTTCTCCTGCTACTCCTTCTATTACTCTTACCTGCTTCCTTCATGCCTAGAGCCTCATTACCTTACCTGTCGCAATGTTTCCTACCTAATTTCTGACGCAAGACAAACAAAATCACCATTCTTTTATCTCTTTTTGGATAAACTAACTTACTCTGTTTGTCCTTCTGTCTACGTCTTGCCAACTTTGGGAGGACAAACGTGAGGACACATCCAAGAGCGGGAGGGAGCGGCTGGCTCGGCGGGTGAGGGCTAGAGAGGATGACAGGTTGTGGGTGGCAAGTCCAACTCACTGTTCGTGTTTCAATATCACTATCTCCTTAAAGATCATATTATTCGTTTCTCTTTCTCTCTCTCTCTCTCTCTCTCTCTCTCTCTCTCTCTCTCTCTCTCTCTCTCTCTCTCTCTCTCTCTCAACATTAACTTTAAATGTCTTGATATATTAAATCACATTGATAAGCTAACGATTATCGACTAAGGAGTTTTTAAATTAATGATTCTATATATTACAACATACACACACACACACACACACACACACACACACACACACACACACACACACACACACACACACACACACACACACACACGTTATCGGAGGATTAAGTAGTGTAAACATGATTGCAACATGAATAAATAAGTTACTTTTATCGTTTAACTTTAGTGAAGGATTGTAAAGAGAATAATATAACATAGAAGATAATATAACACACATACAGAGAAGTATATATGTATGTACGTATATTCCGCCTTTGTTGACCAAATAAACTTCACTCTAAACTCATGTAAAAGACACTCCGAGTACTTTTATCTTTCGTCCACTTTGATAGCAGTCCTAGGAGCAATCTCGCAACTTTGAGATTCCTTTTAGGAGTTAGGTGCAGCTTTGAAAGTCATCTTTACCTTGAGAGTAACTTTTAGCTTTCAAAATGTTTATTGATAGGGGCTCTGACCTCTCAAGGGGATGCGTGTCAGGTCACCACTTCCCATAACAGGAATCTATGCCAACTTATCTATTATCTCACATGTATTCATAAGTTTTGTATGTATTTGCATCACTGTAGAACGATACTGAATAATCAGTCACAAAGATGGTAAATGATGATTACATAGATTGGGTTATAGGAGAAAGAAAGGGTGACAAACACACACACACACACACACACACACACACACACACACACACACACACACACACACACACACACACACACACACACACCAAGATCGAAATTAATCCACCAGAATCAACACGATTATAATAATGTCAATATAAGGATGATATAATGTAATCTACGAAATATTAAGTAATATCGCAACAGGAACAAAAATAGTCATAAAGAAATATTAGAATCTAGTGGAAAAAAGAATATATGAAATAGAAGAAAAAAAAATCATCTTATCAACTCCTCTAACTGCAATGAGTGTCAGTCTGGTTCCTAGGTCCTGCTTTCCCTTCTACGTATTACTATAGGTCTTTCATCACCCCGAGCCTGCTTGTGGCCCTGTTTTGCACTCTCCCTCTCAACCTCACTGTTTAACTCGCCTTTCATCACCCCGTTATCGCTTTCACCTCATCGAGTCCTTATATTGGAAACTGATAATGAGCTTCCTCCCTCTCCTCTGCCTCTTTTCTCTCTCTTTCTCTCTCCAAGCACTTCCCCGGCACCAATCACTGTAAGATTTTTTGTTATCGCATTAACTGGATGGCAGAGGCTCGACTCCCACCCCGTTATCTGAAACAATCGGGGCTGCATTGCCTCGTGAGCATCTAAAGCACAAGGCGATCTTATCTCAGACCGGCTGGGGTTTGAAGGCGCTCCAGAATGCTTCTCTCAAGGTTGTGTCTCTACTCTCACCATGCACTGACTCCCTTGTGATCTTAGAATATTGTGAAACTGAAATGGAAACTCATCTAAAGTTATTTCTTTTAGTTTCTGAGGAACAATTTAGTTTATGTATTCAAATATCACGAAGCGCATAAACCGTGACGATTAAAGACTAAGTTAACGAGCAGCATAAAGAAGAGGTTTTGATTATGTTAATATAGATATTGGATTCCCTACTCCAGCATAATAATGAGGCGTGTTATCAAGAGTTGCGCCGTCTTATCTTGAATATATAAGCATTTATCAGAGGGTGGGAGTTATCATGGCTTTAATGGTATTTTCATGATAGTTTAACAAAATTCTGGATTGGCACAGGGATGAACATACATGAGAATTCCAATAACTATTTCAGTAGCCTTTGAAAATCAGTGTCATGAGAGAGAGCAAGTCGCATACACACACACACACACACACACACACACACACACACACACACACACACACACACACACACACCAGTCAAAAACAGGTCTTATAGAGTCTTAAAGAGAGAATCTGCGCCACAATTGCCCAGCCAGCCATGCAGGTCCCGCCACGGTCCCAAGAGCCTCTTCATGCAACATTTTCCCGGCGCGTGATCGTAACTAAAATGCTGCCAATATATACGCCTGGTACCAACTTATGGGACGGAACCTCAAAGACACCAGAGCGCGACCCGTAAATAACGCTCCTAAATACTCTACCCGCCAAAATATTTTACTCGTTAAAACTTACGAGTTTGATACTATTCGTCCTCCTCGCTCTCCTTAACTCTCACATGCACACGCACACGCACACCCACACACACACACACACACACACACACACACACACACACACACACACACACACACACACAGTTTTCAGGTTAAAAACACAGAAATAAATAAACTAGATAAATTACTGACTGATTGGTTGACTGATATACTCGTACTGACATCCTTACAATTCAGCAACATGTGGCGCCAGAACACTGATAAACCGCCAACGCCACCTCGTCTTTCCTATGTGTGGCGCCAGACACGTAACACCGAAATTGACATCAACACACAAGAAACTATATACTAAATTAAGTTGACATGCCCAATGGGAGCTTGGCTTCGTTCACCTCACGGCTGCCGGTGCCTCAAGGGTGAAGGGACATGCCGGGATACGCAGGGACACGCAGGGACCTCGGAACAGAGAGGGGCGGATCTTTAAAATATCCTTCCTTCTTCCAGATCTTTATTATAGTTTATTTCTCAGCCAACGTACGTCCACTGTGATTTAATTATTCTATCCTGAGGTAAATGAAAGTATGATTGCTTCTATTTCTAATACTATCCTTAACTTTATCTCCCTCAATACTTTATCCATCATTTAGTAGTTTCGGTAAATAAAACTTTCAGCATTTCTCTCTTAATACGGGTAACTTCACGACGAGTTACAGTTACAGTTAGAAGTTGCACTCTCTTCCGCTGTGTTATGCATTTCCTTCAATCCTACATCTGGTTGCAATCTCCTTACAAAAGCTAACCATGAATTAACTGGCAGCGGATCAAATGACTTTAGACGGAGAGAAAACACTAAGGACAATGAAAGCGAGTGGTCATACATTGTTCGACTTAATGAACGAGTGACCATGACTGTAAAAGCGAGCACAGCCTTAAGTGTTGTTTAACTGGAGGTGTATTGTTACTTCATCACTGGGAGGTATCGTATCTCTTTTTTTTTTTTTTAAGCAAATAGACTGAAACGCATATTTGTATAGAGTGACATTAGAAAGAGGTCGTGTGTGTGTGTGTGTGTGTGTGTGTGTGTGTGTGTGTGTGTGTGTGTGTGTGTGTGTGTGTGTGTGTGTGTGTGTGTGTGTGTGTGTGTGTGTGTGTGTGTGTGTGTGTGTGTGTGTGTGTGTGTGTGTGTTTCGCAGAAGTGGTTACAGCTGCTGAATTTGCTTCCACCTCCTCCTTATCTTCCTCTTCTTCCTCTTCTTCCTCCTCTTCCTCCTCCTCCTCCTCCTCCTCCTGCTTTTCTTCCTTCTTCTCTTCCTCTTTTCTTCTTTCTCCTCCCAGGTTATTTCCTCCGACTCCCAACTTATTCTGCTCCTCCGCACTTATTGCTTTCCCCTTCATTTACTCTCCTTCTCCTTACTTATGGTCTTCCTCCTCACTTATTTCTTTCGTCTCACTGATTCTCCACACATATCCTCTTTCTCCTCCTCATCCTTTTCCATCTAGCTTATTTCCTATCCATTGGCTTTGCTCATCCTTACTGGTCTTCCTCCTCCTCTTTCTCCTCCTCCCTATCCTCCCCTTCATAAAGTAGCCTGTACGAACCAATACCTGGGGTGACGTAGCACTTCGGTATTTCCTAGACGCAAAATTAACGCGTTCTTCGTGTTTAGTTAAAAGATTTAAATACATTTCAGCAAACCTTAGAAGGATTCAGTCTAGGACGCGTTAAGATGATATAATAGAATTAGGAAAAAGAAACAAAAGTAGTTTAAGGTACCTATACGCAAATAAACGCATCTGAACAAAGACTAAATTTTGATCAAAACAAAGAAAAAAAAAAAAACTATATGAACGCTGCAGAACGCATTCGTGTTACATTTAGTCCAAGCATCTGAACGCATCCAGTGGCACCTTTGTTCGGTACATTAAAGCACCTAAATGCATCAAAAAGCACAGCTAGATACAGCTAAAAATACCTAAGCGCACCTATACGCATTCTGATTCAGTCTAATCAGAGTGAATGAACAACCCTTTACGTTTCGCTGCACGTGCACTAACACTGCTGTTCCTTGCACGCTGCCAGGACCAGGACGACGTGAGTATGCCGCTGACAGACAGACAGGCTCATAATGTTGTGTTATTCGCTAATAATAGGAAGTAACCTGGTGTTTACGTCAATCCATGAAACCCAACACAGTCCAAAGTACCAGATAATGTATTTAAGAAAGCATACATAACTTTTCCTGCCGCGCAAAGTCCTGTTTCAGTTTCTCTTAAAGTTAATCTTAATGAGATTTTATGTTAACCTACTTTACATCCCAGATTTGACTGTTATTGATGGCATGCCATTTTTTTCATTACAAGACTAAATTTTACTGAGTGCATATAAAATTGCAAACACTAATTGGTTTACATTTAACTATTCGCTTATCACTCTAGACGTCAGTAATGGCTTTCCAACTCTGAACAAACCAAATCCCTCACAGCGTTAAAAATTGTTGGTAGTCTTTCTTCTTAACAATATCCCAAAGCCTAAGTCACTAATATAACAAGATCCTCTTAAATACTAATCCAAAAAAGCATTGTAAATAACCTTAATCACGTGCTTAGCACTTGCACTCCTTAAAAAGTTACCATTAAGATTCCTGCTTGACATAACTCAAAGGTATTGCAGTCATTATTAACACTCCTCTCTCTTATTAATCCCAAGCAAACTCTCATTATTAGTTGAATCATATGCTAAAATACTCCTTAAAACCCACAAGTAATCCGCCTCCTTGACTTTTTTTCTAAGCAGTCACCACTAACACGCTAATCTTCCTCTCCACACTGCCCTTCACGCCGCCAGGACAAACATATGGTAAGTACACGGCTTGCTCCCCCCTCACTGCTGCTCATTCCCGCCAGCCGGCACAGCGGGTGGCGGTGTGCATGTTTGGCCTCATGTCTCTATAAAAAGGCGTTGCAGCAGGAGCGCGGTGGGCGAGAGGGCGGTGTATTTTCAGGGTTGGCTCTTGTTTCACTGAAATTTGTATGTACTCTAGGGACCGCGTGAAAGGGACGAGGGAGGGTGATACGGTAGACTTTATTGAACATCTGTTGGAGACGGTGACAGGTTGACAGGCACTTTATTTGTTAGATAATGGTGGTAGCAGCAGTAGCAGTGGTGGTGGTAACAACTAGTGAAGGTGGTTACAGTAATAAGTGATGTTAATACTAGTAGAATAATAACGACATGCCTCTAACAGTGCCCTTCCCTCTCCCCAGTATGAAGCCATCCAGGAGTTCTGCACCCGCACCCACGCCTCCTGCCCGCCAGGCCCATCTGGAGACACTGGCCCTGTGGGTGCGCCTGGGGAACCTGGCCGCGATGGGGAACGGGGTGACCGAGGGCTGCCAGGACAAAGGGGTCCCGTCGGCCCGAAGGGAGAGCACGGGAAGCCAGGACCGCCGGGCATGAGGGGACACAAGGGAGAGATTGGTCTTCCAGGTATTGTACTGGAAGCATCTCTAGCACTCTCCACACACACACACACACACACACACACACACACACGGCCCGGTAGCTCAGTGGTTAGAGCGCTGGCTTCACAAGCCAGAGGACCGGGGTTCGATTCCCCAGCCGGGTGGAGATATTTGGGTGTGTCTCCTTTGACGTGTAGCCCCTGTTCACCTAGCAGTGAGTAGGTACAGAATGTAAATCGAGGAGTTGTGACCTAGTTGTCCCGGTGTGTGGTGTGTGCCTGGTCTCAGACCTATCCCAAGATCGGAAATAATGAGCTCTGAGCTCGTTCCGTAGGGTAACGTCTGGCTGTCTCGTCAGAGACTGCAGCAGATCAAACAGTGAATTACACACACACACACACACACACACACACACACACACACACACACACACACACACACACACAAACAGTGACACCTAAAGACTTGAAATACAACCTCAGAAGTAATATTAATAGAAGAATAAAACTATAAATATTTCACAGTGTAATTTCGTGTGTGTGTGTGTGTGTGTGTGTGTGTGTGTGTGTGTGTGTGTGTGTGTGTGTGTGTGTGTGTGTGTGTGTAATTTTCACCACGGTCGTCTGCTGGTCACCCAGCCAGTCTTCCCATTACGGAGCGAACTCAAGAGCTCATAGACCGATCTTCGGGTAGGACTGAGACCACTACACACTCCACACACCGGGAAAGAGAGGCCACAACCCTTTCGAGTTACATCCCTTACCGTGTGTGTTGTTTTTTAGAGGATTATGATTTTTAAAGTATCTGATATTTTTTTTTTTTTTTAGACTTAAAGTGCGTTTATGTTTTAGACTTTATGTATTTCATTTTTCATTATCGCTGCTTTTCGAGGGTTATGATTAGGTTGTTTACTTTTATGAATCATGTTAGAGTTGTATTAGATGGTATGTTTGTATGTTTAGACTTAGTGTTTTAAGTTCAGGAACTACGCTGATTTTATAAAAGCATTGTGTTGTTTGGTTGGTTGGTTGTGTGTGTGTGTGTGTGTGTGTGTGTGTGTGTGTGTGTGTGTGTGTGTGTGTGTGTGTGTGTGTGTGTGTGTGTGTGTGTGTGTGTGTGTGTGCGTAGGATGAAATCTACCACCACGTATACTCTTGTACAGTGTTCAGTAGGTGCATGACCTCTCCTCTGTAGGTGTGCCGGGCCTGGACGGGCGGGACGGGCTGCCTGGTGAGCCTGGCCTAGATGGCATCCCAGGCCGCAATGGACTGGACGGGACGCCAGGCATGGACGGGCTGTCAGGCTTCAACGGCGCGGCGGGAAAAGACGGTGAGTGAGTGAGTGAGGTAGTAGTAGGCAGTAGTAGTAGTAGTAGTAGTGAGTGAGTAGTAGTAGTAGTAGTAGTAGTAGTAGTAGTAGTAGTAGTAGTAGTAGTAGTAGTAGTAGTAGTAGTAGTAGTAGTAGTAGTAGTAGTAGTAGTAGTAGTAGTAGTAGTAAATTAGGAAAATGACTGTGTATGAAGCATTTCTGAGTTAGCAGCGATGATCATACAATCCTCTCCCATCGTCTATTTCAGCTGATCGACCTCACTTTACTTTTTAGATCCCTAATTTTAAAACGGATTGCTCTCACACCATAGCTATTTTTAAAGGCCACAGAGATGCTTAGACGAGTACTCAATCTCAATAACATATAAATTTTGTTAATCTGTCATCAGAAACATAGAAAGAAGCACCCTTAAAACCTGTATCACTTCAACTAGTCCTCAATGTAATAGAGATATGGCTTGTAAGTTTAAGAATATTGTCCGTAGTTTGAAAGCAACAGTATTTCTTCCCTTAGCCATATCGCGCAACAAATAAATGTCGACTGGAATCCTCATCACACACTTTGCGTCCTTCCCTCAGGTATTCCCGGAACGAAGGGAGATAAGGGCACCCGCGGACCGCCAGGCTTGAGAGGTGAGTCCTGACCTTATACATTAACTGTACCCTGTCCAGAATACACACAGCTGCTCCCTAACTGGATTATAAACACTAGAGTCATAGTCAACCGAGAATACACACCTGGAGCCTTGTCCATACACCCAAAGTACGTAGAATACAGTCATATCCTTCAGAAAACACAACTAGCTGCAGCTCCACCCGAACTAGAAATACATACACCTTTGCTACACCATACTTCTCACATATACACCATAACCACGGCAACTTGTTAATTTTCTTTATACACAAACTAATTTAAATTCTCATTATCAAAACATAACCCAAAACTCACGATAATTTTTTTTCTCCTCTCTATATATAAAAGCTCTTAAAAAAAATCAATAGAAGATAAATAACAGACTGCACATTTTTTTTTTTTTTTCCTTCTTTACATGCAAGCTCTTCAAAATTCCCATCAGCAGGAGATAACTAAACATCAGGACAACTTGGTCACGTCTCGCTCAAAACGCCTGATAATAATGAACCACAAAGTCGAGGCAATAACATGCATTCATTCCGTCTGCATCAGCTTTCCTTTGTGTGAATATAATATAGAAAGGAAAAGTGTTCTTCCATTACAACACTGTCCGACGTAATGGGGAAGAGGGAACCTGGTAAATGCGAAAGGCGAAATCTGAGACGCGATTCCCTCATTAGCGCACATTACGAGTCAACTCTGATGCAATGACCATAAATATGACACGAGAGCCGAACTGCAGGATGGCGCGCGTGCTGTCGCCCCACAGACTGTTGCATAATGATGAGCTTTGGTTTTATGCACACACACACACACACACACACACACACACACACACACACACACACACACACACACACACACACACACACACACACACACACACACACACACACACACACACACACACACACGTACCTAAAAATTTCATAATATTCATGACATTTTGCACCGCGTCACACGAGAGAGAGAGAGAGAGAGAGAGAGAGAGAGAGAGAGAGAGAGAGAGAGAGAGAGAGAGAGAGAGAGAGAGAGAGAGAGAGAGAGAGAGAGAGAGAGAGAGAGAGAGAGAGAGAGAGAGAGGATGGATGAAGGTAGAGGAATGGGGATGTGGACGGGGAGAGGAAAAAAGTGACCTAAGGTACGTACATGTGAAAGACCAATGACTGAAAATGAAAAAAGGATGACCGAAGTTACGTTGTTTGATGTTGGTGAGAAAACTATTTCATCAAGTAAGGATAGACAGAAGGTAGATAGATAGACAGATATTCTTAAGATTTACATTTTCTAGACAATTTCACAGATTTATATTTTCTAGACAATTTCACCGAATTTGTTTCCACATGAGTGAAACCTTTCATTTCACAGTTCAGCGGGTTCTAAAAAAAATTAAGCCATATGGAGGTAACGATGATGATGACAATGATATGTCGCTACATTTCTTTAAAAAAAAAAAAAAACATAATCAATACAGCGATACGTAAGAATAACAGGAATTCTTGAGATGCTTCCCTGAAATGTGTTCATGCACGAGCAAATAACAGAATACTCATGATGGAGAATGTGTTGCTTGCCTCCACTCAGCACCCAGGCCTCAGCACTGCGGCTCACCAATACAGGAAACACCGAACACACCTTAGTTACCTTTCCCTGATTCAAATACAAATGTCTTGTGCATGCATATACCTGACTGAACAATGTATACGTAGTTTTTGTGTGTGTGTGTGTGTGTGTGTGTGTGTGTGTGTGTGTGTGTGTGTGTGTGTGTGTGTGTGTGTTTCTGGAAGCGAGCGTGGAAGGAAACTGTGGATGAGGTTTGGATTCGCCTATTAAAAGTTGAGATACGGTACAAACTAACAGATTAGGCTACTACGACTGAATGATAGTTACAGTCTGGCACGCAACGAGGTCATGAATGTCAGGAGGAGAATAACAGGACAGAGGTCTCTAGCTGCTCTAAAAAGACATGGCATTCCTTCTCACACTTTCCTGGATGACTCGGCATATACGATCTAGGGCACTAAACCATTTTAACTTAAAACATGGCAGACACTCAGCAGTTTTAAGGACTTGGTAAACAGCACCCGATGGATCTAACCTGTTGACTGCCGAAAGAAAGTGGCCTAAATCAACGGCGCTGTGAGGGAAGCAAACACAGCTTTACTTTACAGAGTGAATGCGGAGGCAATGGTGATGGCCCGCGCTTCCTAAAAATAATGGCGCTTCACATCTTTAATTCTCTCGATTCCAAAATGCATTGAGAGCGAGAGAAATTTTTGTGGTGTGTCAGTGATCTGTGACCGGGAGGAGATGAGCCAGTCAGCAGCAGGTCGTGGTGGCGAGACACACACAGGTTTGTGGTGCACTTAAGGGAGGCAGTTTGGTGTGTCAGGCGACGTTGTGACGGGGAAGTGACAGTCTCGGATGCCACTTGTCAACTGTCAGCGTCGTGGTCATGGTTTCCTCTCGAGGCTAGTAATATGATCAAGTGTAGAATATAATTTCAAAAGAAACCCCCTGACAACACAGACAAAAATGAGGGATCCAGTAGTCGTCGACTTTGGACCGCGTTTGGTTTCGACAAACCTGTCGTAACTCGAACTGGTCGTAAGTCGACCATGTTAACTACCGTAAGTATATTAGCACATTGTAATCACTTTCAAGCGATGAGGTATTTTAGAAACATTTTCTTTGTTCATTATTTAATAGTTATTGGCTCATCATTTTTAATACGATCACATTTGTCCTACTTTATCACTATTTTCTGTCTATTAATGTTAAAACCATTTTCTTGGTAGTATACTGTTATTACTTTTCTACAAGTTCGTATAAAAGTTCAACGTTTTCTTAGTCAAACTTTTTTTTAGTTAATTTTGTAATTTAATTTTTCTGTAGGCATTGATGTACGTATTTTTTATCGTAACGGTTTCTTTCAATGGCCAGACATACCAGTCATATTCATGATCGTTAAGTCGAACATTCGTAAGTCGCACATGTCGTAAGTTCAAAACAATTAACTCCTGTACTTAGCATACACTGTTCAATTATTCGTCAAAGGTTGCATAGATAATAGTAACAAATATCATAATGTCATCGGCTGTCGTAACGTTAATAATTTATGTTGTCTTAGTGTTTCATAAAGAAATTTTCACTTGCATTGATAAGTACATGCGCATGGATAATAAGAATATAAACAATATGATGAGTAGAAAACAATTCAATCACTCCACCTAAATATTTTCCGATTCGTAAATACTTTTTCTTTTCTGAAATTCAATATGAACTAAAGTGTTGACACGTTATTCATTCCGATAAATTGTTTCTAATTAACCAATTTTTTCCCCTCTGCTAAAAGTTTTACGAACTGAAGTTCTGATTACTTGATTCATTCAACAAAAATATTTCTGCGCCTCCGTTTTTCTTCGCAACCAACACAGCGAATTGAATTTAATTATTTTCGACTCAATCCTTTTCCGCCACAAAAATTGAGAGTGAGTGTTAAAGCAGACCACGTATTTAAAAAAAAAACTAATCTGGACCAAGGAGCCTAAATGACTGTGCTATATCTTACGACTAGCCTCGGCTAAGATGATTGCGTAGTGCTAAAGATTAAATGGAAGAGAAAATTACGCACTGCTAAAGATCAAAGAAACAAGATTGCACGGAGCTAAAGATAGCATCTTAAGAAGCAACAACATAAAAAAAAATACCAGTCCCATCCAATTCCAGAAGCGATCATCTGAGTGGCAGTGACGGACAAGTTCGCAACACAATAACTCCTCGCAACACAAAAAAGCATCCCAATTCATCAGGATCACCTCAGTATGGGGAAGGTTAAAAACGTCTGTGCGGATACTCATTCACCTGAAAGCTCGCTGAAGGGGTAGCGCGCTATTTTACGAGAATGGCTGTCACGGAATAAAAAATGAAAAATAAAAAGAATGAAAAAATATAGAAAAAGAAGTACCCTTATATACGTATGCGTAATGCTGCTCCACGGAGGAAACTTGAAATGAATGGGCCGCGATCTGGGCAAAGAAAAGAACGTAAAAGAAAGTAATCCTTAAATTGGAAACAAAGAGGTACCTAAAAGCAGAAGCAATTTAGGAATATTCTGAAACGTACCATGGTGAACAGTTCCTGGGCAATGGGAAGAAATTATGATGAGAACACCATAAAACCACGAGGCATAAATAAAAAAAAATAATAAACAAAATAAGTAAAGCAAAGAAAGTAATCTCCAAAGAAGAAAAAAAATTAAGAAAAGGTTTAAAGAAAGTGATAAAACCAGCACTATAAGGACTCAGAAGGCCAAGAAAGAAGGCATAGATATCATTCACATTGCTGTTACACGAGGAAAACAAACATTCACGATTCCGAGGAGAAAAACAAGGTATTCGAAAGACTGCTTCAATTCACGCATGGTTGATGTAGGTAGTTGCTGACTTTACCGGGACTACAAATAAGAAAATCATAACAAATAGTGAGCTAACAAACTGCAATCACTTCCACTGTGCCTTGTGTCTCCTCTCAATCCCAAGTCCTCTAAAGTGCCGACAATCTCCACAGAAAACCTGGCAATTAATGGAGTGTCAACATATCAAAGGATTTAAGACTGGGAAAGCGCTACACACACACACACACACACACACACACACACACACACACACACACACACACACACACACACACACACACACACACGAAATGGATAAGAAAAGTTACTCATTTGCTCACCATAACTATAACACTATGAAAAACGTGATTGATTATGCTATTCTCTAAGCACCAAGTGAGTGAGGAACGTCATGTGTTTCTCTCTCTCTTTCTCTCTCTCTCTCTCTCTCTCTCTCTCTCTCTCTCTCTCTCTCTCTCTCTCTCTCTGATACGAGAATTACAGCAGTTTCTTTGTATTACAACTCGATTGGTGCTGAAGTGTTTGATGATTAAGAATGTTTGTTTGGTAATTAGATTATTAGTTATCATTATTAGCTATTATTATTATTATTATTATTATTATTATTATTATTATTATTATTATTATTATTATTACCATTATTATTATTACTATTATCATTATCATTATCATTATTATTCTTATTATTACTATTATCATTATCATTATTATTATTATTATCCTTATTATTACTATTATCATTATCATTATTATTATTATTATTATTATAATCATCAAATGCTGTAAAATTGAAAAAAAAAGAGGATAAGAGAAACAACGAAGAATGAATGAATGAAGTGAAGAAGGATTGAGAGACACAAAAGAAGAGAATAGATAAGGAAAAAAGGAAACATTACCCTATACTACAAAAAAGTGAAAAAAAAAAAAGTAAATATAAAAGCAATTAAATAAATCACGCCACATGATATCAAAACAATGAAACAACAATGAAAACAAACAAGACGGAATAACGATACGACAATGAAACGAAAGTAAAAAAAAAAAACAGAAATAAAACAACAATATATAGACAGATTGATTACACTAATACCAAAACCAATAGAAGTTAATGCACACACACACACACACACACACACACACACACACACACACAGAGAGAGAGAGAGAGAGAGAGAGAGAGAGAGAGAGAGAGAGAGAGAGAGAGAGAGAGAGAGAGAGAGAGAGAGAGACAGACAGACAGACAGACAGACAGACAGACAGACAGACAGACAGACAGACAGACAGACAGACAGACAGACAGACAGACAGACAGACAGACAGACAGACAGACAGACAGACAGAACACACACACGGAAGTCAAGCATCGAGAAGGAAGTATCCACACTCCAATACCAGACAACACTTCCCAGCTTCCTCCTTCCTATAAGCTGCAGAGAGGAAACCAGACGTGTCAGCCGCCACAACCCAGACCAGGAAATTAAACCTAACACAACAATATTGAAACTCGTAGCCATCACTGCCCCGGTTTTCACAGGAGATGGAGGTGTGGGAGAGGGAGGCGAAAGGAGATGCAGAAGGAAGGAGAGATGAGAAGAAGAGGAAGGAGGAACAGAAAAGAAAAAGAATGGGGGATGGATAAGGAAGAGGAAGGAGGAACAGAAAAGAAAATGGGGATGGAGAAGGAAGAGATGAGAGGAAGAGGAAGAAGGAATAGAAAAGAAAATGGGGGATGGAGAAGGAAGAGGAGATGAGAGGAAGAGGAAGGAGGAACAGAAAAGAAAAGGAATAGTTGTGATGGTGGATGAAGTTATGAAGGGTGAGTTGAGATGGGAAGACGGATGAAATGAGTGGATATAGGAAGCTAAGGAGTTTCAAGTTAATTGTTAGCTTCTTGGTAGCATTAGGAAGTTCATTAAAGTATTTATTAGGTTCATTTTCTTCCTCCTTTCCCTCTCTCTCCACACACACACACACACACACACACACACACACACACACACACACACACACACACACACACACACACACACACACACACACACACACACACACACACACACACACACACACACACACAGAGTAAGCCATATTAGCATTTAAGTCGTTCTAAGGTAGATATTGCCTTAATTAAGCCATTGATGTGAAATTGCGAGCTGAGAGGAGATGGAGGAGGAGGAGGAGGAGGAGGGGGAAGAAGAGGAGGAGGAGGAGGAGGAGGAGGAGGGGGAAGAAGAGGAGGAGGAGGAGGAGGAAGAGAAGAGGATGGTGATGACGATAATGATAAAATCTCTCCCTCTCTCTCTCTCTCTCTCTCTCTCTCTCTCTCTCTCTCTCTCTCTCTCTCTCTCTCTCTCTCTCTCTCTCTCTCTCTCCGTTCCCTCCATCCAACACCATACTGCACTTCCACCTTCGCCTTCACCACGCGCATCACCTCAACACGCCAAGAAGCATTGACGAACACCATCCTTCACAAAAAACAATACCAATGGATCACACTTCCTTTTTCTACAACGCCGTGTACAATAATAGCGTAGTACAGCGAAATGAAACAGCCAAGAATGAGCAATTACTGTGTGAAGTCCTCTGTAATCCCCTGTAATCTTATCACTCCACTAATCAGACTAATGCTCTCCCTGCCAGGAATCGCCGGGCCGCGCGGTCGCCGAGGTAAGAACGGAACGCCAGGTGATGCGGGGCTGCCAGGTATCTGTGCTTACCAGGTCAACAACGAGTCTGTCACGGAGCTGCTCATCGCGCCCTCCATAGCAGGTGAGAGAGAGAGAGAGAGAGAGAGAGAGAGAGAGAGAGAGAGAGAGAGAGAGAGAGAGAAGAAAGAAAAGAAAGAAAGAAAGAAAGAAAGAAAGAAAGAAAGAAAGAAAGAAAGAAAGAAAGAAAGAAAGAGAGAGAGAGAGAGAGAGAGAGAGAGAGAGAGAGAGAGAGAGAGAGAGAGAGAGAGAGAGAGAGAGAGAGAGAGAGAGAGAGAGAGAGAGACCGAAAAGCCAAATTTACACTGCTGTCTTCCTTCCTTCCTTCCTGCAGGGGCGGACGGATCGCGGCGGCGGGAGCGGCGGCCCATCGTGGTGCGTGAGGGCGACAACCTGAGGCTGAGGTGCCAGGCGGAGGGCGAGCCGCTGCCGCAAGTGGAGTGGACCCGCTCTGACGGTGGTGTCATTCCCGTCGGGCAGTGGAAAGGTGAGTATCAAAGACAAGGTTCCTTCCACCACTATCCTTTCTTCCGCCTCCGTCTCTTCCCCTTCCTCCTCCTCGATTTTTCTCTCCTCCCACATCGCTAATGAGGACTTGTACAATGGCAGGGATCACCAATGCTCCTCGTTATGCTCCCGGTTCTCTCTCTCTCTCTCTCTCTCTCTCTCTCTCTCTCTCTCTCTCTCTCTCTCTCTCTCTCTCTCTCTCTCTAGCTCGTTGTGTTCTCGTTTGCTTTCCTTTACCCTCTCTGTGTTTATGTTCATTTCCGTAACCTTTTTTTATTCTGTATCTTTTCCTTCTTCCTCTTCTTCCACCTCCTCCTCTCGTGTTATTGTACCATTACTCCGACTCATTATTATTATTATTATTATTATTATTATTATTATTATTATTATTATTATTATCATTATTAATATCATTATTATCATGTTTTATCTATTTCATTTCAATCTTTTTTCTTCCACAACTACCACCTCTCTTCTCTTTTATCTCCTCCTCCTCGTCCCATTAGTATGTATCTCGTCAGCCTTACTCACAGTCTAGACAATTACACAGACACACAGACACACACACCGGGTTCGATTCCCCGGCCGGGTGGAGATATTTGGGTGTGTCTCCTTTCACGTGTAGCCCCTGTTCACCTAGCAGTGAGTAGGTACGGGATGTAAATCGAGGAGTTGTGACCTTGTTGTCCCGGTGTGTGGTGTGTGCCTGGTCTCAGGCCTATCCCAAGATCGGAAATAATGAGCTCTGAGCTCGTTCCGTAGGGTAACGTCTGGCTGTCTCGTCAGAGACTGCAGCAGATCAAACAGTGAACAAGTGAACACACACACACACACACACACACACACACACACACACACACACACACACACACACGCGCGCGCAGAGGCGAGCACTTGGCGAGGGAGGAATAGACACAGTGCTATCAATCAATCCTCAGTGTCCTCACGTTACCAATGCATGGAGTGTCCACCGCTGATAGGAAGCTTCAACTAGCAATGGAGTGCAGCGACTGACTGAGTGGAGGGACAGATGGCGGCAGGGCGACAGGGAAGTAATGGAGCACACGGTCAATGCCTCCGCCTCTCACGGATAGTTCACAGAGGAGGAGAAGGGAGTGACAATACTGGCTTTATACAACGTTTCCTTGTAGAGCCATCAGCTGCCCTAAGGATACTGGTGTTGTTCTGTCTTGCACCAGTGTCAGGTCACAGTAGTACCCGAGAGGCACAAGTTTCCCCTGCTGGGTGGAACACGTCAGGTGATCAACGCTTTGGCCTGCTACTGGCTGGTGGTGTTTAGTGGAAAGCAAACATTTTACAACGCTTCATTGTTTCTTTACCAACAAACTATTTTCTTCGAGTACATGAAAAATCACTCTTCACCGTCTTTACTAAATGCCTTATTACTCACAAAAGTAAGTCAGTAGTACTTGAAGAGAAGGCATTGAGTAAGAGACACACAGGCTTGTAGGCTTGTAAATCCCAACCCCTCTGCGCCTCTGGCCAGGCTTGCAGCTTCCCCTGGGCAACAAGGTGGACCACTGACAACAAATCAAATACGCCTTGCTTTGCTGTCACCGTGTTTTATCCATTAATTATAATGTTTAGTCAAAACATGTTTTTTTCTTCCCCTTTGAAAAGAATAGTTTGCAAGAACTGGCTGATTATTTTACGTTGTTGACACGATGTCTTTTCAGCTAATTATCATTTTTTTCCTGCCTGCTGCACCATAGCATTCTCTCTATACCTTGTCAGTCACTTTGGAAATTAATATTATATATATATATATATATATATATATATATATATATATATATATATATATATATATATATATATATATATTACACAGCTACTAATTCTACCAGAAGTACTACAAGTCCCAAACACAGTCACAGCCATCCTCGTGATACACACACAGTAGCCTTCCCTCGCTCGTCCGCATCTTCCTGTTATGTGCACTGCCATCCCAGCCGACACACCCTGGCCCACCATGCACGCTGGTAATGAGTAGGGGCCGAGGAACCCCATGTGAATAGCACGCCAAAAATGTATTGCCTTCACTAATGAGGTCTGGTGTGCTAAAAGTGTGCTGCGGTTCCACGGCTCCACTGTTGCAGCTTTCTTGTCCTTTATTTTTTTTTTTTTTATCCGCAGCATACAGAGAGGGTCGTCATCTTGTTTATAGCTTAAACACGATTATACGACCACAGCAGTCAGCCTGTTTGTTTGTCGCTGCGGTGTTTCCTGGTTTACAATGACGCTCTAATTTTTTCTTTCTTTTTTCAATGTTAGTTTTAAGATAAGAAACTCAGTTCTGAACTTAGAATGCATTTCTGTTATTCAGAATTTACGACTTCAAACTGTTTTTTACTTCATTTTTTATTCTTTGCAACTCAGTCTTACGATTTGGAAGTTGTCGGTAAAGAAAGGCGTAGTAAGGTCCGCAGCATTTGTATAAGTGAGCCACACCCTTACGTTCCCTTTCACGAGGCAAGCACAACGTCCTCACGTCTCTGATTTGTGCTCCTTTACATGCCTGGTGCCGGAAGGGTTACAGCCTCGCTGCGATGAGTTACTGTGCTTGAAGCGGGTTGTGTTCACCGAAACGTTTCTACGAAGTATTTATAGCGGTGCTCTGTGACCCGTGCCTTTCGCTGTTATGTGCGGGAGCAGTGTAAGGAATGAACAGGTAACCATTCAGAAACGCTTTTTCTCCCCATGACTATCTTTAAAGGCCAGACATATGATTAGCCTGTTTGTCAAAACTGCTTATTCTGTCAATAATGTAAAAATCTCCCTAATCTATCACTAGAACAGTAATATCATCCTTAATTAAAGCCACATATAAGTTCAGCTAGAGCCTTGTGATAGTAGTCGACGTGCGGGTATACAGAATATGATCCCTAAAGTTTGGCCTGAGAACTGCGAGATATTTGTGATACAGTTAAGTAGCACCAACTACACTCGTACTCCACAGCGATATGTTAAGAGTGTATCACAAACGTGGTTTACCTATCTAAATGGTTTGATTGTTCAATACGTCAGCAACACAATTGTATGGCGTCACACTTCTAAGGTGTTAAAGTAAGAAAAAATGCAAGGAAGGAACTTAGTGATAAAAATAGATAAATAAACAATACTCGAATCAAGCGAAGGAAGTCGTGGCCGTGACATGACACAAACATACCACAGCATGCATCAGTCACATCGGATATTGCTCAGCAGGTGGGCCGGTGACTGCCGCATCCCAGCCACAGACGTCATCACCCAACACGCATCACCCTATACATCCTCCTAAGCGACAATCTGCTCCATCGATTCCTACGGCAGACAACTCCGAGACGAGTGTGCCGTCATCCGATTTTCCTCTCTTTCATTTTTTCATCTCCTTTCCTTACCCACCTGTCACCGAGTCATTACCATAAATATATTCTGTTGAAAGAAGATTATGAAAATATTTTACCGAGGAAAAATTGGTTCATTCTTTCAATCAAAAGAGAAAAATGCCGTTCTACAGATTTATACAGCGCCATTAATCAAACCAATCTCTTCATCAACCTGTAGCTTTAAAAGGAACGAGAAGTGAGAGACGTTGTTCACTGCTTACCATTCCGCCACAAGAGACAAGAGAGAGAGAACACCCGTCATCTGTCAACCGTTGGATACCCTCATCTTGTTATTGCACTGCTAAAGATCTGCTAAAATACAAGATGAATAATCTCCTTTAGTAAAACACAATTATTTAGTGCAACCCATACAATATTACTTCAGTACAAGCAGAATTATCCGGTGCAATGAAACGTTCCTACAATTGCAAATAAGCTAAATTAACTAGGTGTAAGCATTAACTAACTAGTCCAAACATAGGCAAGTAACAAATATTACAGATCAATATTTCTTTAGTACAGAGATACAAGTATGACTAACTAGTGACAGCTTACGTAATCATTCATAGGCCACCTGATTACACTTAACTTCCACTACTGGCCATCTTTTTTTTATCTATATATTGTCATTTTTATTCTTTTCAAGCAGGCACATGCATACGGAATTCCACTCAGATCCCTTCCCCTCAGTACCAGCGAAGTCTCTGTACAAGATACGAGACTCAACTAATATTTCCACTGGATAGCAGGCAGCATGGGCAGGATCCGCTGTTTGAACATTTATTTCGAAACACCGCCGCCCGCATTCTGAATCCTATTCGAGCTGCACGCCAATTTTATCTGCGGTAATACAGTAAAAGGACAATAAGCCGCTCGGAACAAATTTGCTGCAAGCCGCTCTTTGAAGCATACAATGATTTCCATAGTGAGTTAGGTGTGTGGGACGAGTATTCTTTTTTTTTTTTTCCAGGCGACTGATACACAGGCATTCATTGTACAGTCGACCGAGTTGAGATTGGAATATAATACATCTCTCTCTTGATTAAGTCTCTCCTGCACTTCACTGATTTTTCTCTGACACAACCCTACCAGTGGCCCACTAACTGACGCACCCATTACTGTGACCCAACCTCCATTGTGACCTATCTATTACAGTGGCACATATAATCAATCTCTTCTGCACTTCAGTGATTCTACCATGACCTACTAACTGACCCATCCATCACTGTGACCTATCTTCCATTGTGACCTATTTATTGGCGTGACACATCCATTACTGTGACTCATCTATCCTGTGACCCATGAATCTTAACCCATTCCTACTCATCACCCAACCATCCATCTCCTTGCCCTCTTCATGATCTATCTCTTGCAGTCACTCCATAATTGTTACATCCTTCACCATCACCGATCTCGTGCAGTGGTCCATTCCTTGAGACAGACTCCAGAGACAGTAACCTTTCTCTTGTAACACTTGATTTCTACAGTAGTGAACATACATGCAAATATCGTCTGTCAATATCAGTATCGCTTTGTTCATCATTACATGTGTTGTCTTGTGGCGAATGTTCCTATACATACTCTTCTAAACGTTATATTTGTGTGGCATCGCCTTAACTGCTTTCATAAATCGAGTCGCGGTTAAGATTCGCTTCGCGGTTAAGATTCGCTTCATAACTCTCACGATCTTGTTTCTTAACTTTACAAATTGCACTGTCACCCCACAGATTTCTTCAAAAGCGTCTCACTTGTTTCTGAAAAAAAAAATTATTCTGTCGGAAAAATAATGGAGCAGAAAAAAAATAAAAGCAAAACACAGGTGGTTGGTAAAACGAATCTATGCAAGCAACTTTTTTTTTTTTTCCAGTCTTCATAGCCTGTATTCTGTGTCGCTTTATATTTCAAGTAGTTAGTTTTTTTTTCCTGTTATGATAGTGAGTATTCTGCGCATCTCTCTTCTTGCTTGTTAAGTTAATTATTCTGCTTCTTTTTCCTATTCGCTTTGTTTTCAGTCCTTTCATGCTTCACTGTTTTCTGAGATCACGTTGCTTATTGCAATGGCTCGCGCGTAGCAGTGCCTCAGTCCCTTGGTCCGCGTCTTATCAGGAGTTAAGAGTGTATTCTTCCTTGGTTTTCATCCGTTCTCTTCGTAAGTGCGGATACATTTGTCTGAAGTCTTAAGTTAATTACCCTCTTACTACTTCCTTCATTGTTAATACGTTCCATTCTCTCATTGTTTGTTCGCTTCCTGCACGCTTGTGTTTCTCTTTCCTTCATGAGATTCAAGCACACACTTCACCCTGCCTCGCCTCGTGGGTAGAAAATAGCAATTAATTCCATGAAGTCAACATTAAAAAACGCAAGTGGGCTTCACTATTTTTTTTTTTTTCTGTGCTTTCCCTCCCTGAAGTATTCGAGACTAACATTATTATTTACTTCACAAAATTAAACAAACCAAATTCCTTTCTTCCATGTGGGTATTGCAAAGGGATCCATCAATGACAGTTTTGTCATCGCCGTTGCTCATTTCACTCTTTAACTAGTGAGGACTGTGGCACTTTATTTTTAAAGAATCCTACACGATTTCATTGGGTATGAAATACATCTATAAGCCTAAAATTTATAAACCACTCAACCACATTTTTGTTTTTTAACCAAGAGCAAGATAAAAAGGTACGATTTACAATGTTCTTTTCAGATAACGTTAACCATTTATATATGTCTCGTCCCTCCCTCTGCCTCTCACAGACGGCTCGGTGACTGGACGTATGCTCAACCTGACGCACGTGCACAGGGTCCACACGGGCACGTACATCTGCGAGGCATACAACGGCATCCCACCCAACGCCAACAAGACCTTCACTGTTGAGGTGCACTGTGAGTACTCCGCCTCCACCTCCATGCACCTCCACCTCCCCATCGCCTCTTATTCACCAACACTCCCACCATAAGACGCTACTGTAACCTTCACCTCCACCTCCACCTGCACCTCTCATCGCTTCTTATTCACCAAAACTCCCTTCCTTCCTAAGACGCGACTGTAACCCCCACCTCCACCTCCACCTCCCCATCGCCTCTTATTCACCAACACTCCCTCTCTAAGACGCTACTGAATCCTCCACCTCCATCCTCCTTTGCCTCCTTGCTAAGACCTTATTGCAACCTCTATCGTGCTGGCCCTTTCCTAATGTTACGCGTTTCTTCCGCCATCCATCAAAATCATTCCCTCGCTAATTCTCCATTGTAACCTCTATCGTGCTGACCCTTCCCTAATGTTACGTATCTCTATCGCCAGCCATCCATCAAAAATATTCCCTCACTAATTCTCTATTGTAATTTCTGTCGTGGTGATCCTTCAGATGTTATACCATTCTTCCTACTTTTCTTTCACTGTTGCATCTTATTCTCCACTAATCCTAAAATCTTAATCTTTTCCTCCTCTTCCTCCTCCTCCTCCTCCTTCGTCTCCTCCATCTCCTCCACCGCCATCTCCTCCTACGCTTCGTCTTTATCCGTTCCCCTTCCCATCCTGCCATCCAAACAATCTCTGACTTTCCAAATCACCGTCATCTTTCGCCCATTTCTGTCCCCTCCAACTCGCGCTCGTCATCATGAAGGCATCTAATTTTCTTTTCCTTCCATCAATGTCCCATCTGACTTTTTTTTCATCATATCATCATCTTTAGCTTCTCCTTTTCTTCTGCCACCACCATCACCACTACTAGTCATCGTCACCTCCGCCTACTTGTTCCTTGCAGTCGACCCGTACATAAGAGTCAAGAAATGGAAGGTGGGCGTGCACAATGGGTCGACTGCTAAGCTAGAGTGCGACGTCGAAGCTTTCCCCTTGGCTGTCACTTACTGGGAGGACGAACACGGCTTGCTCCTTGAAAACTCCACCAAGTACAGCATCTTCTACCACCAAGACCCCAACTCCGTGTGGAAGGTAACCTGTGGAGTGGTGGTAGTAGTAAAAGGGGTGGTGAGAGAGAGAGAGAGAGAGAGAGAGAGAGAGAGAGAGAGAGAGAGAGAGAGAGAGAGAGAGAGAGAGAGAGAGAGAGAGAGAGAGAGAGAGAGAGAGAGAGAGAGAGAGAGAGAGAGAGAGAGAGAGAGAGAGAGAGAGAGAGAGAGAGAGAGAAAGAAAATAAATGAATACCTAAACAAATAAACAAATGCAACTCTAAATAAAACTTCATGCCAATTAAGGCCTTCCCGAGTGCTCCCATTATGCTCCAATTATGCACACACACACACACACACACACACACACACACACACACACACACACACACACACACACACACACACACACACACACACACACACACACACGACGCAACGAGGAGCTTTAAAGGTAACACACTCTAGGAAAGATCGTAACTCCGGATACTGCTTTTAATGTCTCTATGGGATTGACAACACCCACGTCACCGCCTGATCTACTTTGCCGATTGATTGCGTTTGTAGTCCTGAGTGGTTCAGAGCAGAGGAGAAGAGAGGAGAGGAGAGGAGAGGAGAGGAGAGGAGAGGAGAGGAGAGGAGAGCAGAGGAGAAGAGAGGAGAGGAGAGGAGAAAGGAGAGGAGAGCAAAGGAAAGGAAAGGAAAGGAAAGGAAAGGAGAGAAGAGAAGAGAAGAGCGAAGAGAGAGCAGAGCAGAGGAAAGGAAAGGAGAGGAAAGAAAAAAAAGGGTAAGGAGGAAAAAAATGATGAAGGGAAAGAAAAGGAGAAGAAAAAAATAACGTAGTGAAGAGAGAGTGAATAGATATTGGAGGAAAGTGGGGAAAAAGGAGAGAGGAGATAAGAGTAACGAAGAGAGTGGCAATAGATATATCGAAGCGAAGTGGAAAAGAGAAGGAAGAGTAGAGATAAGAGAAGCGTAGAGATAAAAGGAGGAGAATAATAACAAAAAGAAGAGGAGGAAAGGGAAAAAGAAAGTAAGGTAAGTAGAAATTTGAGTTAAGAAAAAATAAACAAAAAATAAACAAAACATGAGGCAAAGAAAAACAGGAATGCAAAACAACAGAAATGAAAAAAAACACAGAAAAAGAAGGAAAACAGAAAAGATGAGCAACACTTGAGGTGAGAGAGAGAGAGAGAGAGAGAGAGAGAGAGAGAGAGAGAGAGAGAGAGAGAGAGAGAGAGAGAGAGAGATGTTAATGAACAAGTCTGGGAAAGAAACCAAGTGGGAACGATTTCGAGAGAGTTTTACGAGTGTGTGTGTGTGTGTGTGTGTGTGTGTGTGTGTGTGTGTGTGTGTGTGTGTGTGTGTGTGTGTGTGTGTGTGTGTGTGTGTGTGTGTGTGTGTGTGTGTGTGTGTGTGTGTGTGTGTGTGTGTGTGTGTTTTGGAGGTACTGCGGACGGTGAAGGGAAGTTAGGAGAAGTGTTGTGGCCGGGAAGGGAATGAGAGGGGAACGGGAGGGGAAGAGATGGGGAGGGAAGGGTTAGAAGAAATAAGGGATGAAACCACGACTAAACTTGCAACAAAATTGAAAGTTGTGAGCTTGTTAAATCACTGCAACTTTTCTATTTTCGTCTATTTTCTCTCTCTCTCTCTCTCTCTCTCTCTCTCTCTCTCTCTCTCTCTCTCTCTCTCTCTCTCTCTCTCTCTCTCTCTCTCTCTCTCTGTAGCATGCCTTTGTACGTGAAAGTTTCGAGTGCGTTTCAAGTTACGAACAAAGACCTTGCAATGATGTAGACGAGTATTTTTCAACTAAGCCTTTTTCTTTTCTTTTTTTCTTATCTTTTCATTCATATTTCTCTTTCCTGTAGGTGTGCGTATGAATGGGACGGGGAGGGGGGGTGGGGGGTTGTTATTGACTTATATATCTGTATCTTGTATATATATTTTTTCTTTAATTTGATATTTTGTTAATTTTGATCACTTTTTTCTATTATTTTACACTTTCTCTATATATTTCATTATCATTTCATTTCATTTCATGTCATTACCTTTATCTTTTTTCTTATTTTTCTTATTGTCTTCTTTTGTTTTCTAGTCTTCCTCTTTTTCTTCGTTCTATTCTTTATTTTTTTCCATACTTATTTTTATCCCAATTATCTTCTCCTTTTCGTCCTTTTTCTTCATCATGCCTTCCTCCTCTTCCCCCTACTTCTCCTTCTCCTCCTCCTCCTCCTCATTATTATTATTTTCTTGCCCTTCCTTCATGTCCCAACCTTCTTTTCTTTCCTTTCCCCCCTCTTTTTCTCCATCTTTCCTTTCCGAAATCTTGTCACGTCCCAGCCCCACCTCGCCGCCTCATCACCACCAGCAGCCTACCACCACCACCACCACCACCACCACCACCACCACCACCATCACTCTGTTCCAATAGTGTCGCAGATAAAGCAGCCTCCCACAATAACTCATGATGTGTTGCGGCATAAAGACTGAATGTCCGCATCGCCGTCACTGCCAAGGAACAACGCCTCGCTCCCGCCAATGGTCCTGATAAACTAGACTCGTGTGCTTGCCTGCTGTGTCCGTATTGCGCGTGTCTGTGGTGCTACGTGGTGCAAAGATAAATGCAGAATAATAAAATCAGACAAACATATACATCATTTCATCCTATACACGTACATGAAAGTGTGTGTGTGTGTGTGTGTGTGTGTGTGTGTGTGTGTGTGTGTGTGTGTGTGTGTGTGTGTGTGTGTGTGTGTGTGTGTGTGTGTGTGTGTGGAGAGAGAGAGAGAGAGAGAGAGAGAGAGAGAGAGAGAGAGAGAGAGAGAGAGAGAGAGAGAGAGAGAGAGAGAGAGAGAGAGAGAGAGAGAGAGAGAGAGAGAGAGAGAGAGAGAGAGAGAGAGAGAGAGAGAGACAGAGACAGAGAGAGAGAGAGAGAGAGACAGAGACAGAGACAGAGAGACAGAGAGAGAGACAAGGAGAGAGAAACACAAGGAGACAGAGACAAGGAGACAGAGACAAGGAGACAGAGAGACAGAGAGACAGAGAGAGACACAAGGAGACAGAGAGACAGAGACAGACAGACAGACAGACAGACAGACAGACAGACAGACAGACAGACAGACAGACAGACAGAGATTAAAGAATACAGCTACGTACGTACATGCCACACGAACAATATGTCATTTCTCCCTCAGCAGCTTTTAGGAACAAAGAATACATGTATCACTTCACCTTTGGCTTTTCTCACGTGTTTGTTCGCTCCATCCCTCTGCCCACAGTCCGTCATGAGCATCAGTATCTTCAACGTGGACCGCGCGGACATCGGAGACTACCACTGCGTCGCCAAGAACGAGCTCTCCATCACCCGCGGCCTCGTGAAACTCTACGGTGAGAGAGAGAGAGAGAGAGAGAGAGAGAGAGAGAGAGAGAGAGAGAGAGAGAGAGAGAGAGAGAGAGAGAGAGAGAGAGAGAGAGAGAGAGAGAGAGAGAGAGAGAGAGAGAGAGAGAGAGAGAGAGAGAGAGAGAGAGAGAGAGATTTACATAATTTTGATTATTTTGAAAGCCAGAAGCGAGTTATTTGCATACTTTTCAATTACTTTCCCTCCATAAATCAACCACCTTAGCAACGCTTTGCCACTTATTTCCCCTTCCAACTCCCTGTATTTTATTATCATTCCATATTTCTCTCCTTTATTTACTTCACTCTCTGCTATCATCTTTTCCTTTCCCTATATCCATCTTTCCATTCTTTAACGCATCCTCCACCCGTTATTTCGTTTCTGTCTTTATGAACACTTTCATCTATTTTATATTTCCTTCATCTGCTGCTTCTCTACGTATCTCTACCTTTTATCTAACTTATTTGTCTCTTTTCTTCGTTATATATTTTATTCTTTATCTTACGTAATGCACTGCCATCGTCGTCTATTTCCTACAAATCATCGTATTTTAATTTCTGTATGACTTTCTTATTTGTGGATATTTTTTTACCTGTCTGTATTTCACTTCTCATTAAGTAACGTATCTTCTTTCGTTTTCTTTTTTTTTTTACCACTATTCAATACATGTTTAAATAAGGACAATTTTATTTTTCTGTTATGCCACAATGATATGTTTCTTATTGTATATTACGCATTTTTTTTTTCCCCTATACTTCTTCCTTTCTCACACCATACAGTTCCTCCATTTCTACATCCCTGTACCTTTACTTTCCACCACATCGTAACATTTTCATAGTTTCTCTTCCCACACCCTGTAATCTTACTTTCCACCATATGAAATTTTCCTCCACCTCTCCCTTTCCCACACATTATAACCATCACATTTCCTTACAATTTTTCCTTTATTTTCCACCCTGTAACCTTACTTTCACCAAACAATTATCTAGTACTACAGTCCCCCCCTCTCTATTTCCCTGACTGCATCCGTCATCTCCCCTATCACTTCTCTACACGCAGAGATCGACCCCAACCTACACCACCCGTCCACTGGTTCGGAGGAGAGTCTCACCTTCGGCCCAGACCCACCAAGCTTCACCGACCTCTTCGACTTGTGTCCTCCGCGAGCTGAGTGCGAGGAGTGCCCCAAGACGCCCAAGTGTGCCGAGGGACGAGGAGCGCTCTTCGGCCTCAGCGTGGAACAATTCGGCAACATTACCTATCCCGGCTTCCGCAATAGGAGTTCAGGTGAGTGTGCGGCCTTAATATGCAGGTACGACCGTGACGCCTTCAACATCGCATGAGTCACACCTTTAAACGCTGTTATATTTAGTTTTCGCGATGCCTTCTATGAACACAGCACTTTTAAACTGTCAAATGCTACATGAATTACGGTAAATAAGTTATTGGAAAAGAAATTGATAGTAATGAAATATGATCGGTCACAGCATCTCCACGTCACACAACAAATGATGGATAGATAAGTAAACAAATAAAGGTCAACTCGTAGGAGTTTAAACATCTGATTGAGTAAGACAGACACAGATAAATAGATAAACAGACAGACTGATCGATAGATATTGACAAATATACAGGCAATGAGAACAAACAAATAGGCAGACAGACAAGCCGACATATGTACAGATATACTCTAACACACAGGCAGGGAAGTCCTCATCTTGTCAGCCAGCTCTCAATAAGGAAGGCAACGTCGTGCCAGTCAGCGTCGCAACATTCAATAACACGCTGCGCTGGAATATTCCATTACAGAAGCAGTGTAACGTTACATCAAGCTTTCTCCACCTACGATGACAGTTCAGAATTTACCTTTATTTTATTGTTTTTTTTTTCTTCTTAGTCTTATCTATCTACATAGTTGTTTAATTACCTAACGTCATACATTCTATCTCATAATGAAGCATTCAGATAATTAGCTCTAGTTTCACTTTAGGACTTAATGAAATAGATATTCAATTGAACCCATTTACTGATTCGATAATCAATCTTGTTATTCACTTATATCATTATCAATATATTTTCACAATCATTCACTGTCAATGGCAGCACGCAGTACAAGGACTGCACGTACGCAGAGTCCTAACACGTTACAGCTCTATGTTCTGAAACGCTTTGCTTTTTCACCACTACTGTTTCCAAAAGCCACAAACATTGTTGGCTGGGTTATTAAGAAAATTCAGCTTCTTTGTATTGCAGAAATGTTGTTGATATGTCACTAGAACCGCAAAACTATCCTTGAAAAACCGTGTAACTTTATCTAGAGATTTTTGAAGATAGTGGAGGTGTGGCACAGAAGTGTTTTAGAATATGGTTCACACAGCTCCGCCTTCAGCCGACTCGAGAAGCACAAAGAACAATGGTCATAACTGCTCAACACATACACCAATCACAACGTTTATAGAGAGCAAATGAAACGTTTGGAAGTGACAGCTCCGGACAGCCCTAACATTTTACAATACAAAACACTTGCATTACTGGGAAGGAATTACGAAAGGATACAGTTTCCCACACAATACAGTCTATCATAGTCTAAATTTTCACAGTGCACTGGAATCTGAAATTAGTTTGTCATTATTTTTGGAATTATATCATACGCTCTCTCTCTCTCTCTCTCTCTCTCTCTCTCACCGGGAAGATATTAATTATGCGGCATCGATAATAATGTGTGGTTAATAAAATAACTGAATCATTCTAAAGAGGCTGCGTCACACTCGTTATCACATCCTGGTGCAGAGATACACTAACACCTTGTAACTCACTAACTACATAACTACTGTATAACATGAAAATGAATCAGGTTTGCTTTACCGGACACAGTTAATTAAGACACACCTATATTCCATCAACAACTATACCTAAACTAAATCAGGATCATAAACGGCTTGTTATATCCGTCTGATATATATCAAAGTAATTAACTGTCAAACTACGAATTGTTAGAACTTACTATGAACAACCAACAACTTATAATCAACTGGCCAGCTAATACTTAACATCGCGTAGTTGATACAATACAACACTTGCTACTAAGGCTCGTCTCGTATTCATCATGACAATTTTCAAAGACCACAGAGACTACTGGGCTTATTCTTAGAAGTGTTTCTCCTTTAAATAATGTAAAAATCTTATCAATCTGGCATTAGAACCGTTAAAAAGCATCTATAAATCTCGGTATATTTTCAAACTATGTGGTTCTGAAACTAGAGGGACGTAGCGCATAAGTGATTTGAAAATATGGATATACTAGACAAATATAATCCAATAAAACCTGCCATCAGATCCACCAGATTACAAAATAACACTTCCACACACATTAACCACTTAATCACTGAGATGCATTTACACCATGATCTATTAGTATAATTAGGTCATTCTATTTGTATCAGAAAGGGTCTATGGAGGTTACAAGATTTATGGCCAGTCTTTACTATCTTAATCCACACATAAGTTTCTGAAGCAGTATAAAATCGCTAAATAGTAAGCAGAATGAATATGAAAACGTGGCATGGTACTGAAAGGTCGTATACTCACCTATGCACACCAAGGTACTACAGCGAGGCACCAATGATAGACTACGTACACACTCGCCAAGTACACTTCTTAACTCATCAAAGGACGAGGAGAAGTAAGGTTTTATATAACAATGCACACACACATACACACACATATGTTCGAACACATTTGTGAACCATTTGTGTGGTATTACATGATTCAGTCCATAGCGAAACCGAGCAATGGTTCAGAAGTGTGCTCGAGCTGTGGACATGAGTAAAGACTTGTCAAGTTTCCCTGCAGAGCGTTGTGGTCCCCCGTAAAAGACCTCTATTCAGGCGTCTGCTCTTCATCACTCAACTTTACGCACGGGAAAACACCTGCAAAGTTTTCACTCCTTCTCCTCCTCCTCCTCCTCCTCCTCCTTCAGAAACATTACCGTGAATATCAAAGGAAGAAGAGAGAGAGAGAGAGAGAGAGAGAGAGAGAGAGAGAGAGAGAGAGAGAGAGAGAGAGAGAGAGAGAGAGAGAGAGAGAGAGAGAGAGAGAGAGAGAGAGAGAGAGAGAGAGAGAGAGAGAGAGAGAGAGAGAGAGAGAGAATGTACCAAATGACACCTGCCTTATAGCATCATTCAAAACTAAAAAGAAAAAAAGAAAAATATATATATGAAAAGAGAGAGAGAGAGAGAGAGAGAGAGAGAGAGAGAGAGAGAGAGAGAGAGAGAGAGAGAGAGAGAGAGAGAGAGAGAGAGAGAGAGAGAGAGAGAGAGAGAGAAACACCTACTGCAACAAAAGTCCGCCTCACCTGCTGCTAATTACCTGGACACAAAAACACCAATAAAAAACGTGCATAAGTAATAACAACTTCACACCACCGCCAATTATAGCCCACCATTTGCTCTCGTTAGGAAAAGTGAGTGCGCGTTGCTAATTACGAGGGAGTATTGGCCTGTTCTTGGCGAGGTGTTGGTGGCCAGTTAGGTTGCTGAGTACAACGAGCTCAAGCGTTCAGGAGTTCATGTGTTCCGAGTTTACCTGCGCCATTATTACGCTATTTGTTGGGGGGGGGGATGGAGGAAGAGTGTGTGTGTGTGTGTGTGTGTGTGTGTGTGTGTGTGTGTGTGTGTGTGTGTGTGTGTGTGTTTCCTTACGCCTACAATATAACAATCTGACACGTCCACATACGTAAATCTATTGTTTAAATCCGTCTTCTTTCATGTGTTTTTTTTTTTTTTTCTATTTCTCGGTACTTGGAATTGTTAAGTATGGCAGTGAAAAGGTAGGGTCAACATCTCGGCAATGCTAACCTTCCCTTCATACAGCCACGCGACCTGTCTATCTTTTTTTTTTTTTAATGTAAGAAGGAAAAATGGCCAAAACAAAAACAAACAAAACACTCCAACAGAAAGGCTCACTGAGATGCTATGTTAGTCCCCGAACATGGACAAGAAAGTTAACTAAAAAAAATGTGATAAATGTCTTCAAACCTCCCTCTTAAATTAATTCAAATCATAGTCAGATGGAAATACAGAACCAGGCAGGGAGTTCCAGAGTTTACCGGAGAAGGGGATGAGTAAATGAGAGTACTGGTTAACTCGTGCATTACAGAGTGGATACTACCTATTACTAATTACTCGCCATTCCAATTTCGACGCAAGGAAAATTACATACAGCCCGCGTTACGATAAGTCCTCTCCATAAATCCTATCTCCCTAATGTGAGCAATGGTCCCATACGTATACTCTCCCCCGAAAGAGCGACGCCAGGAAGCAGTGAGGCAGGCAGAGATCTTTAGGAGTTATTTGAGGTTATAACTTAGAGGGGCGGAAACACGGAGATGAGAAACGGTTTAATGTTATAAATTCATCCTATCACCCTCATCCGTCACAGAAATACATTGGATTATCCGCTAATTTCAGGTTAAGGGTCCCTTCACTGGCGTTTAAGATGCATTTTTATTTCAACATTATTCTCTCTCTCTCTCTCTCTCTCTCTCTCTCTCTCTCTCTCTCTCTCTCTCTCTCTCTCTCTCTCTCTCTCTCTCTCTCTCTCTTCGGTAGAATCTCACTTTAGCCTAGTTTCTTTCAATAGGGACAGTGGTGGCTGGTGGCACGCCATGGCACATGTGAATGAGTTACATTTGAAAGAAGTCGGTATTGTAATTGATTGGAATATGACGTTGCAGAGAGAGAGAGAGAGAGAGAGAGAGAGAGAGAGAGAGAGAGAGAGAGAGAGAGAGAGAGAGAGAGAGGCGGGAAGGGGGCTGGGAGATGGAGGCTCTGAGTTAAATGTGAGTTAATTGAGGGAGAACGGATGAAAGATTGAGCGGATAAAGCGCAACCCGTGACTTTTCCGACAGAGTAAATTTATTATGAGAAAAATAATAAAAGAATAAGATAAATCCTAAAAGTATGCGTAAAGGATAGGTAATGTGACTTGAGTTCCTTCATTTTTGTAACTGAAATTATAATGTAAGAGACGGGGAACTGCCTTAGGTAAAGTAAAGAAAGGAAACTTAAATGATTGGGACTTCTATTTTCCATTCAAACCAAGATATCAACTCCTTCAACACTAGGACACGTTTTTACCTTATGATTTGTGTACGATTAGATCATTTTATTGACATCAGAAAGAATCCATGGAGGTCAGAAGATTGATGACCAGAATCCTCACAATTGAAAATCCCCCACATGAGTTTCTGAAGGTGTATAAAATCACCAAATAGTAAGCAGAATGAATATGGAAACGCGTCATGGTACTGAAGGGGTTAAACTATCAGTATCCGTATCACGCAGCAGATTTGAGAAAACTACCAAGAAATACAGAGGCGATGCTGATCTTAATAACTTTTGAAAATTGATAAATAAATGAATGAAATAAAAAAAAAAAAGCCGTGCTAAAAAATCGAGCACCTTGTCTGTAAAAAGTTAATAACAAAACACCTGTTATCAGCTGCATGGTCCTCGCTTATGTGATGCTACGTTCTGAATTACCATGTACGGTACTTCATCCATCTGTGCACTTATACAATACACCATATACTCAAGTTTCATTCTACGTGTACCATTACTAATCCACTACCTTTCTTTTTTTTTCTTTTTTTGCACTCAAAGTAACAGTTAACTATATGGAATTCGGATATCGTCAGTAATCACTCTGCTACCAACTGTGCCTATATTAGGGAATGAAAAACAATGGAAAAAAATTACTTTGTGGCGTCCAATAAAATTATAAAACTACCTTGTGCAGAGCAGTCTCCGTAATATAATTTTAAAACTACCCTTTGTAATGTTAATCCTTAAGCTACCCTTTGTGGCGTCCTTTAAACTTGAAAACTATCTTGTACTCTTTATTTATGTAAGAGGGAAAAGCCGGCCAAGAGCAATAAAAAAAAAATATCCCGCTTAGTTGTTAGCCCCATTGCAGGTCTGACAGAGTTAGCCAAAAGACTGGGACAAATGTCTTGAAACCTCGCTCTTAAATTAAGTCAAGTCATAGGAGGTTGTAGATATAGAAGCAACCAGGGAGTTCCAGAGTTTGCCAGAGAAAAGAATGAAAGATTGAAAGTACTGGTTAACTCTTGCATTAGAGAGTTGGACAGAGTGTTAATCCTAAAACTGCTCTTGGCTTTTCCTACAGACTGCATGCTGGCTGCGGTGGGCAAGCCAGTCTACCACCGCCACACTGACTCCATCTACGGATCCTGGATGCGCGACCCACACCCACCAGATCCCCAGCAGGAGCCTAAGTTCTGGACTACCGACCCTGCCGACCCGATGCGCCTCTTCGAATTCGCTGACAAGAACCGCTACAGAAAGAACCAGGCCAGCAAGAACTACAGCCTGCCAGTGCCTTTCGTGGTGAGCTACAGTCACTTCTTTCGCTTCTTTCCCTGCCTTCGTGTGTGTGTGTGTGTGTGTGTGTGTGTGTGTGTGTGTGTGTGTGTGTGTGTGTGTGTGTGTGTGTGTGTGTGTGTGTGTGTGTGTGTGTGTTTACCAATATCATTCCTTTCATGCTAATATGCCTTTTGTTTGTCATCTCTCTCTCTCTCTCTCTCTCTCTCTCTCTCTCTCTCTCTCTCTCTCTCTCTCTCTCTCTATTTAGCCGCAATGCATTTCTTCTGTTTGTCTAGACGTCTTGTATCCTCGAATATGTTTACTTGATTTGATGTGTCTTTCAAGCCTCTCTCTCTCTCTCTCTCTCTCTCTCTCTCTCTCTCTCTCTCTCTCTCTCTCTCTCTCTCTCTCTCTCTCTCTCTCTCTCGACGTCTGCACTTTTATACATTTCCTCCTCCTCACGATATGTCAGAGAGAGAGAGAGAGAGAGAGAGAGAGAGAGAGAGAGAGAGAGAGAGAGAGAGAGAGAGAGAGAGAGAGAGAGAGAGAGAATGGTGGCATCAGGGAAGAACCACAAGTACGAGCCGGTGTCTGAAGCAGCTGACGCCATTTCGGGAGGAGGAGGAGGAGGAGGAGGAGGAGGAGGAGGAGGAGGAGGAGGAGGAGGAGGAGGAGGAGGAGGAGGAGGAGGAGGAGGAGGACTGAGATGGAAGAGAGAAATAAAAGAGGAAGGAAGATTAATGAAACTAAAAGAAAGAATTAATAGACAAAATGATTGACAGAAAGTATGAAAAGAATAAATTAATGAAAAAAAGGAAACTGACATTACAGGAAATTGAATATTTTGGAATTTAAACGCACTGAAAGAAAAAGAAAAAAAATGAAAGAAAACGAAAAAAAATTAAGTCGATTTTCTTTCTCATCCAATTACTTTGATTTTTTTCCCAATTCAATTTTTTTTTCTATTCAATGAAGAAAAAATAGTGTACCTGATTCATTTTTTTTATCATATTCCTCCTTTTTTTTCACTCCTGCCACTTTCTCTACCTTGGCAGAAAAAAAAAGAAGAGAACATGTAGTTATTTTTTCTTCTACAAGTTACTCGTTTCTCTTCTTTCAAACTTCTCTCTCTCTCTCTCTCTCTCTCTCTCTCTCTCTCTCTCTCTCTCTCTCTCTTTTATCTCTTCATTTTTTTTTCTCTCTTCCTCACTCTTGCAACTTTCTTCCACTCATTTCCAAACTTACTTTCTTCTACTCTCCCAACATTTTCTCTCTCACTCTCCTTCTTTTCTTCCATTTATCTTCCTTCAGTTTCAACCCTTTGTCCACTTTCCCACTCTTCTCCCTCACTTTCATTCTTCTTACGTACTGATCTCTTAATTTACTCTCCTTTCTTTTATTCTCCTATCTACTCTCTCATTCGTTCTTTCTTCTGATTTTCTTCTAAACTATTCTTTCATTCTCACACTCTCACTCACTCTATCGTTGCTTTCTTCCACTGATTTGATTTGATTTTTCTACTTTCTCAATCCATCGGTCACACACACACACACACACACACACACACACACACACACACTCTCTCTCTCTCTCTCTCTCTCTCTCTCTCTCTCTCTCTCTCTCTCTCTCTCTCTCTCTCTTCCACATATTTTTTTTTTTAACTTGTTCCTCTCTTTTAGTTTTTCTTTATTCTTTTCTCCTTACTTTTTTTTTTTTTTTTTCGTTCCTAACTTCCGCCGATTTCCACACGTGTTCTTTCTTTTACTTTCCTGTCATTTCCTCCCTCCGCCGCATCCCCCCGCGCCTCAATCACTTCAAAGTTGTCCGCTTCACTACACTCTCCAGACGACGCGACACTCACAGCATCTGAAAATCCCTAATATTCTCTCTCTCTCTCTCTCTCTCTCTCTCTCTCTCTCTCTCTCTCTCTCTCTCTCTCTCTCTCTCTGGCCAAACAGTTTAAATCAACTTTGAAATCTGTGTGGCAAGTCATAAGAAAACTAAAACGTTTCTCCTGCGAAAGGAATGAGGCGAGGCGAGCAAAAACGTTTTCTTTTTTTTTTTTCTTACTTATCTTTTTCTTTCCCTCTCTGGAGCTTCCCAATAACCTTGAGGAGGTCGGGGGAGAGAAAGTTAGGCGCCACCAACCCCCCCCCTTCTTTCTTTCTTAACTTTTCTGCCTTTTTATATTACCTTTCTGTAAGCAAAAACCCTATGAAAGGTGTTCTCTTCTCTCTCTCTCTCTCTCTCTCTCTCTCTCTCTCTCTCTCTCTCTCTCTCTCTCATCTGGTAGTATAGTCTTTCTCTCCAGCGGACTCTCTCCCCTCTCCCATCTCGCTCCCCTCTTACATCATTTTCCTCTTCACTGTTCTCCTCCCAGCCATCACTTCTCACCACCATGGCGCCCTAAGATAGTGTTATAGAAGCGACAAAACCAATAATTCAGTCAGCCGGTATGTCATTCCCTAAAATGTAACCCCCTGTGAAATACAAATTAGATAAGGAAGTGATTTACTTTATAAACATGTTCTATTATTGACAACTGGATAAGCCACAATAAACAGATAGAGAAGAAGGAAGTTTCAGTATATTTGCAATTAAAATTCACCGTTTTAAAAGCACAGTGAATAAAGGAAGAGATGGAGACAGATACGACAACACACACTTACGTACCTGAAATCCCGCATACATACTGCAACTACGTAAATGAATCACATACTCCGACCTATCCACCCATCCACCCACACGCATGGCTACCGTTGTTACCTGCAAAGCTCATATCCTGGCAGGAACAGCAAAGCAGCGCACATCCTAACCAGCTCCTCATTCACACTAAGCGTCATACTCTGAAACACTCCAGCGCCTCACCTTCACTACATTCACTAGGTTCTACAGATAAAGTTCTCTGATTTTCAACGTCTTTTTTATGGTTCTGATGACAGGTTAACAAAATTTATACATTATCAAGAGAGAAGTACTCTTGAAAATGTGGCTAATTTCTTCTGTGGCCTTAGAAGATAGTCGTGGTGAGAGAGCAAAGCATTTCGGATTAAGGACCTAAATGCAGCAACGAGGAAGATACGAGTACTTCCCTGCCACACGTGCTGGACTAACACAGCAGAACAAAGAGAATGGGTGGGAGGGTTTGCCTATGCTAACCAACTTGAAGCGACAAACCCTGCACACCCAAATCCGTATTGCGAATCCCTTTGCTCTCTCATCAAGACTGTTTTCAAGGGCCACAGAGATGATCAACCGAGTTCTCAAGAGTTTTTCGCCTGTTAATAGTGTAGAGGTCTTATTAATTTGTCACTAAGAACGTAAAAAACAAAAAAAATATCAAAGACAAATCATGTAATTTCAACTAAAGGCTTTTGAAATTAGTCTGGCAGCAGCACAGAAGCGTTTCAGAAGCCCTTTCATTACTCTCCCTCAACCAGTAAAAAATCAGGTGTGCGTTTATGCTAGAATTTCGAACAAGAAAAAACACTATCCACAAAAGAAAAAGATGAGTAGTTCAAATTTCTCAGTTCCTGTACTTTTAGTTTTGCTCATTGGTCTTATCTGGAGTCACTCAAGAAGAATAAAGTGAATCAGACTCTCATTATCAGTCGCAGAATAAAAACAAGTTGAAGACTGCCAGAGAACAAGAAGCCTTGCAGTACTGAAGCAAATAACGCACTACAAACACTGAGCAAACAGGCGGTGAGAGTGAATGTGAAGCTTACGGAGGCCACGGGAACACATGAAGCCTCGCAGTGGTGAAGCAAGTAACACAATGGAAGAGCTGAAGAAAGAGACAATGCGAGTGAATGTGACGCCTCTTTTTTTTCCTTTACTGTTGTGTTTGGACGTGTCCGGTGTTGTCAAAGAACTTGAATGATGGAAACGTGTGCTTAATGAACAAGTGGTGGGCAGTCTGACTAAACCCAATGTCTCCTGCAGCTTCAGTGCGTCTAACAGTTTATGTCCTGCCACGGCTACTGAAAGTGAAAAGGATTTGCTTGAATTTCATTGGTAGTTCTATCCAACAGAGGCTTACTTTTCTATTACATAAACTCCACCCACGATGATTCCTCATCCAATGTAGTTTTCAATATTCATAAATTTTTCTAACTTAAACTATCCTGACACAACCAAGTCTAGCCTAACATAAGACGACCTAGCTTTTTCTGAGAATGGTCGTTATTCTTTTATCTTATTTTCTTCTCTCTCTCTCTCTCTCTCTCTCTCTCTCTCTCTCTCTCTCTCTCTCTCTCTCTCTCTCTCTCTCTCTCTCTAGGTGTAATATTTCCGAGAAAATATTTACCTTGAAAGAATATTACAAGTTTGTCACGGTTATCAGCCACGCCATGCGAAGGCAGACTACACACACACACACACACACACACACACACACACACACACACACACACACACACCCGGTAGCTCAGTGGTTAAAGCGCTGGCTTCACAAGCCAGATGACCGGGGTTCGATTCCCCGGCCGGGTGGAGATATTTGGGTGTGTCTCCTTTGACGTGTAGCCCCTGTTCACCTAGCAGTAAGTAGGTACGGGATGTAAATCGAGGAGTCGTGACTTTGTTGTCCCGGTGTGTGGTGTGTGCCTGGTCTCAGGCCTATCCGAAGATCGGAAATAATGAGCTCTGAGTTCGTTCCGTAGGGTAACGTCTGGCTGTCTCGTCAGAGACTGCAGCAGATCAAACAGTGAATTACACACACACACACACACACACACACACACACACACACAGTTACGTGTATAACATCCATTCAGCCTTTCCCCGCAGCACTGTGGCACTCCATCCAATTACTCCCCGACAGGCTGCACGAACGGGATGTAAATCCTCACCTCAACTGTCATATCGTTGTTCTTTCACCTGGGAGCCTCCTACTGGGCTTGTCTCGCTGGTGTAACAGAGAGGAAAGTTATCGTGGCTCTCGAGGTGTGTGGAGAGAGAGAGAGAGAGAGAGAGAGAGAGAGAGAGAGAGAGAGAGAGAGAGAGAGAGAGAGAGAGAGAGAGAGAGAGAGAGAGATGTACCAAATGACACCTGCCTTATAGTATCATTCTTCACGCTTACCTACCTTGCTAACTATATTTGAACACTCGTTTTATCTTCCATCGAGTATTTCATTACCCCGTCTTTCTGTCTTGGTAAAGCTGCAGCTTGTAGTAAAAACTTTAACTATTCTACCTTATGATTCAGCTTCCATATCACCCTTCATAACTTATTATCTATCCTTACTTTAAAAGATGTAACGGTAAAACACACACACACACACACACACACACAATTGGATAAGTGTATATATGGAGACGGGGCCACACGAGCGTAAAGCCCAGGCCCTGTAAAACTGCAACTAGGTAAATACAACTAGGTAAATACACACACACACACACACACACACACACACACACACACACACACACACACACACACACACACACACACACACCGAGTAGTGTAGTGGTTAGCACACTCGGCTCACAATCGAGAAGGTCCAGGTTTGAGTCCCTGACGCGACGAGGCAAATGGGCGATCCTCTTAATGTGTAGCCCCTGCTCACCTAGCAGCAAGTAGGTACGGGATGTAATTTGTGGGATTGTGGAGTGTGGTGTGGTCTCAGTCCTATCCGATGATCGGTTTATGAGCTCTGACTTTCTCTCAGTAATAGGGAAGGCTGGCTGGGTGACCAGCAGGCAATCGTGAATACAATACACAGCGGCAGGGTGGCAAGATGAGTGGCAACGTGTATCCCAGGCTACCACTTGAGGCGACACGCGGCACCACATTCTAGTTACTGAGACAACGGTGACAAACACACCATGGAGATCAAGAGCACCTGTGACCTTGCCAGTTAATTAAGAGTCCATGGTTCTTATTAGCACCGGAAACACAATGGTCACACCTGTTACCTCAGTGGCAATACCCACACACATTGATCTGCCAACACTCGCCCACCGGCTAAAAAAAAAAAAAAAAAAAAGGACTGGCTGGCATTATTTCATTCAGAAGTCGAGAAATACGTATCAAAGTAACAGAACACCAGGAAATCATAGTTTTTACATAGCATGAGCGGAAAATTAATGAAGCTGTCAAATGAATTAATTGCTTCTCAGATTGATATTCTCGAGTGAGATCTGACATTTCAACTCATAGAAATTAAACTCACTATTGGCCGGGATGTGATACAATGTACTCGCTGAGGTACATGTTAAAAATTTATTTCCAAGTAAGAATGTGTCACTACTCACCGACCTACCGGCCCGTACTCTGAAACGCAAAGCTCCCTCACCACGACTATTTTCAAAAGCCACAAGAATGATTAGTCAGGTTCCCAAGTGAGTTTCTCCTATAATTAATGTAAAAATCCTGTTAATCTATCCCTAGAACTGTAAAAACGTTCTTGAAAACCCGTGTAACCTTATCCAGAGTGTTTTAAAAGTAATAGTGAAGATGCGGCGCATGTGTTTAAGAATACAATCTTTACTCACGCCCTTTCTTATCTTCCCCCCAACAGGGCAACTCGCACGTGGTGTACAACGGCTCCTTCTACTACCACCAAAAGGACCACCAGAAGATCATACGCTTCAACCTGCTAACTGGCACCAACTCCTCCGTGCCAGTGCCCGAGGTGGCGACGGAAGGCCAGAATTTCCTGTACCGCGTCAGCATGGACTATATCGACTTCAACACTGACGATAACGGGCTGTGGGCGATCTACGGGCTGCCAGTGAACAACAACACAGTGGTGATGAAACTTGATCCCTGGTCCCTCAAGGTTGGTGAAGTGTGGTACGCAATACACGATGTCCTTCACTACTACTACGATTACTCTCTCTCTCTCTCTCTCTCTCTCTCTCTCTCTCTCTCTCTCTCTGGCCGTGGTACAATATGAAGCAATTAAACTGTCCCACGCAACGCACACAAATCATCTCCGTCGATACAATACACACACGTTCACAACGCACATACGGACGAGCCTTGTGGGCTTCCCTATAATGATAATATTGATAGCGGACAAGCCACTTCCCATAAACTATCATAATATGTCACTGGCACAAGGTTATCCTCCTCCCCTACACACACACACACACACACACACACACACACACACACACACACACACACACACACACACACACACACACACACACACACACACACACACACTAACACTCCCTATCTCTCTTTTTGCAGGTGGAGTACAGTTGGAACATTCCCCTGAGCCACAAGAAGTTCGGTGACCTCTTCATCACGTGCGGGGTTCTGTACGCCATCGACAGCGCCACGGAGAGAGACACGAAGATCAGGTAAGAGGGGGAGAGAGAGAGAGGCTGTGCGGGGCTGGGGACTGCTTGAGGTTAAATTAAAAAGAATGGGCCGAGCGCACGGTGAGAGAAAGTTAACTCGCAAATAGGGTTAAGTGGAACTGGTTTACTTTGTCCTCTAAACCACCAGTGTAGTCTATAAAATATAATAATCATAATGGATGAATAAAATACGCCTACGTCAAAAAAAAATATATAAACAAATCGAATGAGAGGGGAAATCACGCAGCCTTGATATATATATATATATCTATTACAAGTAGAATACAACTGAAATTGCGCGTGAAAGTCGTGCTGAAGTGTCCACGCCAGAGGCCGCACGTGACCCGCCGCACGATGAGGCCCCTGCGTGAATCACAACCAGTGGCCGCGGTCGATTCCTCCACGAGGCCTAATAATAGCCGGGCCGCCTCATCCTAGGCACGGGGGCGGTCCACAAGGAGGTCTCGTAATTCACAGAAGACAAATTAAGAGTCAAGGGGAGGCACAAACCTACCAATAAGGAGTCTGAACCTCTACATCCTCCCGTGCCTGGTCCAACAAACAAAAGACTATCACAAAGCGCACCTCTACTCTAAAACGAAAAAAAAAAATGTGGTGTCTCGTTAATAAAGACAAAGCATTAATTAAGAGGCGGTACACGGCACAGCAAGCCGCCACACGCCCGCCACCGGGCACGACAATGCTGCAATTACCGGTGCTTCGTTCCGCGGCCAATCAGATAACACAACACGCCTCTGCCCGATGCCCTGCCTGGCGCTGACACTCGATGGGCAGGTAATTACGTAGAATGTACAGGTAGGCCAACACATCGCTTTAGGCAGACATACTCACCTGCTGGGATGAATTTTTATAAACTCACCTTATGTGATATATATTTCCCTCTACTCCGTTATCGCCTGGCGTAACCTGACAGGTATTCGTGTTATTAAATACATAGCGTACAGACACACACACACTTGCCTGGGCTTCTCCATGTAAACACTTGCAATAAATTCATCACTAAAGTTTACGTTTTACTGATTTTTCTTTTATTTGGAGCGATAGATTAATTCTGCTCGCTTGTTTATTATATGAAAACCTTTTGTGAAGAAGGTATAAGTCATATGTAAATTAAAAAGATACGACTTTGAGATACATTCCCTGCAAAGGATAATTTCCTAGAGCAACAAACATGTTTCCCTTCACTCTATTTCATCACTTTCTTATATCCCAAAAAAGTTCATTCACTTAAACTTTTTCTAAATTACTCCGTTTATATAAAAAAAAAAATGTCGCACCCAAGCTTTGAAAGATACGTGAATTTGAACTATGGTGTAGTTCACACACCTCAGGCGTTTTACAAAATATTCACAGTCTGGATGCAGAACTCCCTGTCTGCTTATGTATTTCCATTTTCCTACGACTTGACTTCTTTTTAAGAGAGAAGTTTCAAGACATTTGTCCCAAACTTTTGGTTAACTCTACTAATCTTTTAGGGAACTGGCAATTCAAGTGGGCTTTTTTTTTTTGCTTGCTGCCCTTGGCCAGCTTCTCCTCTTGCATAAGAAAAAAAAAACATTAGATTATTAGTATTTTTCGTCCTTTGCTCCTCAAAAAAACTAACAGCCACATTCCCGATCATCTTAATGTAACATCTGCAACCTGGATTCAGACAAAACTATTCATAGCTCTCCTCCTTTTCTTATTAAGCTCTTTCTATAAACATAAAAATCAAATCCCCCGTGCTATCTACAGTTCTACCCAAACAGGGATTTAAGGTAACCCAAGCTTCCCTCCATCAAAAATTCGTAAAAGCATTGTTATATACAGCTCTATATGTTTCTATACAAATCCAGACTGTTCATATTCAATGTTTGGTCCCACACTTATTATTTAATGCATGCAACCTTCATAAAAATAACACTAGAAACAGCCACCTTATCCCTTATCATCATCCTTCCCCGCCAGATTTGCCTTTGACCTGTATCGCAAGAGGCTACTAGATGTGGACCTGCCCTTCAACAACCCCTTCAGGATGACCACCATGCTCGGCTACAACTTTGACACCAAGGTAGGAAACAGGATTTGGTTGAGCAAATGCTGGAAGAATAATAGTGTAGCTTCACGCATGTTTTGTCTCTATCTCTCTCTCTCTCTCTCTCTCTCTCTCTACACCACGACCATTTTCAGAGGTAGCAGAAGTGACTGACTAGTTCTCAGGGTTTTTTTTTTTTTTTCTTTCTTTCCACATTATAAAAGTAGAACTGTAAAAAATAATCCTGAAAACCTGTGTAACTTCAACAATGTAAAGCCTTTCGAAAGTAGCCGGGTACAGTGTAGTAGTATTTTAGAATATGGTGTAGATCAGCTGAGACTGACGGAATGAAATTATGGGGCATGTCACAGTAGCTTTTATTTACTGCATATATTGTTGTTAAGACCGGACAGTAGGTTTGTAGGATGATATGAATGGAAAGCATCTTGGTGGTGTTTCACTGGGATTTAGAGAATATGGATGAAGTTATACTACTACATTATGAGGCTGTGAAATATAGGTAAGTGTTGCTGATATAGTTAGGAGGAAGAAATAAAGCCGGTGAATGAAGGTTAAAACGAGTAGGGTATAGTATAGGTTGGTACTTTTCGATCCCTTAATTAAATCACACGCAACCTGTCTCTTTCCCGATAGAGTACTACTTCCACCATTGTCACTACACTTCCGAACTCACACACCTTCATCCATAGTACGCTTATTACCACACCTTCAGCTACCAAAAACCAATTAGTACGCCCGTTCTTTAAACCCCTTCAGTACTGGGATCAAATTTTACCTTGAGATTTGTGTATGATTAGACCACTTTATTTACATTAGGAAGGGTTTATGGAGGTCAAAAGATTAATGGCCAGAGTCTTCATTATTTCTATCCTTACATTAGTTCCTGGAGCTGTATAAAATCACCAAATAGTAACCAGAATGAATATGGAAACGCGTCATTGTACTGAAAAGTGGTTAAGATTATTTGCTTCCACAGCTGACATATTTCCTTCACTTATAGCCCACTCCATCTCACGCACACAAATCTTTCTTCCCATTTCATCCAAGCATCATCTTTTTCAGAAAATTACAAAGGAAGGGAAACAGCAGCAAGTCCTCACATCCTTCCTACTATGGGTTTTAGAGGGTGTGTTACATCGTTACTCGGCCACAGTGACGAAAATTGCTTGCATGTCTAAAGCAACCTCTGTTAAAGTTCGATTTCAATTCACCCGATTCTACTAGAGATTTTATCCAAAAACTATATAACATGGCCACTGAAACCCAAATTATACTACTTGATGACACCGCTCACCACTCTCCCTTCACTGTTACAGGAGATCTATTCGTGGGACAACGGCAATCAACTCACTTACCCCGTGAAGGTGATCGACATAGGCTACAACACCCCGGAAGAGGACCGTGGCGCAGTGGACCCCAACCAGCACTTCCCAACTGCAGGAGACGTGCACATCGACCCTCTCTCCTCCAGGTTTAGCTAGCAGGAGGCCGGACCCGCGCCCCTCCTCACGTGATCCTCTCTGACGAGCTCTGTAGTGACCTTGCTCTCAGACTTTATACTCCAACCCGCCTAGACGACCATCACCACACCTATCACTGTTAAAAGGAGTTTCTGTCATTGGTTTTCAGTCTCCGAGGAGGGACGTGCACTATGTTGACATATAATGATGAACTCTCGCCTCACATTGTCTACGATGTTTAGAACGTGTGCCAGTGTTGGTACATGGAGTTTCTACCCTAATCATGTCGTCAGCGACTAACCAACCACGACTTTCGAAGCTGTAACAGTCTCTTCACCTTCAGACTCCTCCCTCTTAAGTTTTTATTTTATTTTTTTTTTAATTCATTTATGTCACTGTTTATTTTAGGAGCTACTCGTACAGAAGCTCCAACCCTACTCGCCTCCCGACGCACGTGACTAACGGATGTATGTAGAGAAAGGTGAAGCTACAAGAAGAGGGATGGAGTTTATATAAAATTCATCTGAACAGATACACGTGACGCTCCTCATCAAGTCAGGACAGAACTAACTGGAAGATCTAATGACTCACTCGCCTTATAAGTCAGAAAAGAAGATACCCTAGCCTTACTAATGACTTCAAAGTTATCAATTATGACACTCATTTCTTGCTACTGACACTGAACTATTTGTCGAGCAGTAGTAAAGAGTTAATCCTTTGACTACAATCGCTTTCCCGCAAGTTTAATAAAAAGGCTGTTGTAATGTTCAGAATATAATTACAAAAAGCACCATAGTCACCTTAAGTACCATGTAGATTGGACCCTTTCAAGCCTTTCTGGTCCGTAAAATTATCTACAATGACTCAAACAAAATAGCAAGAGCTACATTGCCATTAGCAGTCAAAGCCGCCGTGGTACAGTGGAACCATGCGTGCTTTGGGATCCTAGAGGTCTCCAAGCGCACGGGTTCGAATCCTGTCCACAGTCTGTGTGTAGGTTGGGCTTCCTCACTCGGGGCAAGGGTTTCCTAGCGGGTGGGCTTTAAGATAGGAGGTACCCTAAAAAGTATCCCCTTTAGCCCATAAATTCCCGTGAAAAGCCCACATGGTATGTAAAAAAAAAAAAAGGCTTATTATTCTTTGCGAGAAATGCCGTTGTTCAGTATATAGTCTTTTTTTTCTTTTTGGGCGGGATGTGAGGGGGTGTAGGAGTTGGCCAGACTGAACCTTCCTCTGGCTTAAATAACTGGTAAACCCCGACTGGACAACTGCCTCACAGAAAATGTATGTACACGACGAAGGGGTGACTATTGCAGGACTACCAGCACCAGCACCATCACGAGCTTCAGCCCTACCCCACCAACTTTATTTTTTTATTTATTTATTTATTTATTTTTTTTTTTACCGCCAGGATAGCTACCTACAGCGGAAGAAAAGATATCGCAACTAGAAATTAACTCAAAACGTTAGTCTAAAGAATCATAGTGAGCCAACCCTTTATTATCTTCTTTTTACAACGACAGAACAAGAAGGTGGAAGTTACAAGAAGAGGGATGAAGTTTAAATAGAATTCATCTGACATTCAAAACATGTACTAAAAAACTATCAGCATGAAAAGCTAACCTACCTGATGTCCCGCCTCGTTACCTGGGAAAGTTGTGCATGTGCCAGAGAAGAACAACTGCGCCGCGTATGGAGAAGCAATAGCAAATAATTACCCACTGGACGCGTTACATTATAAAATGGTATCATGTAATATTTCATCTTTATAAGTACGAATGAAAAAACGTTTTGTGTGTGACTTTCTGACTGTACAACATCTCAGTTTTGAAAGAAAGTGCCCTCAAGAATCCTTGCCCAGGTGTCACACGAGTCCATCACACCATATACAGTACGACACAACACTGAACAATACAAAGTCCTGTACAATGGAAAGGGTTCACGTCCTGGTCCTAGGAAGGTACAGCGTTTTGCAGACCACGTCCCTGTACTGAAGTTCGTTCAAAGCCACCGCGAAATATTTCTTCACTAATTTTTGTGAAAACAAATAAATAAACAAAAGAACACCGTATATGGAAAATCAGCCAGAATTACATTATAAACTGAAAAAAAAAATGCATTTCGAATTCTGAAGACACTACTTGTAATACTCAATATAAGAATTTCGTTATTTCCTGAGTTTCCTGCGGCGTTCTCATATCTAATTAAAAGAAAGATGTAACGTATTTATCTCTCATGAGACGTGCAGCACATCCATGAATACAATACAAGACAAAAAAAAATCGTGTTTTTCAAAGTTAATCCATTCTATATAAGTGACAGAACTGAAAACAGGAAGAGAGACGAAGGTGATTAGGGAGACAGACAACAGAGGTCTGATGAAGCAGTCACAGTTACCCCAAAAGTGTAGTGAAAGCCACCTGTGTGTAGAGCGCAACTTTTACCCACACTGTACACTTAAGGCTCGCTTCAAAATCAGGTAAATAAAAACAATAAATTATAAAGCGACCAGAGGGACTACATCAGTAAACAAACCCGGGCCGGTGTTATCGCGTTGATATGCAAATTATAGAAGGAAGAAATGTTACCCCGGTCTTGTTAACAATACAAACGATGCAAACCTTTCATTACGCCGCGTCTGGTCTCCAACAGGTGCTGGATTTATGGAGACCTACTGCACCGCCTCTTGCACCACCCCTCCAGAATGTTATCAACTTTGAGGCGACGGTCAGCGCTGCCCGCTACACCTCTCTGATTGGAACTGTGATTTGACGCGCTCTCTCTCACACACACACACACACACACACACACACACACACACACACACACACACACACACACACACACACACACACACACACAACTTCAAAGTACCGGTGTGATATCTATGAGTAACGAAAGATGTAGATATCGAACAATATTACGTATACATGTTCTAGAAACGTTAGCAATATATCTAAAGTTACAGTTCTGTGCTAGGGAGTAATGAGCGTATGACTAATTCACGAAACATTTCCTACTCACAGACAGCAGCCACATTAGATAGGGTAAGACAACATAAAGCAGAGTGATAGCTTTAATTAGAACCATGAGAAAAAAACAAAAAAAATAGGTTAAAATCAAATACACAAAGAAATTATGTCCTTCACAGCGCCCTCACCCCCTCCCACCACTAAACACTTCCTCTCCTCCACCGCCATATCTCAGGAAAGCCGTTAATAATCCTATGACACCGTAACTGTAACACAATGTACTAATCACTCGGGATTTTCATGTTTCTACTTTCTGACACAAGATCGTATTCTCAAACGTCTCGGTGGCTTGTCTCGACTTCTTTCAGGATTATATTGGAAGTTATTGCGGTGTTTTCAATTCAAATAAATTCAATTCCATATTCACAGCAGGCATAGTATTCACTTATACCAAAGTTGAAAACGTAATTAGTAGAAATGCAACTTATTATTGGCTCAGGTATTCGAGTTGGCCATGTACTTCATTACTGGCTAACTATAACTTCCTTTTGTGACTCGGGTTCTGCATCACCAATGAAATAAAAAAAAAATTTAAAAAAAGACACGGGAAGCCAAAAAACAATCATCCCTGTGATCTTTGAAAAACAGTTCTCTTGATCCAAAGCTTTAAAGTAATGATATAGGTCTACATGTTCTTCACCAGCCACTCTGTTTGTTGGTACATTAATGAGCACACATACAATATTTCAAGCATTACTACATTATTTTACCTCTCTAATTCAAATCCATCACAACAATATGGCCACGTGACGCCATTAGCACACAAATAGTAAAGAGAAAAGCTACACAGACACACGGACATGCATACATTCACTTCCTGCAACACACACACACACACACACACACACACACACACACACACACACACAC
>NC_059271.1:27292524-27327524 GCF_017591435.1 Portunus trituberculatus | reverse complement strand
GTAAACATTTCACTGCACACTCCAAAACAATGAAGAACTAGAAACTAAGGATTGCAGGAACTAACTGGCAGCAAAACAAAATATTAGAAATAATAATTCATTCATTTTTGTTTGTATTGCACAACAACCAACTATATGCACACTATATTCCTTCGAGCCTTGCACCGGAGACTGACCAGACACGACAGCATCGATGGGTGAGTGGCAGTCCTTGAGAGAAGTATTGAGTGACTATTGCATACGAGTATAAGCATGGCAACCTTCAATCTCTGCTGCGCCGCTGCAATGATACATGACCACATCAAGAAGTGTTAAAGAATATAAATATGATAAAAGGATCCAAATGAGAGAGAGAGAGAGAGAGAGAGAGAGAGAGAGAGAGAGAGAGAGAGAGAGAGAGAGAATGTGCATGATAGTGACGACAAAGTATGAACAGACAAATTCCACCCGAGCCCCAAGTATTGAAAAACTCGCAATATGCACCCTACTCCAGCTTTGCTTTTCATTAGTCTGTTGCACGGGTAACTGTAGGCTACAAGTTGCCGCTGCAGTAGACAAATATATGAAATTCACTCAGAATATAATCATATCTGCGGTTACAATATATTATTTAAAATAAATAAAACACCGTCAGTCCCTGGTCTTCCTCAAATGCATTTATGAGAGAGAGAGAGAGAGAGAGAGAGAGAGAGAGAGAGAGAGAGAGAGAGAGAGAGAGAGAGAGAGAGAGAGAGAGAGCTTTGTCTCTACTATGGATGGAAGATTGTGGTTTTCAAGGGTATTTCCAAGATGCCAGTGATGGTTTAACGGGGACTCTACGACATCAATGTGAGAAACGCCCATGATAACACAATTCATCTCTGTGGCCTTTGAAAATGGTTCATATAAGAAAACTTTCTTTATATTGAATCTAAGTTTATATCATATACTAGACTATATCTTTTTCAATCCCTGTTTAGATACTATTTTGCTTAATAATTCTCAATTTCAACAAGAACAAGTTTTAGGAGAGTTCACACGTTCCAATTTTCGACTGAAATTTTACGTAGGTAGAGTTCCCGACTCATCCCTTCTAGTCAAAAAGTGTCATACACAAAGTGATTTGAAAGTATCGACTAGTTGGTGCCTTGGCGAGAAGTGAGTGTAAACAAACAGCTAACTGCCAAGATGTCTTCTTCCAGTGACGATGCTGAAGCTGTGGTTGCCTGTGGGTACGTCCCTGGATAAGTAGAAGGAGTGTCTACCACACTCTAAATTAGTCTACATTTCTCATAAGAAAAGTGTTGATCTTAAGAAGACTAAGCACAATTGCGATCAAATTAAGTCCTGACAAGTCTTCAATTCTTGTAGAGTGGAAGCTATTTCGTCGAACGGTGATTTGCGCAAGCTTTTTTTTTTTTTTTTTCCTGTATAATTCATTTTTGGGGTCCCAGATGTGTTCTTTACCCTCACCAACTCTAATAACATCTTTTCTATATATGGATACCACATTTTCAAAGCTTTCTTCGTGACGTTGGTCTTGTTTTGCGACTGCTTTCTCCAGTCGCCAGGCATCGATTTTGAGTCGGAAACTCTACGTACGTAAAATTTCAGTCTCAAATTGGCACGTGTGAACCGGCCTTTAAGTTATATATTCTTTGAAATTCCCCAAGGAAACACACACACACACACACACACACACACACACACACACACACACACACACACACACAATAGATGTGCAATTCGCAGTCTCAACTAAGCAGCTAATATATTGTACTTGATTTCTCTAGTCTCTCGAAGTAATTAATCACTTGATTTCTTCCATTAATGTCACAAATCTAACCCGTCACTGCAAAACAATAATAAAGCCTAACCAACAAAACAATATACGTAGTCTACTAAGTACTAATCTAAATGAAACTGCGAAGTGGAAAGTAACAAATCCATGCAAGCTATCCTAACAAAACAACACAAGGCAATCACAACATAATCCCATCCAAACCTAACCAATCAAACCAACCCTAAGCCTAACCCAAAGCCTAACCAACAAACAATCATATAGTCTACGATATGAAAAAACACATAGTGGAAAACAAATATATGCAGGACAATCCTACCATATCATATCGAAACCCAAGATAAACAACAATCAAGTAGGTTATGTGATGTTAAGAATCCTATAACATATGAAAATATGCACATGCATAATGAGCATTGGGAATAAATAGAACATCATCCTGGTACTCACCAGCCACGAGGAAGGCTTCACGGTGTCAGAACACCAGGAAACATGTAGGTTCTCAACAAACTGTTCTTCAGAGAACGTATTCTTTCTCACCACTCAGGACTTGGCACTCTCTTACCACTTACTTCCGAACAATGCTCCAAACATGTTACGAAACTTATACGAGCATGCTACGAATATGTTCGAGGCTTTTACACACATTCCGCACCGGAAGTGGAACACGTATATGTGGCGTCTACTTCGATTCAGTACTTATCTCAGCTGAAGTCCGTACAAACGTCCATATAGCGGAGTCTAGGCCTTTTAGAACAGTGGTTATCAATCTGGGGCCCATGGCTCCCAATGGTGGCCACAGCAAGAATTTAGGGTGCCATGACTAGCTATAGTGCAAATAATGCAGCAAATTATATTATATCTAAATACCTTTTGGAAATCTGAAAAAAAAAAATACATCACTATCCTGGCAAGATTTTTTTTTTTTACTGATTACTTTGGTAAAATTTTTAAAAAAGTTACATAATATTGTTACGAATGAACGTATGTGTGCGTGTGAATGTGTGTATGCGAAATTGTAATGGGGTATTTATTAAATCAGCGGCCATCAGATTTCACTGGGAAGCTAAGGAACTCCCAAGGAATATGCAAGAATCCTTGGGGACACCCGAGCCAACACCTTCGGCCTGCATATACGGAAATAGTTCTTGGAGGGTGGCAGCGATCTCATCGAACGTCAATTTGCGTACGCCTTTTTTTGTTATATAATTCATTTTCAAGGCCCCAGATGTGCTTTTTTTCTTCCACCAACTCCAACATCTTCTCTACATCTGGATACCACGTTTTCAAACATTTCTCCATGACGCCACAACTTAAACAACATAGCAAATCGACTGAACAAGACTAACATGTTGGTCTTATTTTGCGACTGGTTTTTCCAGTCGCTAGCTACCTATATTCAGTCTAAAACTACCGACTTGCAATTTTAATCGCATATTGATACGTGTGAACCCGCCTTTATCATCGACGTGCTACTGACAGTTTTCGTGGATTTCACCCCTGAGTTTGGTTCCAATCAGAAGTTTCGTAAAATACCTATTATATTTCAACAATAACCTATACATTTTTGTTTTTCAAGTCAATTACGGTAAATATATACAACAAGAACATTTTTGGCAATTCAAAAAAAGGGAAAAATGACATTATGATAATTATATACCATGTTTTTTTTTTCTTTTCTTTTTTTTTATATTTGCCAACGATTCACTGTAGACTAGAAGAGAGGGTTGCACTCATGGTACAGTTATTGTACCATGGTTGCACTCTTCCCGCATCCCTCTTCTAGAATGGCCGTGGGGCCTGCACCCACACCCCGATCCTCTTAACTGAAACATAACCTAATTTCAACTTACATACAAAATGTAGCAAAGCATCGACAATGGTGCTCACAAATAACCGTAGGGCCCTCTACAATCCCTCCCCCTCAACAGGCTAACATGGTGCTGTCGTGCTGCACCTCTTCAAGGAAATCACAAAAATATATGATATTTGATATTATTCACAATTTGGTACGGAAAATAAACTCGCGATGTAGCGGTGACAGAACTAAAAAAAAAAATAATAATAACAATAAAATAAATAAATAAAATCACGGTCAGAGCACTGGGCATCCATGATGAAAGCAGCTTAGCAAATGGTACAAAATTACATGGTTCACCATCTCTCAAGTGGAACCATGCGTGCTTTGGGGTCCGAGGGGTCTCCAAGCACACGGGTTCGAATCCTGTCCACGGTCCGAGTGTAGGTTGGGCTTCCTCACTCGGGGCAACGGTTTCCTAGCGGGTGGGCATTGAGATAGGAGGTGCCCCAAAAAGTATCTCCTTTAGCCCATAAATTCCTGTGACAAGCCCACATAGTATAGATAAAGAAAAAAAAAAGTATCTCCCAGCATGGCGGGCTCTCATTGCATGTCCCGTAGTCAATTAAAGGTTTGTGATTCATTTTGCTGTGATATGTCATTTAACTAACTACCAGCATGGCGGGCTCTCGTTGGATGTCCATGACACATGATTTATAGATATCACAATTCCCACAGGACCCACAATGCCCTACTAATGTTAACAGTCACAAGAAGAAGAAGAGAAAGACTCCAAAATACCACTTGTAAGACTGTTTCTGAGTTTTCCAAAGCATCACTATAAGCCGATAAAAGGCTTACGCCAGTAAGAAAAAAAAAATCTGTAAACAAGAAGTTAAGTGAGCATTAAACCAACATGTAGTCGTTTTATATGCTACTGAGATGGACTGATTCTAGACATTAACCAAATCCACTTCACACTCATCCACACTCCATCTCTCCCAGGCACTTCACACACAAGTCCATGTCCTTCCACACACGTCCATAACCATACATCCTGACCTCTCCTAAAAATCCTAATCCCTCATCCTCCCTTACATCACGTCCTTATCACCATTATACATCCACCACTACCATCCACTTCCTTTCAAACTCCCCACCTCGTCCCTCCCCATTCTTCAAGCTCACCCATTCGAGCCTCCAGAGGTCTTCCATCACCTCCTCCTTCTCTCCCCACTTCATAGCGACCCTCCCCACCCATCACCCCTATTCCCCAACCCTCTCACACCAAGCCCAAACCCCTCCACCTCCCCACACTACCCATGCACCCTACCGACCCACCATTACTAACTTCTCGAACCCTTCTCCTCTTTCTCCTCCTCCTCCTCCACTTTGTGTTCCGCCTCGCCCCCGCCACCCAACTATAAATATGGCGGCAGAGGAGGAAGGCATTAAGAGGCTCTATTGCAGTGGTTCCCAACCTTTTGGTCCCGTTCCCCCTTTTCCAGTCACTTTTTCACTTGTGGACCCCCTACAACGAAATAGATCAAGCCTGTCATCTCGCGGGCTACTCATGACCATCCTATACAAATTTGTCACGTGGGCCGTGAATTTGACACCCTGACCCCGTTAGCTAATATAGAGCATTTCTAGCATTTAAGCATTCAGTTTTAAGGATTGTGTACAGTAGTATGAATTTTATTCTGAGCTGCATGTCTCCTAATTCCAGTATAATAAATCAAAAGATAAGTAGAATCTCTATGGACCCCTTGAAATTCTTCCATGGACCCCTTGGGGTGCATGGACCCCTGGTTGGGAACCACTGCTCTATTGTTTGCCTGAGGGATGACGTCACTAATAAACCTCCAGGATGAACTAGGTTCACAAAAAATATATATAATAATAGGTATTTAGGCAAAATTTATGCGAAAGTAATAACGAAGACATGGTTCTTGGTTCATCTTCGCAGCGAAGATAAATCCTGCCTGATCGTTGCCTTCCCGAGCTGCGGGAAGGCGGCGTGTTCACTCTTAAGACTGATTTCTCCCAGACGATATCCTTCAACTGACCAAGGTGGAAGGTATTGTTTAAGAATCCAGCCAAGAGCGTCTCAGCATGAGTGTGCATCGCGTCATCAAGTCAAGTTAACCCGTGTTAAATTAAATATGTAAATTGTGTTATTTAATCATGTCTCCTTTAATATTTTGTCACGTTAAATTGATATCACGTTATTCAAACTCGACTTAATCGAGAGCTGACTGTGTGTGTGTGTGTGTGTGTGTGTAATATATATATATATATATATATATATATATATATATATATATATATATATATATATATATATATATATATACACACAGTAAGTTCTCGTTATACGGTACATATGTGTTCCTGAAAACCTTATCCCAAGTCGAAATTACCGTATACCGAACCCATTATAACATGTAATAATAGGGGATATCATCCAGCACGTCGAAAGTCACCCCTACAGACATGAAAATAGTCATATACAACAATCTAAAGTACTGCACAAAAGAAATAAACAGAAAAAGTTTGTATTTACCTTTCATTCGCCACGTATTCTATTAGATGATGTCCCTCCTGAGACTAGGGGACAGTAGGGATTTCAGCTCTTATAATATCCACAAAAAACACACCGTAAGGATTTAACTTGTGTTCAGTAGGAAACGCGAGAAGAGTCAAGCGACTGCCAGCTGATTGTTATGGTGGCCGCGCGGCGTGGTGGCGCTACAGTACAGTATAAACATAACACGAGCGGATAACGTATCTGTGAATTTTTCTTACCGTAAATAGAATCGAGGGTAGTATTATTAAACACCGTAACTGTGAATTTACCAGATATCAAAGTACTGTATAAGGAGGACTTACTGTGTGTGTGTGTGTGTGTGTGTGTGTGTGTATATATATATATATATATATATCTTTTTTTTTATTGGGGGGATGGAAGGGGTGGGAAGTGGGGATGGGATTTTGGATATAAATGAAGGGGAGCCACACAATTGTTAAGAATTCATGAATAGGTGAATGGAGACAAAAAATTTGAAAACCACAGCCTTAAGAGTGATAGCGAGCCTTGCCACTCATATGTTTGGGGCAGTGGTGTTTCCAACTGCTCCCAGTGGTGTTCAGTGACAAGTGTTTTTTTGGTGTGTCTGAAGTGTCCCGATATTTCACTTGTGAAATAGTTCATCATAGAGAAAAAAAAAAATTGGTTGCATTTGGCAAGTGTTTTTGGTGTTTCTGAAATGTCCTGACATCTCACTTGTAAAACTTGTAAAAACATTTCATCAAAGAAAAAATAACGTTGTATTTATTACTTAATGGTGAAAATTCATTAATCCAGAACTTTTCTAAAGGGGGAAATATGTATATTGAACTCATATTTTAAAACACTGGGAAACAGATTAAAGAACATATAGGTACATAAATTACAATGCAGTTTGGAAGATATTGTCTTAAAAATATTATAACACTGTTCTCCATCTCTCTGACAACTCACTTTCTCTGAGTCTTTCTTAACCTGGGGGGCGTAACCAAATATGGGGATGTCATTGATTTTCACGGAAGGCATAAGCCTTTGGGAAAAAGCAAGGATTTCTCTAATTCTAATTGTCATTCTTTTAATGAGAACATGGTCAAGTAGTGAGTTTATGAAAAATGCAAAAGTATTGCCTTTATCTTTAAAATCTGGGAGGGAATTGTATTCATAGATACAATAAGGGGGCAGGGATGTGAAGAGGACAAATTCCTAGGGGTGTGATAGTAAAACAGCTAAGCACCACTGCTCTACAAGCATCCCCCCATGACAGCTGGCCATAGCACAGCCGAAGTGCCTCTACCTGTCCAAACATACCACTCAAAATTGCTGTTTTCAGCCTCTACTAGCACCTCTTCCACACATGTAATCCTTTATCTTGCCTCCTTCCAAGCAGCCTTCCTTATTAGAGCATTCAACTATTGTGCTTACATACAAGCTCTTCTTTATTCTCCCAGTATTCCCATACTAAATACATTCCTTGTTCTATACTCCTTTTTTTTTTATTACTCTATGGCCTATAGCACCTGTAGGCATACTTGAAGAATATGTATAGAAAGCATTGTTCAGCTTCCATCTATTTGTGGTACAGGTAATTTCATTTATCGTGTTACCCATATTAGGGCCCACATCACCACCCAAGCATATTTTTGGTGTAACCGCCAAGAGCCTGAGTATCATGGTGACACTTAGGTAACTTTACACCACTCGACAAATGGTCCACTACGCCACTGTGTCTAGGTAAATGGGCGAGCCTCTTAATGCGTAGCCACCTGTTCACCTAGCAGCAAGTATATATGGGATGTAATTCAAGTGGTTGTGATCTCACTTTCCCGGTGTGTGGAGTGTGGTGTGGTCTCACTTATACCTGAAGATCAGTCTATGAGCTCTGAGCTTGCTCTGGAATGAGTTGGATGACCAGCACGTGACCATGAATACTCAGCATGCCCTTCTCAAATACAGTAACTCATTTCTACAGGTTGCTATTTCACTTGCTTAATCTATTCCATTTCCAAGCTTGATCCAGGCATTGATGCAGGCAAAACAACAACTTACACCTCTCTACTCCTCCTTAGACACAATTTTTTATTTCATAACACTCAAGTCTGTGATCTTATGCCATGTTAACCTTTTGAAAACCTATCATTTTATTTCCTCAACTTACAATATCTAGAGAACTACTTCCCAAGGTAAAATCTAAAATACAATATATAAACAATCTTTGCTTTAATATTTTACTGAAAACCTGAACATATATCATGTTTCTTACTGCAGCTGTCTTCCACCAGTATCACAGTTATGATAAAGTATACAGAAACAAACTTAGCCCATTAGTCATTTGTAGTGTCAAGCAGACTGAATTCATGAAAGTATTTCATGCTTTCATTAAGAAATGACCAATTAAACAAGAAAAAAAGTAATTTGATATCCAGAAGTTTAATACTAAAGCCTTGTCAAATAATAAACAAAATCAATATATAGATGAATAAATAAAAAAAAAAATAAGGCAAAAAAAATGAGGACCAGCTGATATATATATATATATATATATATATATATATATATATATATATATATATATATATATATATATATATATATATATATATATATATATATAGTCCTATACAAGATTTTTAGGCTATTTTCAATGGCAGAAAATTTTTGAATACCATCAGAACAAAATTAAATCAGAATAACAAAAGTAGAATAAAATAAAAAAAGTCAATTATATTCTTAATGAGCCAAAGAGTGCTATATGATACCTTCAAAATTCAAAAGGTAAGCAAAAGGTAATAAGCCATCAAATGTAATAAGCCATCTAAGAAAATCTTATACATTCATTGTAAACTGTTCTCTTCAGAGAAAGAAAAACAAGTACACAATGAGCACTTTTGGTACTATCTACTGAAGCAGCATTGCCTTGGCAGTAGCTGCTCTCTTTTCAGAATCTACCAACTTCTCCACCAGAGCAAGTCCAAAGTCAAAAGCTGTTCCAGGTCCCTGGGATGTGATGAACTGACCTGTTATAAGAAATATTTCATACATCAATGAGATACCACAGCAAATCATAATGACATCCATACCGCTTCTGATTTTTCTCAGAGCTCATCCTCACCTCTAAAATCTGGAAGACCTAGAAACAGCACCACATACAATACTTCTTGAACTCTGATGTTGACACTTTCAGTTTCAATTCCTGTGGTAATCTGCCTCACGAGAAACCAGTAATTTTCTCTTAAAATCCTATCAACCAATCACAAGGCAGCTGTACCATCATGCATATACACATGCAACATACATTGATATACTGATGCAATTGCTATTATCACTACTGAATATATGTGCAAAAATTATTGTAGATCACAAAATAACTTTGAAGAACCAATTATGGATATCTAAACCATTATTTTTGAAGTAGTGAATAAAACATTTTAGTGCTGTCCTAATTTATAAATAAAAAAAATCATACGTAAACTACATGTAATGATACGTTACTAAAAAATATTGAGAATGCATTACATAGAGAAAGCAACCCATTGATTAGCTGAGTAAACACATGTGCATTTCTATGTCAATACCTATATTTAAATAACATCTTTATCTTTTTAAATAGAAAATGTCAAAATTTTTCAAACTCAAACTCCCCTCAAGACTTCTGGCATCTGGCCAAAAAACATCTCCAATAACTTTACTTCTTTATTTTTCCCTCCCTCTCCTCCTCCCTCTGACTTCTGTGGGTTTAGGCCTGCAAGGGCAAAGTCAACATCATTACAAAGAACTTTAATTGTAGGCATGAAATAATCAGAGGGAGGAGGGGCAAGCACAGAATCATCCAAGGTGGAGTTGTTAGCAAAGGTTTGAGAGAAGAGTTCAGCTTTAAAGATAGAAGAGATGGCAGCGGTGCAATCAGGACGAAATAAGGGAGGGAAAGATGAAGAAGTAAAATTAATGGAGATGTTTTTGGCCAGTTGCCAGGAGTCTCAAGGGGAGTTTCAGTTTGAGAGATTTTGACATTTTCTATTTATGAAGGAATGTTTGGCAAGTTGAAGAATAGACTTGGCATGATTCTGGGCAGAAATATACAGTCCATGAGATTCAGAGATGGAAGGCTCAAGTACCTTTTGTGGGCAACCTCTCTATCATGTCTAGCACAAGAACAGGCTGTGTTAAACCAAGGTTTAGAAGGTTTAGGTTGAGTAAAAGAATGAGGAATGCACACCTCCATGCCAGACACTATCACTTCTGTTATGCATTCAACACAGAGATGGGTCTCTGACACGGAAAAAGTAATCTTTCCAGGGAAAATCAACATAATACCTCCTCAAGTCCCCCAACTAGCAGAGGTAAAGTGCCAAAGGCACCTCCAGTTTGGGGGATCCTGAGGAGGAATTAGAGAAATAGGGCAAGATACAGAAATGAGATTGTGATCGGAGGAGCCCAATGGAGAAGATGGGATAACAGCATAAGCAGAAGGATTAGAGGTAAGGAAAAGATCAAGAATGTTGGGAATATCTCCAAGACAGTCAGGAATGCAAGTATGGCATTGCACCAGTTGCTCAAGGTCATGGAGGATAGCAAAGTTGAAGGCTAGTTCACCAGGATGGTCAGTGAAGGGAGAGGAAAGCCAAAGCTGGTGGTGAACATTGAAATCGCCAAGGATGGAGATCTTCACAAAACAATAGAGAGATAGAATGTGGAACTTTGGAAGTTAGATAGTCAAAGAATTTACAAGTCAGAGGAGTTAGGGGAGAGATAGACAGCACAGATAAATTTAGATAGAGAGTGACTATTGAGTCAAAGCCAGATGGAGGAAAAGATTCAAGAACGTGGCAACGAGAGCAAGTTAAGTCATTGCGCACACAGACGCAGTATCCAGCTATGTATAGAAAACGAGGTAGAAAAAGTAAGAGGGAACAGAAAAGTTGCCTCAGACAGCTGTGTTTCAGTAAGGAAAAGATGAGGTTTAGTAGAGGAGAGGTGGTGTTCTACAGATTAAAATTCAGATCTACGTCCACGAACTGCAAAGTTAATGAAAAAAAGTTGAGGGAGGTGTCGAGACATTCTAAGTCACCACTGAGAGAGCAGTCCAATCTGGAGACATTTCTGGTCCCTCCCCAGAAGGGGACTCTGAGGCTGGATTTAGAGTTGCCATTTTTTATCTTGAATTTTAAGTAAAGGGTATGTGTATGCTAAGTGCATGTAGTTTTGTGAGAAGGAAGAGAAATCTTTAGAGCGCAGGCTGTGACTGCTCCCTTGAGTTGTGAGACACAAAGGGAAACATACAAGGAGATCACAACTAGCTTTAATGGGAAGTTCAAAGCACCCCCTGAACTACTGCTACTAGATCTCACTGAGAGTAAATTATTGTTTTGGTAGGTGTCTACTACTTTGCCTGGCTGAACTCTTTCAACTACGTCTATCGACTTTTGTTTCCTTCTTACTGGAAGTTTGCCTACGTTCAACCTGTTCCTAAAAAGGGTTATCACTCTCATCCATAAACTACCATCCTATAGCTCTAGTCCCTTGCTTTTCTAAAGCTTTTAATCTATCTGTCACTTCACAATCTTCTATATGATAGCCAGCATGGCTTCCGTCAAGGTCAGTCTACTGGTGATCTGATTTTCCTTACTGAGTCTTGGTCATTGTCTTTCAGAGATTTCAGTGACTCTTTTGCTGTCACATTAGACATATCAAAAGCTTTTGATAGAGTCTGGCACAAAGCTTTGATTTCCAAACTGCCCTCCTACAGTTTCTATTCTTCTCTCTGCAACTTTATCTCAAGTTTCTGTTCTATTGCAGGCATGGTAGACAGCCACTGTTTTCTCCCAAGTGTATTAACAGTGGTGTTCTTCAGGGTTCTGTCCTGTCACCAACTCTCTTTCTATTATTCATTAATGATCTTCTTAACCAAACTTCTTGCCTTATCCACTCCTACGCTGATGATACCACCCTACATCTTTCCATGTCCTTTCAGAGGAGACCAACCCTTCAGGGAGTCAACAGATCACGCAGGGATGCTACAGAATGCCTGACTTCTGATCTTTCTAAGATTTCTGATTGGGGCAGAGGAAACTTAGTAGCTAGTTGTCAATGCCTCAAAAACTCAATTCCTCATCTATCAACTCGACACAACCTTCTAGACAAATATCCCCTTAATTTGATGACACTCAACTGTCTCCCTCTTTTACACTGAATATCCTTGGTCTGTCTTTTACTCATAATCTTAACTGGAAACTTTACATCTCACCTCTTGCTAAAACAGCTTCTATGAAGTTAGGTGTTCTGAGGCATCTCTGCCAGTTTTTCTCACCCCTCCAACTGCTAACTCTGTATAAGGGTCTTTTCCACTCCTGTATGAACTACTCTGCATGTTTGGGGGGACGGGGGTTCCACTCACACAGCTTTATTAGATAGGGTGGAATCGTCTCATCCACTTCCCTCTCTGACTGACTGTCTTCAGCCTCTTTCTCACCGCTGAAATGTTGCATCTCTTTCTATCTTTTATCGCTATTTTCATGCTAACTGCATGCCTTCCCTCCTCCTGTGGCTTTGCTGCACAAGGCTTTCTTCTTCCTCTCACCCCTATTCTGTCCAACTCTCTAATGCAAGAGTTAACCAGTACTCTTAATCATTCATACTTTGCTCTGATAAACTCTAGAACTCCCTGCCTGCTTCTGTATTTTCATATTCCTGCAACTTGACTTCTTTGAAGAGGGAGGTTTCAAGACACTTGTTCCTTAATTTAGGATAAATCTTTACACTCTTTAAGGGAACCAGCACTTCAAGAGGGCCTTCTTTTCAATATTTTGTTGCCCTTGGCTGGTATCCCTCCTGCATGAAAAAAAATAAATAAATCTGATAAATAATATTTGGATCATTTTTTTGTAATATAAGAAGGCTGTCATGATTACCTAACAACTACAAAAATCATGTAATTTTCAAACTGTACATACAATGACCATAAACAACTGTTCCCACAACCACTTTGGAAAAAATAGAGGTGAAAAAACAAAACCACTCACAGGTACTGGTCTCTGAAGTCAAAAACAGTTCTTAAAAATCAAAGGATAATTGTACTGAAACCTCTCTTGAAAGAGTTTCAGTCAAAAGAAGGAGAAAGTACAAAAGCAGGAAGGGAGTTCCAAAGTTTACCACAATGAATGTTTGGGAATACTGGTTAACTCTTGAATTTGAGAGGTGAACAAAATGTATTGTGTTCTTTCTTTACTGACAATCTATCAATCTATCTATCAAGTTGAATGACAGTTACTGGCAACAATTTATCACATCAGAAGCTAAATTCAAATTGACAAGAGATGTTCAGATTTAGGTTGCACATCAACTGAGAAAGAATGGGGCATCATTGACTAAATGGATTCCATAAACACACTTGTAGTTTGATTAAAAATTGTCATTGTAGTTATCAAATGAAATCATGCCAGGCTTTAAAAATAGTTAAATCAGCTTTAATCACAAAGATATGTAAAACATAACTCATAAAAGAAAAGGCACAATTTGATTACACAGGACATGGCCAGAGACAGATGGAAAACCAGCTGATCTTACCATCAATGACATGCAAAAAATAAAAATAAATAAATAAATAAAAATAAAAAAATAGAAAAAATAATGTTTCTTACCATCAATGACGACTTTCTTATCCTCAAAAGTATGTTTCCCAGATCCTGTCAGCTTGTCCTTGAGGGCAGGATAGCATGTCATTTTCTTTCCCTGTCCAATGCCAATACCAGCCAAACTAACTGCAGGAGCTAAAATTCAAGAATATAATTACATTATGAGAGAGGACTTTAATATAAAAGACCATAATACCATACTAGCTTTCTAACCTCAAAGTCAGTACTTAATCACTCAGTAAATACACAGTAACTTTCTTTTTTATGTACACTCTTTTTGTATAATCTAGATTTACCCAACAATGATTATAATCATTATGAGTAAAAGTTTGAAAAAAATCAATTAGATCTATTGGGTATGTAATATCAAGTACAGGCAACCCCCACTTAACGAAGGTTCACACAACGAAATTTCGCTAAAACGAAGCTTTCCTTTTACTACCATCTGCTCATTTAACGAACACCAAACTCGCTTTAACGAAATTTTATCCAGGTAATTTTTTCCAAGTTTGAAAGCCACGCCGTATCACGCAAGCCCACAGGATTTTGAATACACCAGCGCCTGTCATGGACAACACAAGCACTTAGTTCAAAACAATAGCAGCGTCAGCAGCAGCTCGTCTTCCCTCACTCAACCTGCCACCAAAACACACCTAGTGTTGCTAAGAAGACCAGAAAGTCTCTTACTCTCGAAGTGAAACTGGATATTATTCACAGTCACGAGAGAGGCGAGAAAACTAATTGCATGCCACCATGGCTTGATTCCATCTACTGTCTACCATTTTCAAGTCAGCGGACTCTATTAAGAAGGCTGGTGAGATCATATCTTCCTTGCAAGCTAAAAGAATCATATGAACTCATGACTCTGCAATGGATAAAATGGAAAGCCTTGTGGAAATGTGGACATAAGTTTTGTATGCAGTACAGTGATGTGCCCTTTGTTTACATTCCACAGGTTGCCAGCTAGTGTATTTCCCGCTCCACTCTCCCTCCCTTCATAAATTTAAGATCATCAACATTATAAAGTTACTTACATACATAATAGTGTACATTATAATGACTTAGGGCGTGTCCGCACTGGGAGCGAGAAAGCGGGCGAGAGCGTGCCAGGGCAGGTGGATTAGTGTGGCTGCACTAAAAGCGATTTCAGGCGAGTTACCATGGCAACAAACAGGTTTCCGCCCGCGTCAGTTGACATTTGACACTTGACGGACACTCATTAGCAGATTTTTTACCTTAAACCATGGATGGGCTTACGTCCCAAAATTTGTTACGTGAAGACAATGTCATGAAATCTCAAGTTTTATCATGATTTAAGAATGTGTGGATGCACAAATTAAATAAAGACAGCAATTAGGTGAATACCACCATCTCACGTCCCCATTGTCTTTCTTCTAGTTAGCTTCCAAATTCTTCTTATACTGTGCCATATGTGCCCCTGAGTAACGAAGTCCCTTTCATGCAAAACTTAAATGTTTAGAAAAGAATATTCAATTACCGTTTGTCTAGCGCGGGAAGATGTGCTTTTGGATTTCAAAAAATTGGACTTCAAAATTTGGGATGCTGACAAAGGCCATTGAAACATGTGTTGACACAGCAGTGGCTCTCACCAAAGCCTCTTGTTTGTCTTACATAACATGGTACACGAGGAGAAGAGGAGGAGTAACAGCTTTGGTGATGAAATTGATGGGAACTTTGAGCCACCACATGGGAAAAGTCATTAAAAATCACTAAGACTGTGAGAGAGAAATTCACTCCCTATTTTTGTTTAGTTGTCAAGCAGTGACCGGGCAAAACCATGTAATTTGAGAGAGAGAGAGAGAGAGAGAGAGAGAGAGAGAGAGAGAGAGAGAGAGAGAGAGAGAGAGAGAGAGAGAGAGAGAGAGAGAGAGAGAGAGAGAGAGAGAGAGAGAGAGAGAGAGATTATCATGTATGGAAATGAACTTAGCAAAAACTCCAATCTTTTCACTATCTTTTTCCTCTGTGGTGCTACGGTCACTGTTTGTTGCTCGATGCATCCCAGATACGGGATGTGAGGAATATTTCACCAATTAACTCTTCAATATCCATGTCTACTGTCTGGATCAATTTCAACTTCCCTGTCTGTGGCTTGGATATGACCGACTGAGGCGTGGGTTGCTATAGTAATCCCACCCCGATCCCTGTCCTGCCCCACCCTCACATCAGCTGATTTAATGGGCACTGGGCAGTGAGATCAAGATCATCATTTATTATTGACAAGTTTATCACCAAAGCTCTGTATAGATGCTGCTCATGGAACTAGATGATGAGTGTCAAATCAATAAGTGATAAAAAAGAAAATTGATATAATATGGTAAAATATAATGATAACTACTTTGTAAAGTAATCATGTGAGAGATATAACAAAGGCAACAATTGTGTTACCATAAAGGAAGCAAAGACAAACCTCAGCGCGTCATCCCTCATACGCCATGCACTGCCTATGAAAATGCATGTTCAAGAATAGAGGTGAAAATGTTTTTGCAAAGTCTCTCATGGTTCGTTTACATGGCAAAATTTCAAGAAACTCTTTACACCAATGTGCTAAGAGGAGTTTTCTTTAAAATATGAAAGATTTTATTCTAGCATTTATATCATAACCGGTGAATACAGCGGGTATAAATAAAATGTGTTATAAAACATTTCAAAGGCGTGTTTTAACTTCAACTCGTCATAATTTCTTTATCTTTGTTTCTAATGAAATTCTGCAAACATATCTGAGTTGTGCAATTACTTCTGACTCTAACGGTATCAACCAAAATGTCCTATCTAGTTTCTGAGGTGAGATACAACAGATAACATAGAAACATCTCGGTGACGTAGCTCATTCCGACCCGACGAACTCACGCAAAAAAAGTAAACTGTTGACTCTTTTTGCTTTCTCGCTTTTCAACCCGAGGGGCAGCCATCCTCTGGCCGCTGTCAGTGCGCCCACCTCCATTGCTTGCCATGTATTAAAGTTTCTCACTCTCACTCTCGCCCGCTTTCTCGCTCCCAGTGCAAATGCACCCTTAGTCTTAAATTAACCTGCTTAAATGTCTAAATTCATAATCTTTACTTTCATTAAACCTTTTACTGTACTATGATGCACTCTTGCTTTGTTTACTCTCAATGGAAGCTCAAGTCAGGGGTTAAACTTGTTATAATTGGTTCCTTAGCACTTAACGGTGGAACTATATATAGACGGTCCTGATTGTATCAAAATTTGCGGGTGACTATATATAGACTCGTCTCCAAAATTTATCCCTTGTATTTCTAAGCATCGACTATATATAGACGGCCACGTGTGAGTGCCCCCGAGCCACAAAAATGATAACTGGCAAGTCAAGAGTGGCCTTGGTGTACGTGACTTCTCACACTCATACCACACTCTGTTCCCAGCTTTCAGGCAGGGTGGAGTGCTCCTGTCTGCCTGTCATTCCACCAATATAGTATTATTTCTTGGACATATTTGGGAATTTTAGGCACAACCATGCTTCCTACAAGGAGGAGAATCACTGATGAGGATTTACAGCTGATTCTAGCGCATGATTTAGATGATGAGTTAGTAAGAGAGGAAACCATCACATAACTGAAAAGCAAAAACAAAAACAAAAAAATTGGGAGGGTGGAGGAAACCACATCCAGGTCACAAGTCCTGGACACATTTTTAATGTGGGTGTGAGTGACTCCATTATTCTAGTAAACATATAAAGAAATTTCACTTTAAAGCCTAAAGTTTGATTTGAGAAACTTGTAAACACGGCGCGAAATTGCGGTAGAGTCTATATAAAGATGCTGTCAAAACGTAACAAAATGCGGTGTAACTAAATTTATGCTGCACACCAGTAGGCGGCAGAAGCTATATATAGACGATTCACATTTTAGGAGACAGCCAACGTCCACTGCCGCCGGCTAGGGGTTAAGTGGGGCTTGCCTGTTTGTTGCACACCATTATGCAGCTATTGCTCTCACAGGAATAACTGCAAAATCTAAATATATATAATATAATAAAATTATAACATGTCAATCACTGGAGGTGAGGACCTTATCACAGTCTTGATTGCTACACAAGCATACTGTACAATTATTGCAGATATCTAATTCAAAATGTCATCAAGATGACCTCAAGTGCTTCAGTCTTTACTCACAAAAGCGTTCAAGATGGACAATACCTCTATAGTTATCCTTTAAATACTGGCTGTTCATAAATGCTAACCTTTGGGTCTGCACATCAAGAAAATAGATTACAAAATACAAATACAGTAAGTCCTTGTTATACGGTACATATGCGTTCCTGAAAACCTTACCGCATACCGAATTTACCGTATAACGAACCCATTATAATATGTAATAATAGGGAATGCGTTCCACCATGTCAAAAGTCACCCCTACATAAATGAAAATACATGAAAATAATCATCAGAAAAAAGTAAAGTACTGCACAAGAAATAAACAGAAAATGTTTTTATTTACCTTTCAATCGCCATGTATTCTATCAAATGTTGTCCTTCCCGAGGCTAAGGGACAGTAGGAATTTCAGCCCTTATTCAACTTCCGCTGAGTGGGCAGACAAGGATAAGACGTTGTCGTCTGCACTGTCGGAAGCAGATGTAGAAGGGCCAGCTGTAGCAGGTTCGGCACGTTTCAATGGTTTGAAGAAAGAGGATACTGAGGAAGGGCCAGCTGTAGCAGAGTCAGCAGGTGTGACGGACGGCATGTCTGACTGGCTTGAAGAATGAGTAGATGGAGGACTGTTTAGTTTTTCTTGTTTTTTCATCATAGATTTCTTGATAACTCTTGACACTTTTCTCTACGTCATGAGCCACTTTGCTACTCCTGGCAGGATTTGGGTCACGTTCCTTCAGGGTTTCCAGCGCTTTTTCGATACCACCGGGACATTCTCTAAGAGTTTTGATGTCCAGGCCTCGCACAGGTTCTTCTTCCTCGTCTCCCTGTTTTCTGCCTCCTGTGATGCCTTGTCTAGCTCTATAAGTTTGTCATTTGAGAGAGATTCAGCATGGCTTTCCAAAAGACCTTGAACATCATCATCATCAACTTCATCGAAGCCAGCCCTATGGCACAGATTTACTATGTCATTTCTGATTGCACCGATGTTGTCTTCAGGAAAGCCTGGGAAGTCATACGCTCATTCAGGCCATACTTTATTCCACGCCAAGTTCATGGTAGTCGTCTTCACTTCGTCCCAAGATGACTTGATATTATCTAAGGCGTGCTTGATGTTATATGACTTACACCATTCACTGATAGTGGGCTTGCCAGGCCCATCTGTGCCCTTAATCAGTTGCTGCATGGTTCGCCGCTGCTAGTAGGCTTTTAGTGTTTGCCATGATTATTATGAATATATTTGTGCTTACAATAGACCCTTTAATATTCTATTTATTCATCTAATTAATAATGCATGTAAGTAATATGTAATGCAGTTAAAAAAAAAGGGGGGGAGGGAAGAGATAATAGGCTCCAAGGGTGGTCAAGTTAAAGTCAGTACTGTGAGTGGCGGGTGAGGTGTGTCGTGGATGACGTCATCACCCCTGCTCCCCCGCGCTGGGCCCTCTCGAATGACGAGCAGATACCGTATCTGTGAATTTTTCTTACTGCATATCGAATTGAGGGTGGTAATTTCCAAATACCGTAACTGTGAATTTACCAGATAATGAACTACCATATAACGAGGACTTACTGTATCTAAAATTTGAATGTGTTTTTAAATAAATTCACTTTCAAATTAGCAAGTATAGCTCTGCTTCTCTCCATTCATAAGCAAGCTTGAAGCACTCTTTTTATGGGAAAAATTCATGTAGAGGATTACATTTTTCTTACTGAAATACTTGGTACCAGATACTTCTTGAAATACTTGTATGAGAAGAGAATGAGACAAAAGTGACCTAAACCAATACACTCGACCCTCAAAACAACAGACAAATGCATGCACGACCCTGTCCGTGGATTGTAAAAGTCCGTTCTTTGCAAAAGTATGTAAAACACTGTATAAAATGTACGTAAAATTTTCAAATTTTCGTATTAGTTCAAACTTAGCAGCCACTGGAAGAGCCTTTCAATTACGCTTCACTGGTTTACTAGGTTTAGGAGGCATTTTGGATAGGTTAAGCACTCGTGGGAAGGGTACAAATGCATAAAAAAGCCGTGGTAAGCACTGGACAATGTTCGCTGTTGGTTGAAAACGCATGGACTGAAGATTAAACATGGCGGCCAACAGCTGATGATGCGACCGACCCACCACCTACCGGACAATAATTTGCCAGGAACGGACAATCGCGCATTTTAATATTCGTCCGTAGATTAAACTGGACTCCAAAATTTGTCCATAGTTTCCGAAATCCGTTGATGGGAGGTCCGTTGTTTCAAAGGTCAAGTGTATAAGAAAACACCAGGGAATGCCACTACAAAGACCACCAACACCTTCCATACTGATGAGACCAAACCATCACCACTGAACTCTTCTCTTCATGAACTTCAATGACAATAAGGTCTTTCAAGACAAGGAAAATATCAAGTAAACATACCTGCACAAATAGCACCAATCACCCTCCCGGCTTTTTCTTGCTCTTCTAACAGAGATTTCACAGTTGCACTCTGTCAACAAGTGTAGGTGATTATGGAAAAGCCTTCATAATTTATACATTTCTACAATGTGATCACTTTTACAAAATTTCATGTTGAAATTTATTTGAAATAACACCAACAATCTCTTTAAGATCAGTTTTACAAGCCTTTACTTTTTACTGCAATACACAGCTAGTGTCCCCTAAGGAGCCCCTATGGAGTAATCTGACCATGCACAAAAACACTTTTATGTAAGCAATTTCATTCAAAAATTATTTTCTTAGTACTCATATATATCATTGGCTCATAGAAAAAGTTAATATAAAGCAAAACTTATGGACTAAAAAATAAACTATACAATAATAGAAACAAAAAAATACATTGCACACTTCAAAGGTCAAAATTTTCAGTGATCTCTTATGTTTTATGTTCTGATAAAATAGGTTTTCATGAACTTTAGAATGTTATTAAAACTTTAAGACCTATAATTCTTGAGAAAATTGATGAAAAACTTAAACATGTTGGGCAATGCATTAAGTTAAAAATACAATTTATAGGAATGGCATGTGATGGTCAAAAGCTGCCCACTTAATGGACAATGGTTCCGACCCAAAATGTATCTTGAAATTCACATACAAGAGTGTCGGCAATTACTTTATTGATAAGTCCAACTTGGATCATTGATTGAACAAAGTTTGATGCAATTCTGAAATAAAATGTACTTTTGATGGATTTTGAAGTTTTTAAGTGATTCTCATTAGAAGTTAAGATGTACATAAATCCATTTTGAGACATTTGCATCACAGGGCATGAAAGAGCTAAGTAATGTCATGCAACAATTTTTCCATTTCTTATGACCATACACAATAAAAGTATTAAAAACCCACCAAATGCATCTTAAAATCTGTCTCATCACAACCAACCTGAGCAATATTTTCAGCTCCCTTCAATCCTCCTGGAATAACTACAGCATCATAAGGACCCTTTGCCACAGCCTCCTCCAGGGACATGTCAGGCAGCATCACCACATCCCTACTGCACAGCACACTACCACTGCCATCAATGCCACCAACTGTTACCTTAACCTGAAAGTATTAACATAAATGTAAAGCACACCGACCTTCCCCAGAATATACTGTAGAACCTAACATATACATAATTGTAGATATCATAAAAATTCTAAAACAAATCATGAACTATCACAATTCCAACAAGATGAAGTGTGATCAAGATGAGATGCAATCATTGTCTGATGTGGCTGAAGAACTTCATACTACCAACTGTAGGTACGATGATGACACAAGATGTCAACATGAGCTGGAACATGTGAATTCTAAGGATCATGGCATAACTGTGGACTCAATGCTGAATCATATGTAAAATATCCTCAAAGATTAAGTTAGCCAATTTAATGATGGACCTCATTTTGAATATTTATAACTCTGCGGGTTATTTCCACCTGCATCACAACACCTGGTGACAGAGTGAGTACTGTTTCTAACTTCTCCATGCGAGTTGCTTCCTGCCTCGGTGAGAGAGAGAGAGAGAGAGAGAGAGAGAGAGAGAGAGAGAGAGAGAGAGAGAGAGAGAGAGAGAGAGAGAGAGAGAGAGAGAGATTTCATGCGGCCCAACAAATGTTTGTAAATTTGAAAGAGCAAGTTAATAAAATGCCAAAGAGTATTGTGATAATTTTATTTTCTTCCTGCAAGTGTGTGTATTTTGAATATTAATGATTTTGGGTTAATATAGTATGCGGCCCTACAAGATTGTGATATTTTTTTAATGTGGCCCTAGCACTGAAAAGTTTGCCCACCCCTAGGTTAGGATAAAAAAGAAAAGAAAAATCCCAATGTTAAGTGAAACTCCCACAGACTCTTAAACATCTCGTATGCCTTAAAGCTAATTTGGGGAGTAAGAAGTGGTGTGGGAACGCGAACATATTATGAATGACTACATGCTCTTCTTACAAGTTAAATGCATTTACTGTATAATAGCAGTATATAATGTGAATGAGGCCTCATGACTAGAGTCCCAGTTTACATATAGAAAATTATAACCCTACATCAGTATCTATATAAAAAAAAAACAAATAAAATAGTTATGTATCTAATCAATGACTCTAATAAACCATCCTGTTTCCCGAGAAGACAAACAGCGACCCCAGCAAGAAAGGGACGAGGTCAGGCAGGCAGAGCAGCCTCACAAGCGCCGCCTGTCTCATTCATCAATAGCAAGCAGCGCCGCACCATTACTTACTCCACCCCTCCTCAGCACGTCAATGGAAATGACGGCCTCCATTTCCTCGGCTCCCTCTGCCAGAAGAACCAGGGCAGTCTTTTCCGCCATCGTATTAGATGGTAATCTTCACAGGGGATCTAATATCAGCAGAAGACGCAGTGTCCTGGGTCACCTTCCTGAGTCCTGTTGCCGGGTGCCGCCGCTGCTGCGAGCCTGCGATGTGATGTAGTGCCAGTGATCTTGATCTTGATCTTGATCTTGATGGTACAGGTGACGCAGAATTTCTTCTGGGTCAGGCCTTTGTATCGGCAGCTCCTGTAGGGAACAAAAAGAACACCAGACAACAAAGAGGGCAATCACCATCTTTCACACCACTAGTTCCTGCATCTGGCATGCCACATTCTCTCCAGGAACTCTTTCACAGCCTCAATCATCCTTTCATTCGTCTCCCCACACAGTCCCAGCAGCAACACCATCCATTCCCTTCCTGTCATCTCCACTCTGTCATGCCCCAGCTCCCTCAGCACCACTTGCATCATCTCATACCTGTCTCTGGCATACTTCACACACTCCACCACCACATGTTCCACTGTCTCATCCTCTCCCAAGTCACACATCTGGCACACTTTGCTGCAGGACTCTGACCATCTATAATTCCTTGCATTCACATCCATGCACTGTGCCCTAGCTCGGAAGAGAAGATCACCACCCAGGCTTCCGTCATACCACTTTTCATACATTGGGGCCTCTTTCTCTCTATACCATACCAAGGTACTCTTTTGCTCCATCCTATTTCTCCAGTCATCCAGTCCCACACCTTTCACTACTCTGTCTATCTCACTCTTCCACTTCCTTACATCCCATTCTCTACCTTCTCCATTTCTAACAATCATACTCCAGTCTCTCTCTAAATGTCTTCCTTCTACCTGTTGAAAAACCCAACTACTTACTAACCCACTCTTTGCTACCAGCCTGACACACCTCTTCCCCCACTTGCTACTCCTGACATTCCACAGAAACACTTTTCTCACTATCCTTGCATCATTCATTCGTTCTAACCTAGCCTTATACTTTAGGGTCGCTTTCACATATCTCTCTCTAAAAGTGCTCCAACCCATATCACCCCTAAGGGCCTCTACTGCTGCATATCTAGGTGCATTAAGTGCCATTCTTGCAACTCTATTCTGCCCTATTTCTAACTTATCTAGTTCACTCTCATTCCAAGCAATCACATCCATACCATACATGATGCTCGGAACAGCCACGCTCTTCCAAACTTCTCGCAGCACGTCATATTTACTCGCCCTCATCCTTGCTGCACTTCCTAGACGACCTACCCACTGATTTGCCATACTTATCTTCTCATTCTTAATCTTTACACAGCCATCCGGACTCATCCACATCCCCAGATACTTATATTCATCTGTCTGCTGCACCTCATTCACTCCTAATCTCCACACATGGTTCCTCTCATCCTCTGACCTATGCACAACCATTACCTTACTCTTTTCACTACTAAATCTCACTCCAAAATCTCTTCCATACCCATCTACTACATCAAGCATACTCTGTAGCTCTTCTGCCGACTCACTCATGACTACAACATCATCTGCATACAAGAGCACACCTATCTTATCATTTCCCACATTTACACCTGCATTCATTCTCCTCATTCTAGCAGCCAATTCTTCTGTATATAAGCTAAAGAGGGTTGGTGATAATATGCAACCCTGCCTAACTCCTCTTTCACTCTTCACCCAGTCTGTCTCTATATCCCTAGTTTATACTTAGCTCTTGTATCCACATACATACTTCTCACTATGTTAACTATCTTTGCACTTAACCCAATTTTTCTAACACCCTACCTAGCATTTCTCTGTTTACCCTATCATATGCTTTCTCTATGTCTAGGAAACCTAAGTATAGTTTGCTACCATCCCTTTTCTTTCTCTCAATCAATTCATTCACCACAAACAGATTGTCTTCTGCTCTCCTGTCCACTCGGAATCCATTTTGCTCTTCGCCTAACACTCCAACTCTCTCAATCCATTTGCACAATCTCTCATTCAACACCGCACTGAACACTTTGCCTACTGTGTTAACTAACGCAATCGGCCTGTAGTTCCTCAACTCATTCTTACTCTTATATCCTCCCTTATGCAACAAGGTCACCCTGCATTCATTCCACATTCTCGGCACTCTCTCCTCCTCCCACACCTGGTTGAACAACTCAGTCATCCTATCAATCACTACTTCTCCTCCATTTTGTACATTTCATACGGTATCTCATCCGGCCCTGCTGCCTTCCCATTCTTCTGCTTCTTCACACATTTCTCCACCTCCTCCCTGCTGATCCTTTCATTCAACTCATCTGCATCCTTTCTCTCCAGTGACACATGTCCTTCATCCACATCAAAGACCTCACTTACACCTCCAATCTCTTCCCAAAACTCTTTTATTGCCCTTCTCATTTCTTCCTTATCAGTCACCACTGCCCCATTCACCTTCAGGCTCTCCACATTCTCACTGTTAGGCATCCCCTCACCCCTCAGGAATCTATACCATTCTCGCCCACCTTCCATACCTTTCTCTCTAAGGGACTGAATCACACTTCTCTCACTTGTAACTTTAGCATTCATTATCTTTCGCTTCGTCATTCGCTGCTGACTCACATACGCTGCCCATGCATTCAGGTACTCCCTTTCAGCTTCCTCACTCTCATGTCTCCTCTTTCTTAACTGTCTGCACACTCTATTCAGTCTCTTCCTTTCCTTCCTAGCATCCCTGATCTCATTATTCCACCACGGCCTACATGCATGCTTTCTGGCACTTGTTCTTGCATACCCTATCTGGCTTACTGCTGCATTTCTCACATTTTCTACAAATCTATCATTCAGTTCATCCACGTGGCCCTGGCCTTGAGCTTGAGCTTGAGTTGGGAGTCACCCAGCACTTGCTGTCGGTGTAACCTTTGTATCGGCGTTCTCCCATATGCCTGTTTCGGGCACAGTTACATATTCATCAGGAATAAATTCGGCTATAACTTAAACTATAGAATTTTTTTTTTTTTTTCAAACAAATATATGAATAGATTTTTTTTTAATTTAATCTTACCTTTATTACTTACGTAAAAAATGGATAACATTCTGAATTTGTTACTTATACCTTCACATTCTATGAAATATCACGCTAAATATTATAAAAATTCATCAAATAATCAAAATATAGTTTATCTGATCACAAGATGGTGCTTAAAGCGGCAATTTCGAATAGTTGGAGAAGAGGGCCATCATATAACTACGTACACAACAAATTATTTATTATCTATTTACTCTCACCTGGTATATACTATATAGTTAGCTCAACCTGCTTGTGACCTAACATGACAGTTAGGCATAAGGATCAGGTGGGCCAAACAACTGCTGGCATACTATCCCAATGATTAAACATACTGTATGTGAAATATAGGTATAAAACTAAAAGTAACATGGGCTGGAAGAGTATGCTATATGCACTGAACTTAAGTTCAATCTATAAAACTGAATAACTTTCTGTGTATTCAGCTCCACCACTGCATCTGGTAATGAGTATGTTCCAAAGAGAGACACAACTATTAAGAACATCAGAAAAGAGGGAAGCTGCAAGAGAAGCCAGTTTCTTCCCATTTCTCTCTTAAATCTGAATTTCTCCAGCTTAAAACCATTATTTCTGGTTCTTTCACTGTTACTGATCTTAAGAACTTCACTCGTTTTCTTTGTTATAACCTTTATAACACTTAAAATATTTATATCAGGTCTCCTCTTAACCTATGTCCCTCTAAGAAATGCAAATTGATTTTCTTCATTCTCTCTTCACAGGGAATATCCCTCATATCCTCTGTATCATATTCATTCTCATTACTATTTAGGTGATTTTATACAGCTTAAGAGACATATGTTGGGATTAGAATAGTAAAGACTCTAGCCATTAATCTTCTAACCTCCATAGACTCTTCCTAATACAAATAAGATTCTCTAATTATACTCAAGTCAAGGTAAAAAATGTGTCTCAGTACTTGAAGAGGATAAGAAATTCAGGTGTTGGAGAGAAATGGGTAGAAACTGTTTTTTTAACAGAGTGGTTGATGAGTGGAACAGACTCAGTAATCATGTTAGTGGTGAATCAACAGGGAGCTTTAAAAGATAAGGCAAATTTATGGATGAGAATGATAGATGGAAGTAAGTAGCTTTTCTCACACAGGAACTGCCACATGTAGGCCAGACAGTTTCTTGCAGTTTCCCTCTTTTCTTATGTTCTTATGTATTTTTTTAGACATCTTTCTTTGCACTGACTCCAATTGACCTACATCCTTAATTTAGTATAGGGGCTAGAATTGCATCTCATAGTCCAGATGTAAAGAAAATACAAATTACATGGAATTTTTTTTTATTTGAGGTTTTACTAAGATTAGAACGAATTAATTAATAGTCAAACTTTTTAATACTCAAACAGCCATTTAGAACTAATTAAGTTTGAGTATTGAGTTTCCACTTTATTAGGTAATTTACCACATCAAAGGCTTTGGGAAGTCAAATAAGATAAGATCAACGATGTACCCCTCATTCAGTCAAGCAGTTATGTCATTACAGGTGAGATGAAGTTAATCCTCTATTAATTGGCTTTATGGAAACCATACAGAGAATAAGTACATATCTAGATATTCATAAAGCTGGCATGAGATTAACCTTTCAAGAGTTTTGCAACACTGAAAGGACAATAGTCAAGTAGATCTTGATTAGTACCTTCTTTGAATATTGGAATGATTATTAATTCTTTCTAGGCCTAAGATAGAACCCCATCTACAAATGATTTGTGAAAGATGAGCTAGAGGAGATAAGCTATAGGTTATGATCACATTTATGAAGAAGCTGAGGGTGAATGTTGTCAGGGCCCAAACTAGAGTTAGTGTCTATATTAGAGTTGATAAATGTCATTGACAGAGAAGTTTATGCTGTTAATATGACCACTGAAATATTGATGTGGAGAAGGTTGCTGATGTATTTCATTAAAAAATATAGTAGTAAAAGCTTGTGCTTAGCATTCTGCCATAAGCCAAGGCTCAGTAACTAAATTGCTAGTGGAGGTTTTGAGAGGGCCAATACAAGGTGGACAAACCTTTTTTTTTTATATAAATTGTGAAGTAATTTGGGTGAAATTCTAAATGATGGTTGATGTGATGAAAATCATTCAATGCATCAAGTGTCATTGGGAAATTTCTACCTAGATGGGAATGGATTGCTTCATAGGTATCCCAAGTTCACTGTTTTAGTTTGATCAGATACTTTGGAGGATGACTCAAACTCACTGCACTAGTCTTTCTTCTTTCTCATCTTTATCTTGTCCATCTCTTTAATACAAAGTTAACCAGTGCTCTCAATCATTCACACCTTTCTCTGGTCAACTTTGAAACTCAATGCCTGCTTCTGTACTTCCATCTACCTACTGAACTCATTTAAGAGAAAAGTTTCAAGACATCTATTCCATTCTATTGGCAAACTCTCTTGCCCTATTCGGGGGCTGACATCGAAGTGTACATTTTCTTCTTGTTTTCTGTTGCCCTTGGCCAGTTTCCTCCTCTTACGTAGAAATAAAAATCTTTGTCTACCCGTAAGTGTGCATGTATGGCTGATTCCTTGCTCTCTCTAGTTGAGGAGTATCAGTCCAAACAAATTATCTTCATGTTTATTCAAGTGTCTCACTAATGTGAACTCCTTTGCCATATAATATGTTTTTCTGATTACTTTCTCCCATTCCCTTTTAGAACAGGACTGCACACCATTATTACTAATTAAATATACTTCAAAAAATGTATCATATCTTTGATGTATGCTCCTGAAAGAAAAAAAATGTAAAACTCTGACACATGAGAAGTGGAACAGAACATCTTTAAATAAAGCAATGCTTAGGTAATGAAGAACACAAAAACAGGGAAAACTGCACATTTGGATGAGTGTATTATGAAATAACTTAAATGTAATAACTCACACAATGCAATTCTACAACCATACTTAAGTAAGATGTGTATTTGTTCCTTAATAAGTAATGTTGCAGCTTTAATATTCAGGTTCTGGATGCTGCTACCAAAGCTCAGATTCATTTGATATACAGAAGACTATGTGATGAGCATTTTGGCTTTTACAAGGGAAGGGATGCATGGATTATGTATGATGTTGAAACAGAAATATGAAATAATTAGCAAAAAGTCAAGACTAATGAAGTGTACAGCACAAGGCACAACAACAAAAAGGGTCATAATCACATTGCTAGAATATGATGAGGACATTCTGGGTTTTTAACTGTAGTTGTATGGTCAAGACTCTACCCAATTTATGTCTCTAAATGCCTCTACTTATCATTAAGTCTGTAGCAGCAATACAGCACTTCACTGGCAACACATTCTTTGGGGCATTAAATTTTATTAGCCAATTATATACAAATATTTCTTGTAATCAACAAGTACTGTATGATTTACTTTTCTTCCAGCAACTTTTATTTTTAAACATAATCAGTTCAAATTTATATGTTAAGCTTTTGACTAACATACTATTGCAAACAAAATATGGTCAATCTAATCACAACCTTTTCAAGAAAGCTTCCAAAATTACTTATGATGTGCATCTAAGTATATTTAGATGGTCTAGTCTTAGAATAAAGTGTTTTTTTTATAACATACCCAGTCTTATATAACAGAAATAAAAGCAAATTATTAAATACAAATGATGATAGTGAAGACTCCCTATAGAACAGACAAAATAACTTAAAAATTATAGTTTTAGAGGTATGCACAAGGTACATATATATATAGTACATAAGTTAGATCAAAGACCTGTAATGCACTAATCATATATCATGGGTCAAGAATACACAATGACAAATAAATCTATTTTTATTACAAATCCTTGGACCCTGTAAGAAGTTTAACTTCTGGTATTCTAAGAAAATCAGAACAACAATTACATAGCAGGTTCTAACAAAGTCTATAAGAAACTGGATGATTGAAAATTAAATAAACAAAAACTGCATTCCAAGGTAACAAAATATATTACTGACATAAGAAATCCTTCAATGATAATCATAATCCAACATCTTATTTCTTCTTTTTTGAGCCAGACACTGAAGGAGCAGCAGGAGTTGTGCTAGACTGTCCCATTTTATTGATATAAAACAGTCCAACCATGGAGCACAAAAGGCTGAAAGGAAAAATTGAAAGATGTTAATTGAATATAAAAATTACCAGGGAATTTCAGATTCTTACACAATCAGTTCTCAATTAAGGGAATGCTGTGCTCGATTTGAAAAATTTATCAAAAAAAGAAAAGTTACAGGATTTATGACTTGAAATTTTCAGAATATTATCAGCCAATGGTTGTCTTATATGTGTATAAACATGAATGTGATAGAGTAATAATGTCATGCATAGAGTTGCATTCAGAATGTCATACAGGTCTTATTTCAAATTATTCTTAAATGTGCTTTGATTTTGAAATAGTACTTGAAAGATAGCTAAAGAAACATAGAGAATATTATTTTTTTTATTTCTTCATACGTTATGATATGTTTTTTTAAAGTTTTTGCAAATCATGACATCATCAAAACAGTATGAAAAAATTTTATTTTTGCCTCATTAAAACTTCCTAAAAACCAGTCTTACAAAATGTTACCCCAATCCCAGTCAATACGTACACCAAGTTTTGAGGCAACATGTATGATGGTTGAAAAATCATGTTTTGAGATATGGCTCTTTAAAGTTTTAAAAGTTTAGCACCTACATTATGTTTTTAACAAAACTAGTAAATTTATTACATGTTGTTTGTTGATCTATAAAGAAGCTGCACAAGTGATCTAATAACTCCCCTATTCAGTAGTACTTAATTTTGGGAGCTATTTACCTCATGGAAACATTATCAGAATTCCTGGCTCTGGTTCTTTGTGCCTTTGCCAGTAGATTTAGCTCACTGGTGGGTGTCCTAAGAATGCTGTTTCATAGAATTATGGTTTATTTTAATTCAGTATGCACCTTCCCCATTTTCCATGAGACCATCCTCTCCAAGGCACCTCCAAGTATGTATGCTTCTCCCTCTGCATTTTTCTAATTTTCTTTTCCTTGATTTCATCTCTCTTAGCTTCAGCTATTGAAAGTGAGATCCTCTTCCTATCCCTTCTCTCCAAAAAAACTCCTTCCCTGCCATGCCAAATACCTCAGCTTCCTGCCAATGAGGTATCTCTTTCTTTTTTTCATTTATCTCCTATTCTCTCTCCTTTTTCTTCATCTCTCACATCTTCTTCAGTTGCTGTAACCTATTTTGTTTATTCCCCATGTTGCAGCAGGAAGATCAGCAAAGAGAAACATAAGAGAGCCTGCAAGCAGGAGCGTAACATAACCTCTCCCTTCAACTTTCTCTGTCACACTGGGGGTAGTGCTGTATAGTATGGCAGGCAGGAGGCAAATGATTTGAGGGGTGGAGCCTCACCACAGAGACCAATATAGTGGTAAAATGATGAAGAAAAACAGGCAATATACCACAATGCCTAGAGAGTATTAATTGCCCCACGCCCACCTCATGGCGTACGCCATTTGTGTCTCTTTAAACATGTCAGAATGAGTGTTACCCTACACATACGTCTATGATTCATATACCACATGAATTCTGAATATTTTTCCTGCAATAATCTGCAGGAATTGATGTAAATTATTTCTTGTCATAATTTACTAAATCTTGACCACGGCATGCCCTTCACACGAATTAGAGTAACACGATTTTTATTTAACGCAGCCTGATATTTAAGATGTGATTAAATAACGTGATCCATTCAATTTAACATGGGTTGACTCAATTCAACGATGTCATGTGCATCCAAGCAAATTGTTGAAGAGGGAGAAGACTGAAACAGCAGAGTCAGAGGCATCCAAAGCAAAGTCTGCATCAGTAATTCCAGAGCCAGAGAGAATATTAATAAAAAAAGATCTACAGGAAGCACTCACTTCAATAAGAGAAGGACTGGACTTACTGGAGGCCTAGGATCCTAAAGTAAACAGAAGTGCAACAGTGGCACGAAAAGTGATGGGGTAACTAAACTTCTAGAAATCATGTTAGATCAGACGGAAAAGATGATCAAACAAACCACACTAGATCAATTCTTCCAAAAGAATATTGTAGAAGAGGACCCGGAGGAAGAGGGAGAAATGAGTGAAGTAAAAGAGATCAGTGAGGGAGAGCAGGGTGAAGATTCAGCAGATGATGACCAGTGATGCATCAACAAAGTGATGGTGAGTGTAAGGATGTATTTATGTTGTGTTACTGAGTGACTTAAAAATGTAATGTACTTAAAATTAAAATAAGAATTTATATTTTTATTGTTTCTGTGATCCAGTTCTGTATTGATAGTTTTTTTTATGGTTTGAGTAACAAAATCCCCAAAATAGATAGAATTTACCATTGGCCAGGAATGTAACCCCCTCATCCCTATTACCATTGTTTTCTATGGGAAAATTGTTTGAATAATGCAATTTTGAATAACATGACGTCTTCAAGAATGTAAATCTTACGTCAATCAAGAGATGACAGTACCAGGATTGAAGCAAAGAATTAATATGTTAAAAAAGTTATATGAATCTTTAATAACAAAAGAGGAACTGCAAGCAATGGTGAGGCAAATGACAGCAGCAAAAGTTGCCAAATTGGATGCATATTGTTATGATAGAATGTTAATAGATTGGACTATGAATAGAAGGCTTGGCATATAAGTACATAAAAAAAAAAAAAAAAAAAAGGAAATAAAGAATCAATGTAAATGATGCAGCTGCAATGAATGCAGTCCACATGAAATTCATCTTCTTATGTATAGATGGCTTCCTACTTGATGAAGTAGTTTTCTTACCTATTTCTGATAAAGTGATCTCATCTTTGTTTCATGGCAGCTTTCATTAGATAGAATTGCCTTTGACTTGAATCTTAGGCCTGCTTTCTTCCTTTTCCCCTCCACATTCCATTTCTAATTCCTCTACTCTTGCTTCTCTGTATAGATTATGCAATTTCTATCTAGTTCAAAGCTTGTATGAAGATCTCTGCAGAGGCAGCTCATACATAAGCACTACAAAACTGCAGCACGCCCAATTTCCATATTCAATGAGTCCATTTCCCTTTTTTATTTATTCGTATATTATATAATCCTTAAGTTTAATATCAGTAACCATCCCATAGCTTGAAAAAAAAAAAAAAAATCCTTGTATAGAACTTTGAGATTCAGTTTTAATCTTACAGTTTTAGTGACAATACTTGGTTGTTGCACATATGTGCAAGACAGGAAGTAGCATATAGCAGAGGGGAGCACTGTCACTCCAGCAGTAGTGTGACACAAATTCTAGTATGCTGGTGGGACCTCATCCCTCATATGCATGTAAAATTTTGTTTAACAAAATAAAGAAGTTTTCCCTTAAATAATGCTTTTTGACTAAATAACTTAAAAATATCAAGGTGAGCAGGACTCAGAAGAGTGAATTTTTATTTTATAAGTTTGTTTTCCTTTTACACAATATCAAAACAATTGCTGAAATTTTTCTGAAGCAGCATCCCAACTAATCTTAGTCACGAGTTGCCACTGGATCTCAGTGATTAGTAATTAAAGGAAAATGCATCAACTAGCAGTCAAAAGGTTAATTTACATGTCACAACTTTTGGTCAGTAATATTTACCTACAAAAATCAACATATAACTTTGAGTAAAACTGAGGGAAGGAAGGCGGTTTCATCAAGTAGGCAGCCATGTGTACACATACATACACGTGAACTGAAATTTTCAAAATATGAAAATCAACAATCTAATGGAGTATAAGAAGTAAATTGCAATTTTAGAAGAACATCTATAGATCACTCACCACACAGTGACAGACACTCTGTGCACCATGCCTGCTGCTGAACATGCCAGGACCATGCACAACACCACCTCTGGAATCACACGGGCTTGGAAACCTTTGCCAAATATTATGTTTTCCAAATTGCTCACAGCCTGCTTTAGAGTTAAGAAAACAAGACAGTACAAATAAAAGGCAACTAAGTTCAACTAATAAACAGTCTTTACTAATGGACACCAAGACAAGACAGACAGACAGACAGATAGACACAGACACACACAGACTGAGACCACATCAACACACAACACACACCGGGAAAGCGAGGCCACAACCCCTCGAGTTACATCCCGTACCTATTTACTGCTAAGTGAACAGGGGACACACATTAAGAGGCTTGCTTATTTACCTCGCCACTTACCGGGACTCGAACCCGGCCCTCTCGATTGTGAGTCGAGCGTGCTAACTACTACACTACGCTGTGTGTGTGTGTGTGTGTGTGTGTGTGTGTGTGTGTGTGTGTGTGTGTGTGTGTGTGTGTGTGTGTGTGTGTGTGTGTGCTCTGCCTTAGCTATTCCCCTCCACTGATATTACTGACATTACTGACACCGACTTCTAGAGAGAAGACATACTATTTGATCAGTCATTCAGAGTATGTATTTAATAGAATATGCAATAGATTACTGTCAGCAAAATTTCTAGTATAAATACAGTGGTACTTCGACATACGATTTTAATTCGTTCCGTGACAATCGTTGTGTATAAAAAAAACGTATATCAAATCAATTTTTCCCATAGAAATTAATGGAAATACAATTAATTCGTTCTTGTGACATGAATTTAGCCCTCCACCCCCCCAAAAAAAATAACATGCTTTAAATACCATCCAAATATAAATTTAATATAAGATAAATACAATGGTTATTGTATGCATGATATAAATTAACTATATTGCTCAAAATAACAACTTAACCTGCAAAACTCGGGGCACATTGATAGATGTTCATCACACATGGCACGGGGCACGTCGATAGACGTTTAGGCTTTTTACGACTATATTTTGGTTACTTTCTTCCTGTTTTCTTTGCTTGTGAGCTGGTAACACTCATCAGGAGTAAACATATGCTCTACGTCACTGTGTCACCAACAATAAATGGTAGGAGCAATCGACAGTGATTTCATTGTGTCTGATTCCACCACCTCTCCCGCACGCCTTACTTCTATACCTTGGGTCTCTCGCCATGTTATAGGGAGACAACTTTTGAATGAGAGAGAGAGAGAGAGAGAGAGAGAGAGAGAGAGAGAGAGAGAGAGAGAGAGAGAGAGAGAGAGAGAGAGAGAGAGAGAGAGAGAGAGAGAGAGAGAGAGAGAGAGCTGAATGTTCGGGTGGACATGGGTAGCTGAGCAATCGCTGCGCCACCTACTGATGGCTAATCGTATCTAAAAAATATTGTCGTATTTCAAGGCATAAATTATATAAATTTTTTCATCGTATATAAAAAAAATTGTATATTA